>NW_027211708.1:600000-1197971 GCF_022749685.1 Semicossyphus pulcher | reverse complement strand
AACTGATTTCATCGTTAACTGATTTCATCTTCATTTAACTGATTTCATCGTTAACTGATTTCATCGTTAATTGATTTCATCGTTAACTGATTTCATCTTCATTTAACTGATTTCATCGTTAATTGATTTCATCGTTAACTGATTTCATCGTTAACTGATTTCATCGTTAACTGATTTCATCTTCATTCTTCATTTAACTGATTTCATCTTTAACTGATTTCATCGTTAACTGATTTCATCTTCATTTAACTGATTTCATCGTTAATTGATTTCATCGTTAACTGATTTCATCGTTAATTGATTTCATCGTTAACTGATTTCATCTTCATTTAACTGATTTCATCGTTAACTGATTTCATCTTCATTCTTCATTTAACTGATTTCATCTTTAACTGATTTCATCGTTAACTGATTTCATCTTCATTTAACTGATTTCATCGTTAATTGATTTCATCGTTAACTGATTTCATCGTTAACTGATTTCATCTTCATTTAACTGATTTCATCGTTAACTGATTTCATCGTTAACTGATTTCATCTTTAACTGATTTCATCTTCATTTAACTGATTTCATCGTTAACTGATTTCATCGTTAACTGATTTCATCGTTAACTGATTTCATCTTCATTTAACTGATTTCATCTTCATTTAACTGATTTCATCGTTAACTGATTTCATCGTTAACTGATTTCATCTTCATTTAATTGATTTCATCGTTAACTGATTTCATCGTTAACTGATTTCATCGTTAACTGATTTCATCTTCATTTAACTGATTTCATCGTTAACTGATTTCATCGTTAACTGATTTCATCGTTAACTGATTTCATCTTCATTTAACTGATTTCATCGTTAACTGATTTCATCGTTAACTGATTTCATCTTCATTTAACTGATTTCATCGTTAACTGATTTCATCGTTAATTGATTTCATCGTTAACTGATTTCATTTTCATTCTTCATTTAACTGATTTCATCGTTAACTGATTTCATCGTTAACTGATTTCATCTTCATTTAACTGATTTCATCGTTAACTGATTTCATCGTTAATTGATTTCATCGTTAACTGATTTCATCTTCATTCTTCATTTAACTGATTTCATCGTTAACTGATTTCATCTTCATTTAACTGATTTCATCGTTAACTGATTTCATCGTTAACTGATTTCATCGTTAACTGATTTCATCTTCATTTAACTGATTTCATCGTTAACTGATTTCATCTTCATTCTTCATTTAACTGATTTCATCTTTAACTGATTTCATCGTTAACTGATTTCATCTTCATTTAACTGATTTCATCGTTAATTGATTTCATCGTTAACTGATTTCATCGTTAACTGATTTCATCTTCATTTAACTGATTTCATCGTTAACTGATTTCATCGTTAACTGATTTCATCTTTAACTGATTTCATCTTCATTTAACTGATTTCATCGTTAACTGATTTCATCGTTAACTGATTTCATCTTCATTTAACTGATTTCATTGTTAACTGATTTCATCGTTAACTGATTTCATCTTCATTTAACTGATTTCATCGTTAACTGATTTCATCGTTAACTGATTTCATCGTTAACTGATTTCATCTTCATTTAACTGATTTCATTTTCATTCTTCATTTAACTGATTTCATCGTTAACTGATTTCATCTTCATTTAACTGATTTCATCGTTAACTGATTTCATCGTTAACTGATTTCATCGTTAACTGATTTCATCTTTAACTGATTTCATCGTTAACTGATTTCATCTTCATTTAACTGATTTCATCGTTAACTGATTTCATCTTCATTTAATTGATTTCATCGTTAACTGATTTCATCGTTAACTGATTTCATCGTTAACTGATTTCATCTTCATTTAACTGATTTCATCGTTAACTGATTTCATCGTTAACTGATTTCATCTTCATTTAACTGATTTCATTTTCATTCTTCATTTAACTGATTTCATCGTTAACTGATTTCATCTTCATTTAATTGATTTCATCGTTAACTGATTTCATCGTTAACTGATTTCATCTTCATTTAACTGATTTCATCGTTAACTGATTTCATCGTTAACTGATTTCATCTTCATTTAACTGATTTCATCGTTAACTGATTTCATCGTTAATTGATTTCATCGTTAACTGATTTCATTTTCATTCTTCATTTAACTGATTTCATCGTTAACTGATTTCATCTTCATTTAACTGATTTCATCGTTAACTGATTTCATCGTTAACTGATTTCATCTTCATTTAACTGATTTCATCGTTAACTGATTTCATCGTTAACTGATTTCATCGTTAACTGATTTCATCGTTAACTGATTTCATTTTCATTCTTCATTTAACTGATTTCATCGTTAACTGATTTCATCTTCATTTAACTGATTTCATTGTTAACTGATTTCATCGTTAACTGATTTCATCTTCATTTAACTGATTTCATCGTTAACTGATTTCATCGTTAACTGATTTCATCGTTAACTGATTTCATCTTCATTTAACTGATTTCATTTTCATTCTTCATTTAACTGATTTCATCGTTAACTGATTTCATCTTCATTTAACTGATTTCATCGTTAACTGATTTCATCGTTAACTGATTTCATCTTCATTTAACTGATTTCATTGTTAACTGATTTCATCTTCATTTAACTGATTTCATCGTTAACTGATTTCATCGTTAACTGATTTCATCGTTAACTGATTTCATCTTCATTTAACTGATTTCATCGTTAACTGATTTCATCGTTAACTGATTTCATCGTTAACTGATTTCATCTTCATTTAACTGATTTCATCGTTAACTGATTTCATCGTTAACTGATTTCATCTTCATTTAACTGATTTCATCGTTAACTGATTTCATCGTTAATTGATTTCATCGTTAACTGATTTCATTTTCATTCTTCATTTAACTGATTTCATCGTTAACTGATTTCATCGTTAACTGATTTCATCTTCATTTAACTGATTTCATCGTTAACTGATTTCATCGTTAATTGATTTCATCGTTAACTGATTTCATCTTCATTCTTCATTTAACTGATTTCATCGTTAACTGATTTCATCTTCATTTAACTGATTTCATCGTTAACTGATTTCATCGTTAACTGATTTCATCGTTAACTGATTTCATCTTCATTTAACTGATTTCATCGTTAACTGATTTCATCTTCATTCTTCATTTAACTGATTTCATCTTTAACTGATTTCATCGTTAACTGATTTCATCTTCATTTAACTGATTTCATCGTTAATTGATTTCATCGTTAACTGATTTCATCGTTAACTGATTTCATCTTCATTTAACTGATTTCATCGTTAACTGATTTCATCGTTAACTGATTTCATCTTTAACTGATTTCATCTTCATTTAACTGATTTCATCGTTAACTGATTTCATCGTTAACTGATTTCATCTTCATTTAATTGATTTCATCGTTAACTGATTTCATCGTTAACTGATTTCATCGTTAACTGATTTCATCTTCATTTAACTGATTTCATCGTTAACTGATTTCATCGTTAACTGATTTCATCGTTAACTGATTTCATCTTCATTTAACTGATTTCATCGTTAACTGATTTCATCGTTAACTGATTTCATCTTCATTTAACTGATTTCATCGTTAACTGATTTCATCGTTAATTGATTTCATCGTTAACTGATTTCATTTTCATTCTTCATTTAACTGATTTCATCGTTAACTGATTTCATCGTTAACTGATTTCATCTTCATTTAACTGATTTCATCGTTAACTGATTTCATCGTTAATTGATTTCATCGTTAACTGATTTCATCTTCATTCTTCATTTAACTGATTTCATCGTTAACTGATTTCATCTTCATTTAACTGATTTCATCGTTAACTGATTTCATCGTTAACTGATTTCATCGTTAACTGATTTCATCTTCATTCTTCATTTAACTGATTTCATCTTTAACTGATTTCATCGTTAACTGATTTCATCTTCATTTAACTGATTTCATCTTCATTTAACTGATTTCATCGTTAACTGATTTCATCGTTAACTGATTTCATCTTCATTTAACTGATTTCATCGTTAACTGATTTCATCGTTAACTGATTTCATCTTTAACTGATTTCATCTTCATTTAACTGATTTCATCGTTAACTGATTTCATCGTTAACTGATTTCATCGTTAACTGATTTCATCTTCATTTAACTGATTTCATTGTTAACTGATTTCATCGTTAACTGATTTCATCGTTAACTGATTTCATCGTTAACTGATTTCATCGTTAACTGATTTCATCTTCATTTAACTGATTTCATTTTCATTCTTCATTTAACTGATTTCATCGTTAACTGATTTCATCTTCATTTAACTGATTTCATCGTTAACTGATTTCATCGTTAACTGATTTCATCTTCATTTAACTGATTTCATCGTTAACTGATTTCATCGTTAACTGATTTCATCGTTAACTGATTTCATCTTCATTTAACTGATTTCATTTTCATTCTTCATTTAACTGATTTCATCGTTAACTGATTTCATCTTCATTTAACTGATTTCATCGTTAACTGATTTCATCGTTAACTGATTTCATCGTTAACTGATTTCATCTTTAACTGATTTCATCGTTAACTGATTTCATCTTCATTTAACTGATTTCATCGTTAACTGATTTCATCTTCATTTAATTGATTTCATCGTTAACTGATTTCATCGTTAACTGATTTCATCGTTAACTGATTTCATCTTCATTTAACTGATTTCATCGTTAACTGATTTCATCGTTAACTGATTTCATCTTCATTTAACTGATTTCATCGTTAACTGATTTCATCGTTAACTGATTTCATCTTCATTTAACTGATTTCATCGTTAACTGATTTCATCGTTAACTGATTTCATCGTTAACTGATTTCATCTTCATTTAACTGATTTCATTGTTAACTGATTTCATCGTTAACTGATTTCATCTTCATTTAACTGATTTCATCGTTAACTGATTTCATCGTTAACTGATTTCATCGTTAACTGATTTCATCTTCATTTAACTGATTTCATTTTCATTCTTCATTTAACTGATTTCATCGTTAACTGATTTCATCTTCATTTAACTGATTTCATCGTTAACTGATTTCATCGTTAACTGATTTCATCTTTAACTGATTTCATCGTTAACTGATTTCATCTTCATTTAACTGATTTCATCGTTAACTGATTTCATCTTCATTTAATTGATTTCATCGTTAACTGATTTCATCGTTAACTGATTTCATCGTTAACTGATTTCATCTTCATTTAACTGATTTCATCGTTAACTGATTTCATCGTTAACTGATTTCATCTTCATTTAACTGATTTCATTTTCATTCTTCATTTAACTGATTTCATCGTTAACTGATTTCATCTTCATTTAATTGATTTCATCGTTAACTGATTTCATCGTTAACTGATTTCATCGTTAACTGATTTCATCTTCATTTAACTGATTTCATCGTTAACTGATTTCATCGTTAACTGATTTCATCTTCATTTAACTGATTTCATCGTTAACTGATTTCATCGTTAACTGATTTCATCTTCATTTAACTGATTTCATCGTTAACTGATTTCATCGTTAATTGATTTCATCGTTAACTGATTTCATTTTCATTCTTCATTTAACTGATTTCATCGTTAACTGATTTCATCGTTAACTGATTTCATCTTCATTTAACTGATTTCATCGTTAACTGATTTCATCGTTAATTGATTTCATCGTTAACTGATTTCATCTTCATTCTTCATTTAACTGATTTCATCGTTAACTGATTTCATCTTCATTTAACTGATTTCATCGTTAACTGATTTCATCGTTAACTGATTTCATCGTTAACTGATTTCATCTTCATTTAACTGATTTCATCGTTAACTGATTTCATCTTCATTCTTCATTTAACTGATTTCATCTTTAACTGATTTCATCGTTAACTGATTTCATCTTCATTTAACTGATTTCATCGTTAATTGATTTCATCGTTAACTGATTTCATCGTTAATTGATTTCATCGTTAACTGATTTCATCTTCATTTAACTGATTTCATCGTTAACTGATTTCATCTTCATTCTTCATTTAACTGATTTCATCTTTAACTGATTTCATCGTTAACTGATTTCATCTTCATTTAACTGATTTCATCGTTAATTGATTTCATCGTTAACTGATTTCATCGTTAATTGATTTCATCGTTAACTGATTTCATCTTCATTTAACTGATTTCATCGTTAACTGATTTCATCTTCATTCTTCATTTAACTGATTTCATCTTTAACTGATTTCATCGTTAACTGATTTCATCTTCATTTAACTGATTTCATCGTTAATTGATTTCATCGTTAACTGATTTCATCGTTAATTGATTTCATCGTTAACTGATTTCATCTTCATTTAACTGATTTCATCGTTAACTGATTTCATCTTCATTCTTCATTTAACTGATTTCATCTTTAATTGATTTCATCGTTAACTGATTTCATCTTCATTTAACTGATTTCATCGTTAATTGATTTCATCGTTAACTGATTTCATCGTTAACTGATTTCATCTTCATTTAACTGATTTCATCGTTAACTGATTTCATCGTTAACTGATTTCATCTTTAACTGATTTCATCTTCATTTAACTGATTTCATCGTTAACTGATTTCATCGTTAACTGATTTCATCTTCATTTAACTGATTTCATCTTCATTTAACTGATTTCATCGTTAACTGATTTCATCGTTAACTGATTTCATCTTCATTTAATTGATTTCATCGTTAACTGATTTCATCGTTAACTGATTTCATCGTTAACTGATTTCATCTTCATTTAACTGATTTCATCGTTAACTGATTTCATCGTTAACTGATTTCATCGTTAACTGATTTCATCTTCATTTAACTGATTTCATCGTTAACTGATTTCATCGTTAACTGATTTCATCTTCATTTAACTGATTTCATCGTTAACTGATTTCATCGTTAATTGATTTCATCGTTAACTGATTTCATTTTCATTCTTCATTTAACTGATTTCATCGTTAACTGATTTCATCGTTAACTGATTTCATCGTTAACTGATTTCATCTTCATTTAACTGATTTCATCGTTAACTGATTTCATCGTTAATTGATTTCATCGTTAACTGATTTCATCTTCATTCTTCATTTAACTGATTTCATCGTTAACTGATTTCATCTTCATTTAACTGATTTCATCGTTAACTGATTTCATCGTTAACTGATTTCATCGTTAACTGATTTCATCTTCATTTAACTGATTTCATCGTTAACTGATTTCATCTTCATTCTTCATTTAACTGATTTCATCTTTAACTGATTTCATCGTTAACTGATTTCATCTTCATTTAACTGATTTCATCGTTAATTGATTTCATCGTTAACTGATTTCATCGTTAACTGATTTCATCTTCATTTAACTGATTTCATCGTTAACTGATTTCATCGTTAACTGATTTCATCTTTAACTGATTTCATCTTCATTTAACTGATTTCATCGTTAACTGATTTCATCGTTAACTGATTTCATCGTTAACTGATTTCATCGTTAACTGATTTCATCTTCATTTAACTGATTTCATTTTCATTCTTCATTTAACTGATTTCATCGTTAACTGATTTCATCTTCATTTAACTGATTTCATCGTTAACTGATTTCATCGTTAACTGATTTCATCGTTAACTGATTTCATCTTTAACTGATTTCATCGTTAACTGATTTCATCTTCATTTAACTGATTTCATCGTTAACTGATTTCATCTTCATTTAATTGATTTCATCGTTAACTGATTTCATCGTTAACTGATTTCATCGTTAACTGATTTCATCTTCATTTAACTGATTTCATCGTTAACTGATTTCATCGTTAACTGATTTCATCTTCATTTAACTGATTTCATTTTCATTCTTCATTTAACTGATTTCATCGTTAACTGATTTCATCTTCATTTAATTGATTTCATCGTTAACTGATTTCATCGTTAACTGATTTCATCTTCATTTAACTGATTTCATCGTTAACTGATTTCATCGTTAACTGATTTCATCGTTAACTGATTTCATCTTCATTTAACTGATTTCATTTTCATTCTTCATTTAACTGATTTCATCGTTAACTGATTTCATCTTCATTTAACTGATTTCATCGTTAACTGATTTCATCGTTAACTGATTTCATCTTTAACTGATTTCATCGTTAACTGATTTCATCTTCATTTAACTGATTTCATCGTTAACTGATTTCATCTTCATTTAATTGATTTCATCGTTAACTGATTTCATCGTTAACTGATTTCATCGTTAACTGATTTCATCTTCATTTAACTGATTTCATCGTTAACTGATTTCATCGTTAACTGATTTCATCTTCATTTAACTGATTTCATCGTTAACTGATTTCATCGTTAACTGATTTCATCTTCATTTAACTGATTTCATCGTTAACTGATTTCATCGTTAACTGATTTCATCGTTAACTGATTTCATCTTCATTTAACTGATTTCATTGTTAACTGATTTCATCGTTAACTGATTTCATCGTTAACTGATTTCATCTTCATTTAACTGATTTCATTGTTAACTGATTTCATTGTTAACTGATTTCATCGTTAACTGATTTCATCTTCATTTAACTGATTTCATCGTTAACTGATTTCATCGTTAACTGATTTCATCGTTAACTGATTTCATCGTTAACTGATTTCATCTTCATTTAACTGATTTCATTTTCATTCTTCATTTAACTGATTTCATCGTTAACTGATTTCATCTTCATTTAACTGATTTCATCGTTAACTGATTTCATCGTTAACTGATTTCATCTTTAACTGATTTCATCGTTAACTGATTTCATCTTCATTTAACTGATTTCATCGTTAACTGATTTCATCTTCATTTAATTGATTTCATCGTTAACTGATTTCATCGTTAACTGATTTCATCGTTAACTGATTTCATCTTCATTTAACTGATTTCATCGTTAACTGATTTCATCGTTAACTGATTTCATCTTCATTTAACTGATTTCATTTTCATTCTTCATTTAACTGATTTCATCGTTAACTGATTTCATCTTCATTTAATTGATTTCATCGTTAACTGATTTCATCGTTAACTGATTTCATCGTTAACTGATTTCATCTTCATTTAACTGATTTCATCGTTAACTGATTTCATCGTTAACTGATTTCATCGTTAACTGATTTCATCTTCATTTAACTGATTTCATCGTTAACTGATTTCATCGTTAACTGATTTCATCTTCATTTAACTGATTTCATCGTTAACTGATTTCATCGTTAATTGATTTCATCGTTAACTGATTTCATTTTCATTCTTCATTTAACTGATTTCATCGTTAACTGATTTCATCGTTAACTGATTTCATCTTCATTTAACTGATTTCATCGTTAACTGATTTCATCGTTAATTGATTTCATCGTTAACTGATTTCATCGTTAATTGATTTCATCGTTAACTGATTTCATCTTCATTTAACTGATTTCATCGTTAACTGATTTCATCTTCATTCTTCATTTAACTGATTTCATCTTTAATTGATTTCATCGTTAACTGATTTCATCTTCATTTAACTGATTTCATCGTTAATTGATTTCATCGTTAACTGATTTCATCGTTAACTGATTTCATCTTCATTTAACTGATTTCATCGTTAACTGATTTCATCGTTAACTGATTTCATCTTTAACTGATTTCATCTTCATTTAACTGATTTCATCGTTAACTGATTTCATCGTTAACTGATTTCATCGTTAACTGATTTCATCTTCATTTAACTGATTTCATCTTCATTTAACTGATTTCATCGTTAACTGATTTCATCGTTAACTGATTTCATCTTCATTTAATTGATTTCATCGTTAACTGATTTCATCGTTAATTGATTTCATCGTTAACTGATTTCATTTTCATTCTTCATTTAACTGATTTCATCGTTAACTGATTTCATCGTTAACTGATTTCATCGTTAACTGATTTCATCTTCATTTAACTGATTTCATCGTTAACTGATTTCATCGTTAATTGATTTCATCGTTAACTGATTTCATCTTCATTCTTCATTTAACTGATTTCATCGTTAACTGATTTCATCTTCATTTAACTGATTTCATCGTTAACTGATTTCATCGTTAACTGATTTCATCGTTAACTGATTTCATCTTCATTTAACTGATTTCATCGTTAACTGATTTCATCTTCATTCTTCATTTAACTGATTTCATCTTTAACTGATTTCATCGTTAACTGATTTCATCTTCATTTAACTGATTTCATCGTTAATTGATTTCATCGTTAACTGATTTCATCGTTAACTGATTTCATCTTCATTTAACTGATTTCATCGTTAACTGATTTCATCGTTAACTGATTTCATCTTTAACTGATTTCATCTTCATTTAACTGATTTCATCGTTAACTGATTTCATCGTTAACTGATTTCATCTTCATTTAACTGATTTCATTTTCATTCTTCATTTAACTGATTTCATCGTTAACTGATTTCATCTTCATTTAATTGATTTCATCGTTAACTGATTTCATCGTTAACTGATTTCATCTTCATTTAACTGATTTCATCGTTAACTGATTTCATCGTTAACTGATTTCATCGTTAACTGATTTCATCTTCATTTAACTGATTTCATTTTCATTCTTCATTTAACTGATTTCATCGTTAACTGATTTCATCTTCATTTAACTGATTTCATCGTTAACTGATTTCATCGTTAACTGATTTCATCTTTAACTGATTTCATCGTTAACTGATTTCATCTTCATTTAACTGATTTCATCGTTAACTGATTTCATCTTCATTTAATTGATTTCATCGTTAACTGATTTCATCGTTAACTGATTTCATCGTTAACTGATTTCATCTTCATTTAACTGATTTCATCGTTAACTGATTTCATCGTTAACTGATTTCATCTTCATTTAACTGATTTCATCGTTAACTGATTTCATCGTTAACTGATTTCATCTTCATTTAACTGATTTCATCGTTAACTGATTTCATCGTTAACTGATTTCATCGTTAACTGATTTCATCTTCATTTAACTGATTTCATTGTTAACTGATTTCATCGTTAACTGATTTCATCGTTAACTGATTTCATCTTCATTTAACTGATTTCATTGTTAACTGATTTCATTGTTAACTGATTTCATCGTTAACTGATTTCATCTTCATTTAACTGATTTCATCGTTAACTGATTTCATCGTTAACTGATTTCATCGTTAACTGATTTCATCTTCATTTAACTGATTTCATTTTCATTCTTCATTTAACTGATTTCATCGTTAACTGATTTCATCTTCATTTAACTGATTTCATCGTTAACTGATTTCATCGTTAACTGATTTCATCGTTAACTGATTTCATCTTTAACTGATTTCATCGTTAACTGATTTCATCTTCATTTAACTGATTTCATCGTTAACTGATTTCATCTTCATTTAATTGATTTCATCGTTAACTGATTTCATCGTTAACTGATTTCATCGTTAACTGATTTCATCTTCATTTAACTGATTTCATCGTTAACTGATTTCATCGTTAACTGATTTCATCTTCATTTAACTGATTTCATTTTCATTCTTCATTTAACTGATTTCATCGTTAACTGATTTCATCTTCATTTAATTGATTTCATCGTTAACTGATTTCATCGTTAACTGATTTCATCGTTAACTGATTTCATCTTCATTTAACTGATTTCATCGTTAACTGATTTCATCGTTAACTGATTTCATCGTTAACTGATTTCATCTTCATTTAACTGATTTCATCGTTAACTGATTTCATCGTTAACTGATTTCATCTTCATTTAACTGATTTCATCGTTAACTGATTTCATCGTTAATTGATTTCATCGTTAACTGATTTCATTTTCATTCTTCATTTAACTGATTTCATCGTTAACTGATTTCATCGTTAACTGATTTCATCTTCATTTAACTGATTTCATCGTTAACTGATTTCATCGTTAATTGATTTCATCGTTAACTGATTTCATCTTCATTCTTCATTTAACTGATTTCATCGTTAACTGATTTCATCTTCATTTAACTGATTTCATCGTTAACTGATTTCATCGTTAACTGATTTCATCGTTAACTGATTTCATCTTCATTTAACTGATTTCATCGTTAACTGATTTCATCTTCATTCTTCATTTAACTGATTTCATCTTTAACTGATTTCATCGTTAACTGATTTCATCTTCATTTAACTGATTTCATCGTTAATTGATTTCATCGTTAACTGATTTCATCGTTAATTGATTTCATCGTTAACTGATTTCATCTTCATTTAACTGATTTCATCGTTAACTGATTTCATCTTCATTCTTCATTTAACTGATTTCATCTTTAACTGATTTCATCGTTAACTGATTTCATCTTCATTTAACTGATTTCATCGTTAATTGATTTCATCGTTAACTGATTTCATCGTTAATTGATTTCATCGTTAACTGATTTCATCTTCATTTAACTGATTTCATCGTTAACTGATTTCATCTTCATTCTTCATTTAACTGATTTCATCTTTAACTGATTTCATCGTTAACTGATTTCATCTTCATTTAACTGATTTCATCGTTAATTGATTTCATCGTTAACTGATTTCATCGTTAACTGATTTCATCTTCATTTAACTGATTTCATCGTTAACTGATTTCATCTTTAACTGATTTCATCTTCATTTAACTGATTTCATCGTTAACTGATTTCATCGTTAACTGATTTCATCGTTAACTGATTTCATCTTCATTTAACTGATTTCATCTTCATTTAACTGATTTCATCGTTAACTGATTTCATCGTTAACTGATTTCATCTTCATTTAATTGATTTCATCGTTAACTGATTTCATCGTTAACTGATTTCATCGTTAACTGATTTCATCTTCATTTAACTGATTTCATCGTTAACTGATTTCATCGTTAACTGATTTCATCGTTAACTGATTTCATCTTCATTTAACTGATTTCATCGTTAACTGATTTCATCGTTAACTGATTTCATCTTCATTTAACTGATTTCATCGTTAACTGATTTCATCGTTAACTGATTTCATCGTTAACTGATTTCATCGTTAACTGATTTCATCTTCATTTAACTGATTTCATCGTTAACTGATTTCATCTTCATTCTTCATTTAACTGATTTCATCTTTAACTGATTTCATCGTTAACTGATTTCATCTTCATTTAACTGATTTCATCGTTAATTGATTTCATCGTTAACTGATTTCATCGTTAACTGATTTCATCTTCATTTAACTGATTTCATCGTTAACTGATTTCATCGTTAACTGATTTCATCTTTAACTGATTTCATCTTCATTTAACTGATTTCATCGTTAACTGATTTCATCGTTAACTGATTTCATCGTTAACTGATTTCATCTTCATTTAACTGATTTCATTGTTAACTGATTTCATCGTTAACTGATTTCATCTTCATTTAACTGATTTCATCGTTAACTGATTTCATCGTTAACTGATTTCATCGTTAACTGATTTCATCTTCATTTAACTGATTTCATTTTCATTCTTCATTTAACTGATTTCATCGTTAACTGATTTCATCTTCATTTAACTGATTTCATCGTTAACTGATTTCATCGTTAACTGATTTCATCGTTAACTGATTTCATCTTTAACTGATTTCATCGTTAACTGATTTCATCTTCATTTAATTGATTTCATCGTTAACTGATTTCATCGTTAACTTATTTCATCTTCATTTAACTGATTTCATCGTTAACTGATTTCATCGTTAATTGATTTCATCGTTAACTGATTTCATCTTCATTCTTCATTTAACTGATTTCATCGTTAACTGATTTCATCTTCATTTAACTGATTTCATCGTTAACTGATTTCATCGTTAACTGATTTCATCGTTAACTGATTTCATCTTCATTTAACTGATTTCATCGTTAACTGATTTCATCTTCATTCTTCATTTAACTGATTTCATCTTTAACTGATTTCATCGTTAACTGATTTCATCTTCATTTAACTGATTTCATCGTTAATTGATTTCATCGTTAACTGATTTCATCGTTAATTGATTTCATCGTTAACTGATTTCATCTTCATTTAACTGATTTCATCGTTAACTGATTTCATCTTCATTCTTCATTTAACTGATTTCATCTTTAACTGATTTCATCGTTAACTGATTTCATCTTCATTTAACTGATTTCATCGTTAATTGATTTCATCGTTAACTGATTTCATCGTTAATTGATTTCATCGTTAACTGATTTCATCTTCATTTAACTGATTTCATCGTTAACTGATTTCATCTTCATTCTTCATTTAACTGATTTCATCTTTAACTGATTTCATCGTTAACTGATTTCATCTTCATTTAACTGATTTCATCGTTAATTGATTTCATCGTTAACTGATTTCATCGTTAATTGATTTCATCGTTAACTGATTTCATCTTCATTTAACTGATTTCATCGTTAACTGATTTCATCTTCATTCTTCATTTAACTGATTTCATCTTTAACTGATTTCATCGTTAACTGATTTCATCTTCATTTAACTGATTTCATCGTTAATTGATTTCATCGTTAACTGATTTCATCGTTAACTGATTTCATCTTCATTTAACTGATTTCATCGTTAACTGATTTCATCGTTAACTGATTTCATCTTTAACTGATTTCATCTTCATTTAACTGATTTCATCGTTAACTGATTTCATCGTTAACTGATTTCATCGTTAACTGATTTCATCTTCATTTAACTGATTTCATCTTCATTTAACTGATTTCATCGTTAACTGATTTCATCGTTAACTGATTTCATCTTCATTTAATTGATTTCATCGTTAACTGATTTCATCGTTAACTGATTTCATCGTTAACTGATTTCATCTTCATTTAACTGATTTCATCGTTAACTGATTTCATCGTTAACTGATTTCATCTTCATTTAACTGATTTCATCGTTAACTGATTTCATCGTTAACTGATTTCATCTTCATTTAACTGATTTCATCGTTAACTGATTTCATCGTTAATTGATTTCATCGTTAACTGATTTCATCTTCATTCTTCATTTAACTGATTTCATCGTTAACTGATTTCATCTTCATTTAACTGATTTCATCGTTAACTGATTTCATCGTTAACTGATTTCATCGTTAACTGATTTCATCTTCATTTAACTGATTTCATCGTTAACTGATTTCATCTTCATTCTTCATTTAACTGATTTCATCGTTAACTGATTTCATCTTTAACTGATTTCATCTTCATTTAACTGATTTCATCGTTAACTGATTTCATCGTTAACTGATTTCATCGTTAACTGATTTCATCTTCATTTAACTGATTTCATTGTTAACTGATTTCATCGTTAACTGATTTCATCTTCATTTAACTGATTTCATCGTTAACTGATTTCATCGTTAACTGATTTCATCGTTAACTGATTTCATCTTCATTTAACTGATTTCATTTTCATTCTTCATTTAACTGATTTCATCGTTAACTGATTTCATCTTCATTTAACTGATTTCATCGTTAACTGATTTCATCGTTAACTGATTTCATCTTCATTTAACTGATTTCATCGTTAACTGATTTCATCGTTAACTGATTTCATCGTTAACTGATTTCATCTTCATTTAACTGATTTCATTTTCATTCTTCATTTAACTGATTTCATCGTTAACTGATTTCATCTTCATTTAACTGATTTCATCGTTAACTGATTTCATCGTTAACTGATTTCATCGTTAACTGATTTCATCTTTAACTGATTTCATCGTTAACTGATTTCATCTTCATTTAACTGATTTCATCGTTAACTGATTTCATCTTCATTTAATTGATTTCATCGTTAACTGATTTCATCGTTAACTGATTTCATCGTTAACTGATTTCATCTTCATTTAACTGATTTCATCGTTAACTGATTTCATCGTTAACTGATTTCATCTTCATTTAACTGATTTCATCGTTAACTGATTTCATCGTTAACTGATTTCATCTTCATTTAACTGATTTCATCGTTAACTGATTTCATCGTTAACTGATTTCATCGTTAACTGATTTCATCTTCATTTAACTGATTTCATTGTTAACTGATTTCATCGTTAACTGATTTCATCTTCATTTAACTGATTTCATCGTTAACTGATTTCATCGTTAACTGATTTCATCGTTAACTGATTTCATCTTCATTTAACTGATTTCATTTTCATTCTTCATTTAACTGATTTCATCGTTAACTGATTTCATCTTCATTTAACTGATTTCATCGTTAACTGATTTCATCGTTAACTGATTTCATCTTTAACTGATTTCATCGTTAACTGATTTCATCTTCATTTAACTGATTTCATCGTTAACTGATTTCATCTTCATTTAATTGATTTCATCGTTAACTGATTTCATCGTTAACTGATTTCATCGTTAACTGATTTCATCTTCATTTAACTGATTTCATCGTTAACTGATTTCATCGTTAACTGATTTCATCTTCATTTAACTGATTTCATTTTCATTCTTCATTTAACTGATTTCATCGTTAACTGATTTCATCTTCATTTAATTGATTTCATCGTTAACTGATTTCATCGTTAACTGATTTCATCGTTAACTGATTTCATCTTCATTTAACTGATTTCATCGTTAACTGATTTCATCGTTAACTGATTTCATCTTCATTTAACTGATTTCATCGTTAACTGATTTCATCGTTAACTGATTTCATCTTCATTTAACTGATTTCATCGTTAACTGATTTCATCGTTAATTGATTTCATCGTTAACTGATTTCATTTTCATTCTTCATTTAACTGATTTCATCGTTAACTGATTTCATCGTTAACTGATTTCATCTTCATTTAACTGATTTCATCGTTAACTGATTTCATCGTTAATTGATTTCATCGTTAACTGATTTCATCTTCATTCTTCATTTAACTGATTTCATCGTTAACTGATTTCATCTTCATTTAACTGATTTCATCGTTAACTGATTTCATCGTTAACTGATTTCATCGTTAACTGATTTCATCTTCATTTAACTGATTTCATCGTTAACTGATTTCATCTTCATTCTTCATTTAACTGATTTCATCTTTAACTGATTTCATCGTTAACTGATTTCATCTTCATTTAACTGATTTCATCGTTAATTGATTTCATCGTTAACTGATTTCATCGTTAATTGATTTCATCGTTAACTGATTTCATCTTCATTTAACTGATTTCATCGTTAACTGATTTCATCTTCATTCTTCATTTAACTGATTTCATCTTTAACTGATTTCATCGTTAACTGATTTCATCTTCATTTAACTGATTTCATCGTTAATTGATTTCATCGTTAACTGATTTCATCGTTAATTGATTTCATCGTTAACTGATTTCATCTTCATTTAACTGATTTCATCGTTAACTGATTTCATCTTCATTCTTCATTTAACTGATTTCATCTTTAACTGATTTCATCGTTAACTGATTTCATCTTCATTTAACTGATTTCATCGTTAATTGATTTCATCGTTAACTGATTTCATCGTTAATTGATTTCATCGTTAACTGATTTCATCTTCATTTAACTGATTTCATCGTTAACTGATTTCATCTTCATTCTTCATTTAACTGATTTCATCTTTAATTGATTTCATCGTTAACTGATTTCATCTTCATTTAACTGATTTCATCGTTAATTGATTTCATCGTTAACTGATTTCATCGTTAACTGATTTCATCTTCATTTAACTGATTTCATCGTTAACTGATTTCATCGTTAACTGATTTCATCTTTAACTGATTTCATCTTCATTTAACTGATTTCATCGTTAACTGATTTCATCGTTAACTGATTTCATCGTTAACTGATTTCATCTTCATTTAACTGATTTCATCTTCATTTAACTGATTTCATCGTTAACTGATTTCATCGTTAACTGATTTCATCTTCATTTAATTGATTTCATCGTTAACTGATTTCATCGTTAACTGATTTCATCGTTAACTGATTTCATCTTCATTTAACTGATTTCATCGTTAACTGATTTCATCTTCATTTAACTGATTTCATCGTTAATTGATTTCATCGTTAACTGATTTCATCGTTAACTGATTTCATCTTCATTTAACTGATTTCATCGTTAACTGATTTCATCGTTAACTGATTTCATCTTTAACTGATTTCATCTTCATTTAACTGATTTCATCGTTAACTGATTTCATCGTTAACTGATTTCATCGTTAACTGATTTCATCTTCATTTAACTGATTTCATCTTCATTTAACTGATTTCATCGTTAACTGATTTCATCGTTAACTGATTTCATCTTCATTTAATTGATTTCATCGTTAACTGATTTCATCGTTAACTGATTTCATCGTTAACTGATTTCATCTTCATTTAACTGATTTCATCGTTAACTGATTTCATCGTTAACTGATTTCATCGTTAACTGATTTCATCTTCATTTAACTGATTTCATCGTTAACTGATTTCATCGTTAACTGATTTCATCTTCATTTAACTGATTTCATCGTTAACTGATTTCATCGTTAATTGATTTCATCGTTAACTGATTTCATTTTCATTCTTCATTTAACTGATTTCATCGTTAACTGATTTCATCGTTAACTGATTTCATCGTTAACTGATTTCATCTTCATTTAACTGATTTCATCGTTAACTGATTTCATCGTTAATTGATTTCATCGTTAACTGATTTCATCTTCATTCTTCATTTAACTGATTTCATCGTTAACTGATTTCATCTTCATTTAACTGATTTCATCGTTAACTGATTTCATCGTTAACTGATTTCATCGTTAACTGATTTCATCTTCATTTAACTGATTTCATCGTTAACTGATTTCATCTTCATTCTTCATTTAACTGATTTCATCTTTAACTGATTTCATCGTTAACTGATTTCATCTTCATTTAACTGATTTCATCGTTAATTGATTTCATCGTTAACTGATTTCATCGTTAACTGATTTCATCTTCATTTAACTGATTTCATCGTTAACTGATTTCATCGTTAACTGATTTCATCTTTAACTGATTTCATCTTCATTTAACTGATTTCATCGTTAACTGATTTCATCGTTAACTGATTTCATCGTTAACTGATTTCATCGTTAACTGATTTCATCTTCATTTAACTGATTTCATTTTCATTCTTCATTTAACTGATTTCATCGTTAACTGATTTCATCTTCATTTAACTGATTTCATCGTTAACTGATTTCATCGTTAACTGATTTCATCGTTAACTGATTTCATCTTTAACTGATTTCATCGTTAACTGATTTCATCTTCATTTAACTGATTTCATCGTTAACTGATTTCATCTTCATTTAATTGATTTCATCGTTAACTGATTTCATCGTTAACTGATTTCATCGTTAACTGATTTCATCTTCATTTAACTGATTTCATCGTTAACTGATTTCATCGTTAACTGATTTCATCTTCATTTAACTGATTTCATTTTCATTCTTCATTTAACTGATTTCATCGTTAACTGATTTCATCTTCATTTAATTGATTTCATCGTTAACTGATTTCATCGTTAACTGATTTCATCTTCATTTAACTGATTTCATCGTTAACTGATTTCATCGTTAACTGATTTCATCGTTAACTGATTTCATCTTCATTTAACTGATTTCATTTTCATTCTTCATTTAACTGATTTCATCGTTAACTGATTTCATCTTCATTTAACTGATTTCATCGTTAACTGATTTCATCGTTAACTGATTTCATCTTTAACTGATTTCATCGTTAACTGATTTCATCTTCATTTAACTGATTTCATCGTTAACTGATTTCATCTTCATTTAATTGATTTCATCGTTAACTGATTTCATCGTTAACTGATTTCATCGTTAACTGATTTCATCTTCATTTAACTGATTTCATCGTTAACTGATTTCATCGTTAACTGATTTCATCTTCATTTAACTGATTTCATCGTTAACTGATTTCATCGTTAACTGATTTCATCTTCATTTAACTGATTTCATCGTTAACTGATTTCATCGTTAACTGATTTCATCGTTAACTGATTTCATCTTCATTTAACTGATTTCATTGTTAACTGATTTCATCGTTAACTGATTTCATCGTTAACTGATTTCATCTTCATTTAACTGATTTCATTGTTAACTGATTTCATTGTTAACTGATTTCATCGTTAACTGATTTCATCTTCATTTAACTGATTTCATCGTTAACTGATTTCATCGTTAACTGATTTCATCGTTAACTGATTTCATCTTCATTTAACTGATTTCATTTTCATTCTTCATTTAACTGATTTCATCGTTAACTGATTTCATCTTCATTTAACTGATTTCATCGTTAACTGATTTCATCGTTAACTGATTTCATCGTTAACTGATTTCATCTTTAACTGATTTCATCGTTAACTGATTTCATCTTCATTTAACTGATTTCATCGTTAACTGATTTCATCTTCATTTAATTGATTTCATCGTTAACTGATTTCATCGTTAACTGATTTCATCGTTAACTGATTTCATCTTCATTTAACTGATTTCATCGTTAACTGATTTCATCGTTAACTGATTTCATCTTCATTTAACTGATTTCATTTTCATTCTTCATTTAACTGATTTCATCGTTAACTGATTTCATCTTCATTTAATTGATTTCATCGTTAACTGATTTCATCGTTAACTGATTTCATCGTTAACTGATTTCATCTTCATTTAACTGATTTCATCGTTAACTGATTTCATCGTTAACTGATTTCATCGTTAACTGATTTCATCTTCATTTAACTGATTTCATCGTTAACTGATTTCATCGTTAACTGATTTCATCTTCATTTAACTGATTTCATCTTCATTTAACTGATTTCATCGTTAACTGATTTCATCGTTAATTGATTTCATCGTTAACTGATTTCATTTTCATTCTTCATTTAACTGATTTCATCGTTAACTGATTTCATCGTTAACTGATTTCATCTTCATTTAACTGATTTCATCGTTAACTGATTTCATCGTTAATTGATTTCATCGTTAACTGATTTCATCTTCATTCTTCATTTAACTGATTTCATCGTTAACTGATTTCATCTTCATTTAACTGATTTCATCGTTAACTGATTTCATCGTTAACTGATTTCATCGTTAACTGATTTCATCTTCATTTAACTGATTTCATCGTTAACTGATTTCATCTTCATTCTTCATTTAACTGATTTCATCTTTAACTGATTTCATCGTTAACTGATTTCATCTTCATTTAACTGATTTCATCGTTAATTGATTTCATCGTTAACTGATTTCATCGTTAATTGATTTCATCGTTAACTGATTTCATCTTCATTTAACTGATTTCATCGTTAACTGATTTCATCTTCATTCTTCATTTAACTGATTTCATCTTTAACTGATTTCATCGTTAACTGATTTCATCTTCATTTAACTGATTTCATCGTTAATTGATTTCATCGTTAACTGATTTCATCGTTAATTGATTTCATCGTTAACTGATTTCATCTTCATTTAACTGATTTCATCGTTAACTGATTTCATCTTCATTCTTCATTTAACTGATTTCATCTTTAACTGATTTCATCGTTAACTGATTTCATCTTCATTTAACTGATTTCATCGTTAATTGATTTCATCGTTAACTGATTTCATCGTTAACTGATTTCATCTTCATTTAACTGATTTCATCGTTAACTGATTTCATCTTTAACTGATTTCATCTTCATTTAACTGATTTCATCGTTAACTGATTTCATCGTTAACTGATTTCATCGTTAACTGATTTCATCTTCATTTAACTGATTTCATCTTCATTTAACTGATTTCATCGTTAACTGATTTCATCGTTAACTGATTTCATCTTCATTTAATTGATTTCATCGTTAACTGATTTCATCGTTAACTGATTTCATCGTTAACTGATTTCATCTTCATTTAACTGATTTCATCGTTAACTGATTTCATCGTTAACTGATTTCATCTTCATTTAACTGATTTCATCGTTAACTGATTTCATCGTTAACTGATTTCATCTTCATTTAACTGATTTCATCGTTAACTGATTTCATCGTTAACTGATTTCATCGTTAACTGATTTCATCGTTAACTGATTTCATCTTCATTTAACTGATTTCATCGTTAACTGATTTCATCTTCATTCTTCATTTAACTGATTTCATCTTTAACTGATTTCATCGTTAACTGATTTCATCTTCATTTAACTGATTTCATCGTTAATTGATTTCATCGTTAACTGATTTCATCGTTAACTGATTTCATCTTCATTTAACTGATTTCATCGTTAACTGATTTCATCGTTAACTGATTTCATCTTTAACTGATTTCATCTTCATTTAACTGATTTCATCGTTAACTGATTTCATCGTTAACTGATTTCATCGTTAACTGATTTCATCTTCATTTAACTGATTTCATTGTTAACTGATTTCATCGTTAACTGATTTCATCTTCATTTAACTGATTTCATCGTTAACTGATTTCATCGTTAACTGATTTCATCTTCATTTAACTGATTTCATTTTCATTCTTCATTTAACTGATTTCATCGTTAACTGATTTCATCTTCATTTAATTGATTTCATCGTTAACTGATTTCATCGTTAACTGATTTCATCGTTAACTGATTTCATCTTCATTTAACTGATTTCATCGTTAACTGATTTCATCGTTAACTGATTTCATCGTTAACTGATTTCATCTTCATTTAACTGATTTCATCGTTAACTGATTTCATCGTTAACTGATTTCATCTTCATTTAACTGATTTCATCGTTAACTGATTTCATCGTTAATTGATTTCATCGTTAACTGATTTCATCTTCATTCTTCATTTAACTGATTTCATCGTTAACTGATTTCATTTTCATTCTTCATTTAACTGATTTCATCGTTAACTGATTTCATCGTTAACTGATTTCATCTTCATTTAACTGATTTCATCGTTAACTGATTTCATCGTTAATTGATTTCATCGTTAACTGATTTCATCTTCATTCTTCATTTAACTGATTTCATCGTTAACTGATTTCATCTTCATTTAACTGATTTCATCGTTAACTGATTTCATCGTTAACTGATTTCATCGTTAACTGATTTCATCTTCATTTAACTGATTTCATCGTTAACTGATTTCATCTTCATTCTTCATTTAACTGATTTCATCTTTAACTGATTTCATCGTTAACTGATTTCATCTTCATTTAACTGATTTCATCGTTAATTGATTTCATCGTTAACTGATTTCATCGTTAACTGATTTCATCTTCATTTAACTGATTTCATCGTTAACTGATTTCATCGTTAACTGATTTCATCTTTAACTGATTTCATCTTCATTTAACTGATTTCATCGTTAACTGATTTCATCGTTAACTGATTTCATCGTTAACTGATTTCATCGTTAACTGATTTCATCTTCATTTAACTGATTTCATCTTCATTTAACTGATTTCATTGTTAACTGATTTCATCGTTAACTGATTTCATCTTCATTTAACTGATTTCATCGTTAACTGATTTCATCGTTAACTGATTTCATCGTTAACTGATTTCATCTTCATTTAACTGATTTCATTGTTAACTGATTTCATCGTTAACTGATTTCATCTTCATTTAACTGATTTCATCGTTAACTGATTTCATCTTCATTCTTCATTTAACTGATTTCATCTTTAACTGATTTCATCGTTAACTGATTTCATCTTCATTTAACTGATTTCATCGTTAATTGATTTCATCGTTAACTGATTTCATCGTTAACTGATTTCATCTTCATTTAACTGATTTCATCGTTAACTGATTTCATCGTTAACTGATTTCATCTTTAACTGATTTCATCTTCATTTAACTGATTTCATCGTTAACTGATTTCATCTTCATTTAACTGATTTCATTTTCATTCTTCATTTAACTGATTTCATCGTTAACTGATTTCATCTTCATTTAACTGATTTCATCGTTAACTGATTTCATCGTTAACTGATTTCATCGTTAACTGATTTCATCTTTAACTGATTTCATCGTTAACTGATTTCATCTTCATTTAACTGATTTCATCGTTAACTGATTTCATCTTCATTTAATTGATTTCATCGTTAACTGATTTCATCGTTAACTGATTTCATCGTTAACTGATTTCATCTTCATTTAACTGATTTCATCGTTAACTGATTTCATCGTTAACTGATTTCATCTTCATTTAACTGATTTCATTTTCATTCTTCATTTAACTGATTTCATCGTTAACTGATTTCATCTTCATTTAATTGATTTCATCGTTAACTGATTTCATCGTTAACTGATTTCATCTTCATTTAACTGATTTCATCGTTAACTGATTTCATCGTTAACTGATTTCATCTTCATTTAACTGATTTCATCGTTAACTGATTTCATCGTTAATTGATTTCATCGTTAACTGATTTCATTTTCATTCTTCATTTAACTGATTTCATCGTTAACTGATTTCATCGTTAACTGATTTCATCGTTAACTGATTTCATCTTCATTTAACTGATTTCATTTTCATTCTTCATTTAACTGATTTCATCGTTAACTGATTTCATCTTCATTTAACTGATTTCATCGTTAACTGATTTCATCGTTAACTGATTTCATCGTTAACTGATTTCATCGTTAACTGATTTCATCTTCATTTAACTGATTTCATCGTTAACTGATTTCATCTTCATTCTTCATTTAACTGATTTCATCTTTAACTGATTTCATCGTTAACTGATTTCATCTTCATTTAACTGATTTCATCGTTAATTGATTTCATCGTTAACTGATTTCATCGTTAATTGATTTCATCGTTAACTGATTTCATCTTCATTTAACTGATTTCATCGTTAACTGATTTCATCTTCATTCTTCATTTAACTGATTTCATCTTTAACTGATTTCATCGTTAACTGATTTCATCTTCATTTAACTGATTTCATCGTTAATTGATTTCATCGTTAACTGATTTCATCGTTAATTGATTTCATCGTTAACTGATTTCATCTTCATTTAACTGATTTCATCGTTAACTGATTTCATCTTCATTCTTCATTTAACTGATTTCATCTTTAACTGATTTCATCGTTAACTGATTTCATCTTCATTTAACTGATTTCATCGTTAATTGATTTCATCGTTAACTGATTTCATCGTTAACTGATTTCATCTTCATTTAACTGATTTCATCGTTAACTGATTTCATCTTTAACTGATTTCATCTTCATTTAACTGATTTCATCGTTAACTGATTTCATCGTTAACTGATTTCATCGTTAACTGATTTCATCTTCATTTAACTGATTTCATCTTCATTTAACTGATTTCATCGTTAACTGATTTCATCGTTAACTGATTTCATCTTCATTTAATTGATTTCATCGTTAACTGATTTCATCGTTAACTGATTTCATCGTTAACTGATTTCATCTTCATTTAACTGATTTCATCGTTAACTGATTTCATCGTTAACTGATTTCATCTTCATTTAACTGATTTCATCGTTAACTGATTTCATCGTTAACTGATTTCATCTTCATTTAACTGATTTCATCGTTAACTGATTTCATCGTTAACTGATTTCATCGTTAACTGATTTCATCGTTAACTGATTTCATCTTCATTTAACTGATTTCATCGTTAACTGATTTCATCTTCATTCTTCATTTAACTGATTTCATCTTTAACTGATTTCATCGTTAACTGATTTCATCTTCATTTAACTGATTTCATCGTTAATTGATTTCATCGTTAACTGATTTCATCGTTAACTGATTTCATCTTCATTTAACTGATTTCATCGTTAACTGATTTCATCGTTAACTGATTTCATCTTTAACTGATTTCATCTTCATTTAACTGATTTCATCGTTAACTGATTTCATCGTTAACTGATTTCATCGTTAACTGATTTCATCTTCATTTAACTGATTTCATTGTTAACTGATTTCATCGTTAACTGATTTCATCTTCATTTAACTGATTTCATCGTTAACTGATTTCATCGTTAACTGATTTCATCTTCATTTAACTGATTTCATTTTCATTCTTCATTTAACTGATTTCATCGTTAACTGATTTCATCTTCATTTAATTGATTTCATCGTTAACTGATTTCATCGTTAACTGATTTCATCGTTAACTGATTTCATCTTCATTTAACTGATTTCATCGTTAACTGATTTCATCGTTAACTGATTTCATCGTTAACTGATTTCATCTTCATTTAACTGATTTCATCGTTAACTGATTTCATCGTTAACTGATTTCATCTTCATTTAACTGATTTCATCGTTAACTGATTTCATCGTTAATTGATTTCATCGTTAACTGATTTCATCTTCATTCTTCATTTAACTGATTTCATCGTTAACTGATTTCATTTTCATTCTTCATTTAACTGATTTCATCGTTAACTGATTTCATCGTTAACTGATTTCATCTTCATTTAACTGATTTCATCGTTAACTGATTTCATCGTTAATTGATTTCATCGTTAACTGATTTCATCTTCATTCTTCATTTAACTGATTTCATCGTTAACTGATTTCATCTTCATTTAACTGATTTCATCGTTAACTGATTTCATCGTTAACTGATTTCATCGTTAACTGATTTCATCTTCATTTAACTGATTTCATCGTTAACTGATTTCATCTTCATTCTTCATTTAACTGATTTCATCTTTAACTGATTTCATCGTTAACTGATTTCATCTTCATTTAACTGATTTCATCGTTAATTGATTTCATCGTTAACTGATTTCATCGTTAACTGATTTCATCTTCATTTAACTGATTTCATCGTTAACTGATTTCATCGTTAACTGATTTCATCTTTAACTGATTTCATCTTCATTTAACTGATTTCATCGTTAACTGATTTCATCGTTAACTGATTTCATCGTTAACTGATTTCATCGTTAACTGATTTCATCTTCATTTAACTGATTTCATCTTCATTTAACTGATTTCATTGTTAACTGATTTCATCGTTAACTGATTTCATCTTCATTTAACTGATTTCATCGTTAACTGATTTCATCGTTAACTGATTTCATCGTTAACTGATTTCATCTTCATTTAACTGATTTCATTGTTAACTGATTTCATCGTTAACTGATTTCATCTTCATTTAACTGATTTCATCGTTAACTGATTTCATCTTCATTCTTCATTTAACTGATTTCATCTTTAACTGATTTCATCGTTAACTGATTTCATCTTCATTTAACTGATTTCATCGTTAATTGATTTCATCGTTAACTGATTTCATCGTTAACTGATTTCATCTTCATTTAACTGATTTCATCGTTAACTGATTTCATCGTTAACTGATTTCATCTTTAACTGATTTCATCTTCATTTAACTGATTTCATCGTTAACTGATTTCATCTTCATTTAACTGATTTCATTTTCATTCTTCATTTAACTGATTTCATCGTTAACTGATTTCATCTTCATTTAACTGATTTCATCGTTAACTGATTTCATCGTTAACTGATTTCATCGTTAACTGATTTCATCTTTAACTGATTTCATCGTTAACTGATTTCATCTTCATTTAACTGATTTCATCGTTAACTGATTTCATCTTCATTTAATTGATTTCATCGTTAACTGATTTCATCGTTAACTGATTTCATCTTCATTTAACTGATTTCATCGTTAACTGATTTCATCGTTAACTGATTTCATCTTCATTTAACTGATTTCATTTTCATTCTTCATTTAACTGATTTCATCGTTAACTGATTTCATCTTCATTTAATTGATTTCATCGTTAACTGATTTCATCGTTAACTGATTTCATCTTCATTTAACTGATTTCATCGTTAACTGATTTCATCGTTAACTGATTTCATCTTCATTTAACTGATTTCATCGTTAACTGATTTCATCGTTAATTGATTTCATCGTTAACTGATTTCATTTTCATTCTTCATTTAACTGATTTCATCGTTAACTGATTTCATCGTTAACTGATTTCATCGTTAACTGATTTCATCTTCATTTAACTGATTTCATTTTCATTCTTCATTTAACTGATTTCATCGTTAACTGATTTCATCTTCATTTAACTGATTTCATCGTTAACTGATTTCATCGTTAACTGATTTCATCTTTAACTGATTTCAACGTTAACTGATTTCATCTTCATTTAACTGATTTCATCGTTAACTGATTTCATCTTCATTTAATTGATTTCATCGTTAACTGATTTCATCGTTAACTGATTTCATCGTTAACTGATTTCATCTTCATTTAACTGATTTCATCGTTAACTGATTTCATCGTTAACTGATTTCATCGTTAACTGATTTCATCGTTAACTGATTTCATCTTCATTTAACTGATTTCATTGTTAACTGATTTCATCGTTAACTGATTTCATCTTCATTTAACTGATTTCATCGTTAACTGATTTCATCGTTAACTGATTTCATCGTTAACTGATTTCATCTTCATTTAACTGATTTCATTTTCATTCTTCATTTAACTGATTTCATCGTTAACTGATTTCATCTTCATTTAACTGATTTCATCGTTAACTGATTTCATCGTTAACTGATTTCATCGTTAACTGATTTCATCTTTAACTGATTTCATCGTTAACTGATTTCATCTTCATTTAACTGATTTCATCGTTAACTGATTTCATCTTCATTTAATTGATTTCATCGTTAACTGATTTCATCGTTAACTGATTTCATCGTTAACTGATTTCATCTTCATTTAACTGATTTCATCGTTAACTGATTTCATCGTTAACTGATTTCATCTTCATTTAACTGATTTCATTTTCATTCTTCATTTAACTGATTTCATCGTTAACTGATTTCATCTTCATTTAATTGATTTCATCGTTAACTGATTTCATCGTTAACTGATTTCATCGTTAACTGATTTCATCTTCATTTAACTGATTTCATCGTTAACTGATTTCATCGTTAACTGATTTCATCGTTAACTGATTTCATCTTCATTTAACTGATTTCATCGTTAACTGATTTCATCGTTAACTGATTTCATCTTCATTTAACTGATTTCATCGTTAACTGATTTCATCGTTAATTGATTTCATCGTTAACTGATTTCATTTTCATTCTTCATTTAACTGATTTCATCGTTAACTGATTTCATCGTTAACTGATTTCATCTTCATTTAACTGATTTCATCGTTAACTGATTTCATCGTTAATTGATTTCATCGTTAACTGATTTCATCTTCATTCTTCATTTAACTGATTTCATCGTTAACTGATTTAATCTTCATTTAACTGATTTCATCGTTAACTGATTTCATCTTTAACTGATTTCATCGTTAACTGATTTCATCTTCATTTAACTGATTTCATCTTCATTTAACTGATTTCATCGTTAATTGATTTCATCGTTAACTGATTTCATCGTTAATTGATTTCATCGTTAACTGATTTCATCGTTAACTGATTTCATCTTCATTCTTCATTTAACTGATTTCATCTTTAACTGATTTCATCGTTAACTGATTTCATCTTCATTTAACTGATTTCATCGTTAATTGATTTCATCGTTAACTGATTTCATCGTTAATTGATTTCATCGTTAACTGATTTCATCTTCATTTAACTGATTTCATCGTTAACTGATTTCATCTTCATTCTTCATTTAACTGATTTCATCTTTAACTGATTTCATCGTTAACTGATTTCATCTTCATTTAACTGATTTCATCGTTAATTGATTTCATCGTTAACTGATTTCATCGTTAATTGATTTCATCGTTAACTGATTTCATCTTCATTTAACTGATTTCATCGTTAACTGATTTCATCTTCATTCTTCATTTAATTGATTTCATCGTTAACTGATTTCATCTTCATTTAACTGATTTCATCGTTAATTGATTTCATCGTTAACTGATTTCATCGTTAACTGATTTCATCTTCATTTAACTGATTTCATCGTTAACTGATTTCATCTTTAACTGATTTCATCTTCATTTAACTGATTTCATCGTTAACTGATTTCATCGTTAACTGATTTCATCGTTAACTGATTTCATCTTCATTTAACTGATTTCATCTTCATTTAACTGATTTCATCGTTAACTGATTTCATCGTTAACTGATTTCATCTTCATTTAATTGATTTCATCGTTAACTGATTTCATCGTTAACTGATTTCATCGTTAACTGATTTCATCTTCATTTAACTGATTTCATCGTTAACTGATTTCATCGTTAACTGATTTCATCGTAAACTGATTTCATCTTCATTTAACTGATTTCATCGTTAACTGATTTCATCGTTAACTGATTTCATCTTCATTTAACTGATTTCATCGTTAACTGATTTCATCGTTAATTGATTTCATCGTTAACTGATTTCATTTTCATTCTTCATTTAACTGATTTCATCGTTAACTGATTTCATCGTTAACTGATTTCATCTTCATTTAACTGATTTCATCGTTAACTGATTTCATCGTTAATTGATTTCATCGTTAACTGATTTCATCTTCATTCTTCATTTAACTGATTTCATCGTTAACTGATTTCATCTTCATTTAACTGATTTCATCGTTAACTGATTTCATCGTTAACTGATTTCATCTTCATTTAACTGATTTCATCGTTAACTGATTTCATCTTCATTCTTCATTTAACTGATTTCATCTTTAACTGATTTCATCGTTAACTGATTTCATCTTCATTTAACTGATTTCATCGTTAATTGATTTCATCGTTAACTGATTTCATCGTTAACTGATTTCATCTTCATTTAACTGATTTCATCGTTAACTGATTTCATCGTTAACTGATTTCATCGTTAACTGATTTCATCTTCATTTAACTGATTTCATCGTTAACTGATTTCATCGTTAACTGATTTCATCTTCATTTAACTGATTTCATCGTTAACTGATTTCATCGTTAACTGATTTCATCTTCATTTAACTGATTTCATCGTTAACTGATTTCATCGTTAACTGATTTCATCGTTAACTGATTTCATCGTTAACTGATTTCATCTTCATTTAACTGATTTCATTGTTAACTGATTTCATCGTTAACTGATTTCATCTTCATTTAACTGATTTCATCGTTAACTGATTTCATCGTTAACTGATTTCATCGTTAACTGATTTCATCTTCATTTAACTGATTTCATTTTCATTCTTCTTTTAACTGATTTCATCGTTAACTGATTTCATCTTCATTTAACTGATTTCATCGTTAACTGATTTCATCGTTAACTGATTTCATCTTTAACTGATTTCATCGTTAACTGATTTCATCTTCATTTAACTGATTTCATCGTTAACTGATTTCATCTTCATTTAATTGATTTCATCGTTAACTGATTTCATCGTTAACTGATTTCATCTTCATTTAACTGATTTCATCGTTAACTGATTTCATCGTTAACTGATTTCATCGTTAACTGATTTCATCTTCATTTAACTGATTTCATCGTTAACTGATTTCATCGTTAACTGATTTCATCTTCATTTAACTGATTTCATCGTTAACTGATTTCATCGTTAATTGATTTCATCGTTAACTGATTTCATTTTCATTCTTCATTTAACTGATTTCATCGTTAACTGATTTCATCGTTAACTGATTTCATCGTTAACTGATTTCATCTTCATTTAACTGATTTCATTTTCATTCTTCATTTAACTGATTTCATCGTTAACTGATTTCATCTTCATTTAACTGATTTCATCGTTAACTGATTTCATCGTTAACTGATTTCATCTTTAACTGATTTCATCGTTAACTGATTTCATCTTCATTTAACTGATTTCATCGTTAACTGATTTCATCTTCATTTAATTGATTTCATCGTTAACTGATTTCATCGTTAACTGATTTCATCGTTAACTGATTTCATCTTCATTTAACTGATTTCATCGTTAACTGATTTCATCGTTAACTGATTTCATCTTCATTTAACTGATTTCATCGTTAACTGATTTCATCGTTAACTGATTTCATCTTCATTTAACTGATTTCATCGTTAACTGATTTCATCGTTAACTGATTTCATCGTTAACTGATTTCATCGTTAACTGATTTCATCTTCATTTAACTGATTTCATTGTTAACTGATTTCATCGTTAACTGATTTCATCTTCATTTAACTGATTTCATCGTTAACTGATTTCATCGTTAACTGATTTCATCGTTAACTGATTTCATCGTTAACTGATTTCATCTTCATTTAACTGATTTCATTTTCATTCTTCATTTAACTGATTTCATCGTTAACTGATTTCATCTTCATTTAACTGATTTCATCGTTAACTGATTTCATCGTTAACTGATTTCATCTTTAACTGATTTCATCGTTAACTGATTTCATCTTCATTTAACTGATTTCATCGTTAACTGATTTCATCTTCATTTAATTGATTTCATCGTTAACTGATTTCATCGTTAACTGATTTCATCGTTAACTGATTTCATCTTCATTTAACTGATTTCATCGTTAACTGATTTCATCGTTAACTGATTTCATCTTCATTTAACTGATTTCATTTTCATTCTTCATTTAACTGATTTCATCGTTAACTGATTTCATCTTCATTTAATTGATTTCATCGTTAACTGATTTCATCGTTAACTGATTTCATCGTTAACTGATTTCATCGTTAACTGATTTCATCTTCATTTAACTGATTTCATCGTTAACTGATTTCATCGTTAACTGATTTCATCGTTAACTGATTTCATCTTCATTTAACTGATTTCATCGTTAACTGATTTCATCGTTAACTGATTTCATCTTCATTTAACTGATTTCATCGTTAACTGATTTCATCGTTAATTGATTTCATCGTTAACTGATTTCATTTTCATTCTTCATTTAACTGATTTCATCGTTAACTGATTTCATCGTTAACTGATTTCATCTTCATTTAACTGATTTCATCGTTAACTGATTTCATCGTTAATTGATTTCATCGTTAACTGATTTCATCTTCATTCTTCATTTAACTGATTTCATCGTTAACTGATTTCATCTTCATTTAACTGATTTCATCGTTAACTGATTTCATCGTTAACTGATTTCATCGTTAACTGATTTCATCTTCATTTAACTGATTTCATCGTTAACTGATTTCATCTTCATTCTTCATTTAACTGATTTCATCTTTAACTGATTTCATCGTTAACTGATTTCATCTTCATTTAACTGATTTCATCGTTAATTGATTTCATCGTTAACTGATTTCATCGTTAATTGATTTCATCGTTAACTGATTTCATCTTCATTTAACTGATTTCATCGTTAACTGATTTCATCTTCATTCTTCATTTAACTGATTTCATCTTTAACTGATTTCATCGTTAACTGATTTCATCTTCATTTAACTGATTTCATCGTTAATTGATTTCATCGTTAACTGATTTCATCGTTAATTGATTTCATCGTTAACTGATTTCATCTTCATTTAACTGATTTCATCGTTAACTGATTTCATCTTCGTTCTTCATTTAACTGATTTCATCTTTAACTGATTTCATCGTTAACTGATTTCATCTTCATTTAACTGATTTCATCGTTAATTGATTTCATCGTTAACTGATTTCATCGTTAATTGATTTCATCGTTAACTGATTTCATCTTCATTTAACTGATTTCATCGTTAACTGATTTCATCTTCATTCTTCATTTAACTGATTTCATCTTTAACTGATTTCATCGTTAACTGATTTCATCTTCATTTAACTGATTTCATCGTTAATTGATTTCATCGTTAACTGATTTCATCGTTAACTGATTTCATCTTCATTTAACTGATTTCATCGTTAACTGATTTCATCGTTAACTGATTTCATCTTTAACTGATTTCATCTTCATTTAACTGATTTCATCTTCATTTAACTGATTTCATCGTTAACTGATTTCATCGTTAACTGATTTCATCGTTAACTGATTTCATCTTCATTTAACTGATTTCATCTTCATTTAACTGATTTCATCGTTAACTGATTTCATCTTCATTTAACTGATTTCATCGTTAACTGATTTCATCGTTAATTGATTTCATCGTTAACTGATTTCATTTTCATTCTTCATTTAACTGATTTCATCGTTAACTGATTTCATCGTTAACTGATTTCATCTTCATTTAACTGATTTCATCGTTAACTGATTTCATCGTTAATTGATTTCATCGTTAACTGATTTCATCTTCATTCTTCATTTAACTGATTTCATCGTTAACTGATTTCATCTTCATTTAACTGATTTCATCGTTAACTGATTTCATCGTTAACTGATTTCATCGTTAACTGATTTCATCTTCATTTAACTGATTTCATCGTTAACTGATTTCATCTTCATTCTTCATTTAACTGATTTCATCTTTAACTGATTTCATCGTTAACTGATTTCATCTTCATTTAACTGATTTCATCGTTAATTGATTTCATCGTTAACTGATTTCATCGTTAACTGATTTCATCTTCATTTAACTGATTTCATCGTTAACTGATTTCATCTTTAACTGATTTCATCTTCATTTAACTGATTTCATCGTTAACTGATTTCATCGTTAACTGATTTCATCGTTAACTGATTTCATCTTCATTTAACTGATTTCATTGTTAACTGATTTCATCGTTAACTGATTTCATCTTCATTTAACTGATTTCATCGTTAACTGATTTCATCGTTAACTGATTTCATCTTCATTTAACTGATTTCATTTTCATTCTTCATTTAACTGATTTCATCGTTAACTGATTTCATCTTCATTTAACTGATTTCATCGTTAACTGATTTCATCGTTAACTGATTTCATCTTTAACTGATTTCATCGTTAACTGATTTCATCTTCATTTAACTGATTTCATCGTTAACTGATTTCATCTTCATTTAATTGATTTCATCGTTAACTGATTTCATCGTTAACTGATTTCATCGTTAACTGATTTCATCTTCATTTAACTGATTTCATCGTTAACTGATTTCATCGTTAACTGATTTCATCTTCATTTAACTGATTTCATTTTCATTCTTCATTTAACTGATTTCATCGTTAACTGATTTCATCTTCATTTAATTGATTTCATCGTTAACTGATTTCATCGTTAACTGATTTCATCTTCATGTAACTGATTTCATCGTTAACTGATTTCATCGTTAACTGATTTCATCTTCATTTAACTGATTTCATCGTTAACTGATTTCATCGTTAATTGATTTCATCGTTAACTGATTTCATTTTCATTCTTCATTTAACTGATTTCATCGTTAACTGATTTCATCGTTAACTGATTTCATCTTCATTTAACTGATTTCATCGTTAATTGATTTCATCGTTAACTGATTTCATCTTCATTTAACTGATTTCATCGTTAACTGATTTCATCGTTAACTGATTTCATCGTTAACTGATTTCATCGTTAACTGATTTCATCGTTAACTGATTTCATCTTCATTTAACTGATTTCATTGTTAACTGATTTCATCGTTAACTGATTTCATCTTCATTTAATTGATTTCATCGTTAACTGATTTCATCTTCATTTAATTGATTTCATCGTTAACTGATTTCATCGTTAACTGATTTCATCGTTAACTGATTTCATCTTCATTTAACTGATTTCATCGTTAACTGATTTCATCGTTAACTGATTTCATCTTCATTTAACTGATTTCATCGTTAACTCATTTCATCGTTAACTCATTTCATCTTCATTTAACTGATTTCATCGTTAACTGATTTCATCGTTAACTGATTTCATCGTTAACTGATTTCATCTTCATTTAACTGATTTCATTGTTAACTGATTTCATCGTTAACTGATTTCATCTTCATTTAACTGATTTCATCGTTAACTGATTTCATCGTTAACTGATTTCATCGTTAACTGATTTCATCTTCATTTAACTGATTTCATTTTCATTCTTCATTTAACTGATTTCATCGTTAACTGATTTCATCTTCATTTAACTGATTTCATCGTTAACTGATTTCATTGTTAACTGATTTCATCTTTAACTGATTTCATCGTTAACTGATTTCATCTTCATTTAACTGATTTCATCGTTAACTGATTTCATCTTCATTTAATTGATTTCATCGTTAACTGATTTCATCGTTAACTGATTTCATCGTTAATTGATTTCATCGTTAACTGATTTCATCTTCATTTAACTGATTTCATCGTTAATTGATTTCATCGTTAACTGATTTCATCGTTAACTGATTTCATCGTTAACTGATTTCATCTTCATTCTTCATTTAACTGATTTCATCTTTAACTGATTTCATCGTTAACTGATTTCATCTTCATTTAACTGATTTCATCGTTAATTGATTTCATCGTTAACTGATTTCATCGTTAATTGATTTCATCGTTAACTGATTTCATCTTCATTTAACTGATTTCATCGTTAACTGATTTCATCTTCATTCTTCATTTAACTGATTTCATCTTTAACTGATTTCATCATTAACTGATTTCATCTTCATTTAACTGATTTCATCGTTAATTGATTTCATCGTTAACTGATTTCATCGTTAACTGATTTCATCTTCATTTAACTGATTTCATCGTTAACTGATTTCATCGTTAACTGATTTCATCTTTAACTGATTTCATCTTTAACTGATTTCATCTTCATTTAACTGATTTCATCGTTAACTGATTTCATCGTTAACTGATTTCATCGTTAACTGATTTCATCTTCATTTAACTGATTTCATCGTTAACTGATTTCATCGTTAACTGATTTCATCTTCATTTAATTGATTTCATCGTTAACTGATTTCATCGTTAACTGATTTCATCTTCATTTAACTGATTTCATCGTTAACTGATTTCATCGTTAACTGATTTCATCTTCATTTAACTGATTTCATCGTTAACTGATTTCATCGTTAACTGATTTCATCTTCATTTAACTGATTTCATCGTTAACTGATTTCATCGTTAATTGATTTCATCGTTAACTGATTTCATTTTCATTCTTCATTTAACTGATTTCATCGTTAACTGATTTCATCGTTAACTGATTTCATCATCATTTAACTGATTTCATCGTTAACTGATTTCATCGTTAATTGATTTCATCGTTAACTGATTTCATCTTCATTCTTCATTTAACTGATTTCATCGTTAACTGATTTCATCTTCATTTAACTGATTTCATCGTTAACTGATTTCATCGTTAACTGATTTCATCGTTAACTGATTTCATCTTCATTTAACTGATTTAATCGTTAACTGATTTCATCTTCATTCTTCATTTAACTGATTTCATCTTTAACTGATTTCATCGTTAACTGATTTCATCTTCATTTAACTGATTTCATCGTTAATTGATTTCATCGTTAACTGATTTCATCGTTAACTGATTTCATCTTCATTTAACTGATTTCATCGTTAACTGATTTCATCGTTAACTGATTTCATCTTTAACTGATTTCATCTTCATTTAACTGATTTCATCGTTAACTGATTTCATCGTTAACTGATTTCATCTTTAACTGATTTCATCTTCATTTAACTGATTTCATCGTTAACTGATTTCATCGTTAACTGATTTCATCTTCATTTAACTGATTTCATCTTCATTTAACTGATTTCATCGTTAACTGATTTCATCGTTAACTGATTTCATCTTCATTTAATTGATTTCATCGTTAACTGATTTCATCTTCATTTAATTGATTTCATCGTTAACTGATTTCATCGTTAACTGATTTCATCGTTAACTGATTTCATCTTCATTTAACTGATTTCATCGTTAACTGATTTCATCGTTAACTGATTTCATCGTTAACTGATTTCATCTTCATTTAACTGATTTCATCGTTAACTGATTTCATCGTTAACTGATTTCATCTTCATTTAACTGATTTCATCGTTAACTGATTTCATCGTTAATTGATTTCATCGTTAACTGATTTCATTTTCATTCTTCATTTAACTGATTTCATCGTTAACTGATTTCATCGTTAACTGATTTCATCTTCATTTAACTGATTTCATCGTTAACTGATTTCATCGTTAATTGATTTCATCGTTAACTGATTTCATCTTCATTCTTCATTTAACTGATTTCATCGTTAACTGATTTCATCTTCATTTAACTGATTTCATCGTTAACTGATTTTATCGTTAACTGATTTCATCGTTAACTGATTTCATCTTCATTTAACTGATTTCATCGTTAACTGATTTCATCTTCATTCTTCATTTAACTGATTTCATCGTTAACTGATTTCATCGTTAACTGATTTCATCTTCATTTAACTGATTTCATCGTTAATTGATTTCATCGTTAACTGATTTCATCGTTAACTGATTTCATCTTCATTTAACTGATTTCATCGTTAACTGATTTCATCGTTAACTGATTTCATCTTTAACTGATTTCATCTTCATTTAACTGATTTCATCGTTAACTGATTTCATCGTTAACTGATTTCATCGTTAACTGATTTCATCTTCATTTAACTGATTTCATTGTTAACTGATTTCATCGTTAACTGATTTCATCTTCATTTAACTGATTTCATCGTTAACTGATTTCATCGTTAACTGATTTCATCGTTAACTGATTTCATCGTTAACTGATTTCATCTTCATTTAACTGATTTCATTTTCATTCTTCATTTAACTGATTTCATCGTTAACTGATTTCATCTTCATTTAACTGATTTCATCGTTAACTGATTTCATTGTTAACTGATTTCATCTTTAACTGATTTCATCGTTAACTGATTTCATCTTCATTTAACTGATTTCATCGTTAACTGATTTCATCTTCATTTAATTGATTTCATCGTTAACTGATTTCATCGTTAACTGATTTCATCGTTAATTGATTTCATCGTTAACTGATTTCATCTTCATTTAACTGATTTCATCGTTAATTGATTTCATCGTTAACTGATTTCATCGTTAACTGATTTCATCGTTAACTGATTTCATCTTCATTCTTCATTTAACTGATTTCATCTTTAACTGATTTCATCGTTAACTGATTTCATCTTCATTTAACTGATTTCATCGTTAATTGATTTCATCGTTAACTGATTTCATCGTTAATTGATTTCATCGTTAACTGATTTCATCTTCATTTAACTGATTTCATCGTTAACTGATTTCATCTTCATTCTTCATTTAACTGATTTCATCTTTAACTGATTTCATCATTAACTGATTTCATCTTCATTTAACTGATTTCATCGTTAATTGATTTCATCGTTAACTGATTTCATCGTTAACTGATTTCATCTTCATTTAACTGATTTCATCGTTAACTGATTTCATCGTTAACTGATTTCATCGTTAACTGATTTCATCTTTAACTGATTTCATCTTCATTTAACTGATTTCATCGTTAACTGATTTCATCGTTAACTGATTTCATCGTTAACTGATTTCATCTTCATTTAACTGATTTCATCGTTAACTGATTTCATCGTTAACTGATTTCATCTTCATTTAATTGATTTCATCGTTAACTGATTTCATCGTTAACTGATTTCATCGTTAACTGATTTCATCTTCATTTAACTGATTTCATCGTTAACTGATTTCATCGTTAACTGATTTCATCTTCATTTAACTGATTTCATCGTTAACTGATTTCATCGTTAACTGATTTCATCTTCATTTAACTGATTTCATCGTTAACTGATTTCATCGTTAATTGATTTCATCGTTAACTGATTTCATTTTCATTCTTCATTTAACTGATTTCATCGTTAACTGATTTCATCGTTAACTGATTTCATCATCATTTAACTGATTTCATCGTTAACTGATTTCATCGTTAATTGATTTCATCGTTAACTGATTTCATCTTCATTCTTCATTTAACTGATTTCATCGTTAACTGATTTCATCTTCATTTAACTGATTTCATCGTTAACTGATTTCATCGTTAACTGATTTCATCGTTAACTGATTTCATCTTCATTTAACTGATTTAATCGTTAACTGATTTCATCTTCATTCTTCATTTAACTGATTTCATCTTTAACTGATTTCATCGTTAACTGATTTCATCTTCATTTAACTGATTTCATCGTTAATTGATTTCATCGTTAACTGATTTCATCGTTAACTGATTTCATCTTCATTTAACTGATTTCATCGTTAACTGATTTCATCGTTAACTGATTTCATCTTTAACTGATTTCATCTTCATTTAACTGATTTCATCGTTAACTGATTTCATCGTTAACTGATTTCATCTTTAACTGATTTCATCTTCATTTAACTGATTTCATCGTTAACTGATTTCATCGTTAACTGATTTCATCTTCATTTAACTGATTTCATCTTCATTTAACTGATTTCATCGTTAACTGATTTCATCGTTAACTGATTTCATCTTCATTTAATTGATTTCATCGTTAACTGATTTCATCTTCATTTAATTGATTTCATCGTTAACTGATTTCATCGTTAACTGATTTCATCGTTAACTGATTTCATCTTCATTTAACTGATTTCATCGTTAACTGATTTCATCGTTAACTGATTTCATCGTTAACTGATTTCATCTTCATTTAACTGATTTCATCGTTAACTGATTTCATCGTTAACTGATTTCATCTTCATTTAACTGATTTCATCGTTAACTGATTTCATCGTTAATTGATTTCATCGTTAACTGATTTCATTTTCATTCTTCATTTAACTGATTTCATCGTTAACTGATTTCATCGTTAACTGATTTCATCTTCATTTAACTGATTTCATCGTTAACTGATTTCATCGTTAATTGATTTCATCGTTAACTGATTTCATCTTCATTCTTCATTTAACTGATTTCATCGTTAACTGATTTCATCTTCATTTAACTGATTTCATCGTTAACTGATTTCATCGTTAACTGATTTCATCGTTAACTGATTTCATCTTCATTTAACTGATTTCATCGTTAACTGATTTCATCTTCATTCTTCATTTAACTGATTTCATCGTTAACTGATTTCATCGTTAACTGATTTCATCTTCATTTAACTGATTTCATCGTTAATTGATTTCATCGTTAACTGATTTCATCGTTAACTGATTTCATCTTCATTTAACTGATTTCATCGTTAACTGATTTCATCGTTAACTGATTTCATCTTTAACTGATTTCATCTTCATTTAACTGATTTCATCGTTAACTGATTTCATCGTTAACTGATTTCATCTTCATTTAACTGATTTCATTGTTAACTGATTTCATCGTTAACTGATTTCATCTTCATTTAACTGATTTCATCGTTAACTGATTTCATCGTTAACTGATTTCATCGTTAACTGATTTCATCGTTAACTGATTTCATCTTCATTTAACTGATTTCATTTTCATTCTTCATTTAACTGATTTCATCGTTAACTGATTTCATCTTCATTTAACTGATTTCATCGTTAACTGATTTCATCGTTAACTGATTTCATCGTTAACTGATTTCATCTTCATTTAACTGATTTCATCGTTAACTGATTTCATCTTCATTCTTCATTTAACTGATTTCATCTTTAACTGATTTCATCGTTAACTGATTTCATCTTCATTTAACTGATTTCATCGTTAATTGATTTCATCGTTAACTGATTTCATCGTTAATTGATTTCATCGTTAACTGATTTCATCTTCATTTAACTGATTTCATCGTTAACTGATTTCATCTTCATTTAATTGATTTCATCGTTAACTGATTTCATCGTTAACTGATTTCATCGTTAATTGATTTCATCGTTAACTGATTTCATCTTCATTTAACTGATTTCATCGTTAATTGATTTCATCGTTAACTGATTTCATCGTTAACTGATTTCATCGTTAACTGATTTCATCTTCATTCTTCATTTAACTGATTTCATCTTTAACTGATTTCATCGTTAACTGATTTCATCTTCATTTAACTGATTTCATCGTTAATTGATTTCATCGTTAACTGATTTCATCGTTAATTGATTTCATCGTTAACTGATTTCATCTTCATTTAACTGATTTCATCGTTAACTGATTTCATCGTTAACTGATTTCATCGTTAACTGATTTCATCTTCATTTAACTGATTTCATCGTTAACTGATTTCATCGTTAACTGATTTCATCGTTAACTGATTTCATCTTTAACTGATTTCATCTTCATTTAACTGATTTCATCGTTAACTGATTTCATCGTTAACTGATTTCATCTTCATTTAACTGATTTCATCGTTAACTGATTTCATCGTTAACTGATTTCATCTTCATTTAATTGATTTCATCGTTAACTGATTTCATCGTTAACTGATTTCATCGTTAACTGATTTCATCGTTAACTGATTTCATCTTCATTTAACTGATTTCATCGTTAACTGATTTCATCGTTAACTGATTTCATCGTTAACTGATTTCATCTTCATTTAACTGATTTCATCGTTAACTGATTTCATCGTTAACTGATTTCATCTTCATTTAACTGATTTCATCGTTAACTGATTTCATCGTTAATTGATTTCATCGTTAACTGATTTCATTTTCATTCTTCATTTAACTGATTTCATCGTTAACTGATTTCATCGTTAACTGATTTCATCATCATTTAACTGATTTCATCGTTAACTGATTTCATCGTTAATTGATTTCATCGTTAACTGATTTCATCTTCATTCTTCATTTAACTGATTTCATCGTTAACTGATTTCATCTTCATTTAACTGATTTCATCGTTAACTGATTTCATCGTTAACTGATTTCATCGTTAACTGATTTCATCTTCATTTAACTGATTTCATCGTTAACTGATTTCATCTTCATTCTTCATTTAACTGATTTCATCTTTAACTGATTTCATCGTTAATTGATTTCATCTTCATTTAACTGATTTCATCGTTAATTGATTTCATCGTTAACTGATTTCATCGTTAACTGATTTCATCTTCATTTAACTGATTTCATCGTTAACTGATTTCATCGTTAACTGATTTCATCTTTAACTGATTTCATCTTCATTTAACTGATTTCATCGTTAACTGATTTCATCGTTAACTGATTTCATCTTTAACTGATTTCATCTTCATTTAACTGATTTCATCGTTAACTGATTTCATCGTTAACTGATTTCATCTTCATTTAACTGATTTCATCTTCATTTAACTGATTTCATCGTTAACTGATTTCATCGTTAACTGATTTCATCTTCATTTAATTGATTTCATCGTTAACTGATTTCATCGTTAACTGATTTCATCGTTAACTGATTTCATCTTCATTTAACTGATTTCATCGTTAACTGATTTCATCGTTAACTGATTTCATCGTTAACTGATTTCATCTTCATTTAACTGATTTCATCGTTAACTGATTTCATCGTTAACTGATTTCATCTTCATTTAACTGATTTCATCGTTAACTGATTTCATCGTTAATTGATTTCATCGTTAACTGATTTCATTTTCATTCTTCATTTAACTGATTTCATCGTTAACTGATTTCATCGTTAACTGATTTCATCTTCATTTAACTGATTTCATCGTTAACTGATTTCATCGTTAATTGATTTCATCGTTAACTGATTTCATCTTCATTCTTCATTTAACTGATTTCATCGTTAACTGATTTCATCTTCATTTAACTGATTTCATCGTTAACTGATTTCATCGTTAACTGATTTCATCGTTAACTGATTTCATCTTCATTTAACTGATTTCATCGTTAACTGATTTCATCTTCATTCTTCATTTAACTGATTTCATCGTTAACTGATTTCATCGTTAACTGATTTCATCTTCATTTAACTGATTTCATCGTTAATTGATTTCATCGTTAACTGATTTCATCGTTAACTGATTTCATCTTCATTTAACTGATTTCATCGTTAACTGATTTCATCGTTAACTGATTTCATCTTTAACTGATTTCATCTTCATTTAACTGATTTCATCGTTAACTGATTTCATCGTTAACTGATTTCATCGTTAACTGATTTCATCTTCATTTAACTGATTTCATTGTTAACTGATTTCATCGTTAACTGATTTCATCTTCATTTAACTGATTTCATCGTTAACTGATTTCATCGTTAACTGATTTCATCGTTAACTGATTTCATCGTTAACTGATTTCATCTTCATTTAACTGATTTCATTTTCATTCTTCATTTAACTGATTTCATCGTTAACTGATTTCATCTTCATTTAACTGATTTCATCGTTAACTGATTTCATCGTTAACTGATTTCATCGTTAACTGATTTCATCTTTAACTGATTTCATCGTTAACTGATTTCATCTTCATTTAACTGATTTCATCGTTAACTGATTTCATCTTCATTTAATTGATTTCATCGTTAACTGATTTCATCGTTAACTGATTTCATCGTTAACTGATTTCATCTTCATTTAACTGATTTCATCGTTAACTGATTTCATCGTTAACTGATTTCATCTTCATTTAACTGATTTCATTTTCATTCTTCATTTAACTGATTTCATCGTTAACTGATTTCATCTTCATTTAATTGATTTCATCGTTAACTGATTTCATCGTTAACTGATTTCATCTTCATTTAACTGATTTCATCGTTAACTGATTTCATCTTCATTTAACTGATTTCATTTTCATTCTTCATTTAACTGATTTCATCGTTAACTGATTTCATCTTCATTTAACTGATTTCATTTTCATTCTTCATTTAACTGATTTCATCGTGAACTGATTTCATCTTCATTTAACTGATTTCATCGTTAACTGATTTCATCGTTAATTGATTTCATCGTTAACTGATTTCATTTTCATTCTTCATTTAACTGATTTCATCGTTAACTGATTTCATCGTTAACTGATTTCATCTTCATTTAACTGATTTCATCGTTAATTGATTTCATCGTTAACTGATTTCATCTTCATTTAACTGATTTCATCGTTAACTGATTTCATCGTTAACTGATTTCATCTTTAACTGATTTCATCGTTAACTGATTTCATCGTTAACTGATTTCATCTTCATTTAACTGATTTCATTGTTAACTGATTTCATCGTTAACTGATTTCATCTTCATTTAATTGATTTCATCGTTAACTGATTTCATCTTCATTTAATTGATTTCATCGTTAACTGATTTCATCGTTAACTGATTTCATCGTTAACTGATTTCATCTTCATTTAACTGATTTCATCGTTAACTGATTTCATCGTTAACTGATTTCATCTTCATTTAACTGATTTCATCGTTAACTGATTTCATCGTTAACTGATTTCATCTTCATTTAACTGATTTCATCGTTAACTGATTTCATCGTTAACTGATTTCATCGTTAACTGATTTCATCTTCATTTAACTGATTTCATTGTTAACTGATTTCATCGTTAACTGATTTCATCTTCATTTAACTGATTTCATCGTTAACTGATTTCATCGTTAACTGATTTCATCGTTAACTGATTTCATCTTCATTTAACTGATTTCATTTTCATTCTTCATTTAACTGATTTCATCGTTAACTGATTTCATCTTCATTTAACTGATTTCATCGTTAACTGATTTCATCGTTAACTGATTTCATCGTTAACTGATTTCATCTTTAACTGATTTCATCGTTAACTGATTTCATCTTCATTTAACTGATTTCATCGTTAACTGATTTCATCTTCATTTAATTGATTTCATCGTTAACTGATTTCATCGTTAACTGATTTCATCGTTAACTGATTTCATCTTCATTTAACTGATTTCATCGTTAACTGATTTCATCGTTAACTGATTTCATCTTCATTTAACTGATTTCATTTTCATTCTTCATTTAACTGATTTCATCGTTAACTGATTTCATCTTCATTTAATTGATTTCATCGTTAACTGATTTCATCGTTAACTGATTTCATCGTTAACTGATTTCATCTTCATTTAACTGATTTCATCGTTAACTGATTTCATCGTTAACTGATTTCATCGTTAACTGATTTCATCTTCATTTAACTGATTTCATCGTTAACTGATTTCATCGTTAACTGATTTCATCTTCATTTAACTGATTTCATCGTTAACTGATTTCATCGTTAATTGATTTCATCGTTAACTGATTTCATTTTCATTCTTCATTTAACTGATTTCATCGTTAACTGATTTCATCGTTAACTGATTTCATCTTCATTTAACTGATTTCATCGTTAACTGATTTCATCGTTAATTGATTTCATCGTTAACTGATTTCATCTTCATTCTTCATTTAACTGATTTCATCGTTAACTGATTTCATCTTCATTTAACTGATTTCATCGTTAACTGATTTCATCGTTAACTGATTTCATCGTTAACTGATTTCATCTTCATTTAACTGATTTCATCGTTAACTGATTTCATCTTCATTCTTCATTTAACTGATTTCATCTTTAACTGATTTCATCGTTAACTGATTTCATCTTCATTTAACTGATTTCATCGTTAATTGATTTCATCGTTAACTGATTTCATCGTTAATTGATTTCATCGTTAACTGATTTCATATTCATTTAACTGATTTCATCGTTAACTGATTTCATCTTCATTTAACTGATTTCATCGTTAACTGATTTCATCGTTAACTGATTTCATCGTTAACTGATTTCATCGTTAACTGATTTCATCGTTAACTGATTTCATCTTCATTTAACTGATTTCATCGTTAACTGATTTCATCTTCATTCTTCATTTAACTGATTTCATCTTTAACTGATTTCATCGTTAACTGATTTCATCTTCATTTAACTGATTTCATCGTTAACTGATTTCATCGTTAACTGATTTCATCTTTAACTGATTTCATCGTTAACTGATTTCATCTTCATTTAACTGATTTCATCGTTAACTGATTTCATCTTCATTTAATTGATTTCATCGTTAACTGATTTCATCGTTAACTGATTTCATCGTTAACTGATTTCATCTTCATTTAACTGATTTCATCGTTAACTGATTTCATCGTTAACTGATTTCATCTTCATTTAACTGATTTCATTTTCATTCTTCATTTAACTGATTTCATCGTTAACTGATTTCATCTTCATTTAATTGATTTCATCGTTAACTGATTTCATCGTTAACTGATTTCATCGTTAACTGATTTCATCTTCATTTAACTGATTTCATCGTTAACTGATTTCATCGTTAACTGATTTCATCGTTAACTGATTTCATCTTCATTTAACTGATTTCATCGTTAACTGATTTCATCGTTAACTGATTTCATCTTCATTTAACTGATTTCATCGTTAACTGATTTCATCGTTAATTGATTTCATCGTTAACTGATTTCATTTTCATTCTTCATTTAACTGATTTCATCGTTAACTGATTTCATCGTTAACTGATTTCATCTTCATTTAACTGATTTCATCGTTAACTGATTTCATCGTTAATTGATTTCATCGTTAACTGATTTCATCTTCATTCTTCATTTAACTGATTTCATCGTTAACTGATTTCATCTTCATTTAACTGATTTCATCGTTAACTGATTTCATCGTTAACTGATTTCATCGTTAACTGATTTCATCTTCATTTAACTGATTTCATCGTTAACTGATTTCATCGTTAACTGATTTCATCGTTAACTGATTTCATCTTCATTTAACTGATTTCATCGTTAACTGATTTCATCTTCATTCTTCATTTAACTGATTTCATCTTTAACTGATTTCATCGTTAACTGATTTCATCGTTAATTGATTTCATCGTTAACTGATTTCATCTTCATTTAACTGATTTCATCGTTAACTGATTTCATCTTCATTCTTCATTTAACTGATTTCATCTTTAACTGATTTCATCGTTAACTGATTTCATCTTCATTTAACTGATTTCATCGTTAATTGATTTCATCGTTAACTGATTTCATCGTTAATTGATTTCATCGTTAACTGATTTCATCTTCATTTAACTGATTTCATCGTTAACTGATTTCATCTTCATTCTTCATTTAACTGATTTCATCTTTAACTGATTTCATCGTTAACTGATTTCATCTTCATTTAACTGATTTCATCGTTAATTGATTTCATCGTTAACTGATTTCATCGTTAACTGATTTCATCTTCATTTAACTGATTTCATCGTTAACTGATTTCATCGTTAACTGATTTCATCTTTAACTGATTTCATCTTCATTTAACTGATTTCATCGTTAATTGATTTCATCGTTAACTGATTTCATCGTTAACTGATTTCATCGTTAACTGATTTCATCTTCATTTAACTGATTTCATCGTTAATTGATTTCATCGTTAACTGATTTCATCGTTAATTGATTTCATCGTTAACTGATTTCATCTTCATTTAACTGATTTCATCGTTAACTGATTTCATCTTCATTCTTCATTTAACTGATTTCATCTTTAACTGATTTCATCGTTAACTGATTTCATCTTCATTTAACTGATTTCATCGTTAATTGATTTCATCGTTAACTGATTTCATCGTTAATTGATTTCATCGTTAACTGATTTCATCTTCATTTAACTGATTTCATCGTTAACTGATTTCATCTTCATTCTTCATTTAACTGATTTCATCTTTAACTGATTTCATCGTTAACTGATTTCATCTTCATTTAACTGATTTCATCGTTAATTGATTTCATCGTTAACTGATTTCATCGTTAACTGATTTCATCTTCATTTAACTGATTTCATCGTTAACTGATTTCATCGTTAACTGATTTCATCTTTAACTGATTTCATCTTCATTTAACTGATTTCATCGTTAACCGAGTTCATCGTTAACTGATTTCATCGTTAACTGATTTCATCTTCATTTAACTGATTTCATCTTCATTTAACTGATTTCATCGTTAACTGATTTCATCGTTAACTGATTTCATCTTCATTTAATTGATTTCATCGTTAACTGATTTCATCGTTAACTGATTTCATCGTTAACTGATTTCATCTTCATTTAACTGATTTCATCGTTAACTGATTTCATCGTTAACTGATTTCATCGTTAACTGATTTCATCTTCATTCTTCATTTAATTGATTTCATCGTTAACTGATTTCATCGTTAATTGATTTCATCGTTAACTGATTTCATCTTCATTTAACTGATTTCATCGTTAACTGATTTCATCTTCATTCTTCATTTAACTGATTTCATCTTTAACTGATTTCATCGTTAACTGATTTCATCTTCATTTAACTGATTTCATCGTTAATTGATTTCATCGTTAACTGATTTCATCGTTAACTGATTTCATCTTCATTTAACTGATTTCATCGTTAACTGATTTCATCGTTAACTGATTTCATCTTTAACTGATTTCATCTTCATTTAACTGATTTCATCGTTAACCGAGTTCATCGTTAACTGATTTCATCGTTAACTGATTTCATCTTCATTTAACTGATTTCATCTTCATTTAACTGATTTCATCGTTAACTGATTTCATCGTTAACTGATTTCATCTTCATTTAATTGATTTCATCGTTAACTGATTTCATCGTTAACTGATTTCATCGTTAACTGATTTCATCTTCATTTAACTGATTTCATCGTTAACTGATTTCATCGTTAACTGATTTCATCGTTAACTGATTTCATCTTCATTCTTCATTTAACTGATTTCATCGTTAACTGATTTCATCTTCATTTAACTGATTTCATCGTTAACTGATTTCATCGTTAACTGATTTCATCGTTAACTGATTTCATCTTTAACTGATTTCATCGTTAACTGATTTCATCTTCATTTAACTGATTTCATCGTTAACTGATTTCATCTTCATTTAATTGATTTCATCGTTAACTGATTTCATCGTTAACTGATTTCATCTTCATTTAACTGATTTCATCGTTAACTGATTTCATCGTTAACTGATTTCATCTTCATTTAACTGATTTCATTTTCATTCTTCATTTAACTGATTTCATCGTTAACTGATTTCATCTTCATTTAATTGATTTCATCGTTAACTGATTTCATCGTTAACTGATTTCATCGTTAACTGATTTCATCTTCATTTAACTGATTTCATCGTTAACTGATTTCATCGTTAACTGATTTCATCGTTAACTGATTTCATCTTCATTTAACTGATTTCATCGTTAACTGATTTCATCGTTAACTGATTTCATCTTCATTGAACTGATTTCATCGTTAACTGATTTCATCGTTAATTGATTTCATCGTTAACTGATTTCATTTTCATTCTTCATTTAACTGATTTCATCGTTAACTGATTTCATCGTTAACTGATTTCATCTTCATTTAACTGATTTCATCGTTAACTGATTTCATCGTTAATTGATTTCATCGTTAACTGATTTCATCTTCATTCTTCATTTAACTGATTTCATCGTTAACTGATTTCATCTTCATTTAACTGATTTCATCGTTAACTGATTTCATCGTTAACTGATTTCATCGTTAACTGATTTCATCTTCATTTAACTGATTTCATTGTTAACTGATTTCATCGTTAACTGATTTCATCTTCATTTAACTGATTTCATCGTTAACTGATTTCATCGTTAACTGATTTCATCTTCATTTAACTGATTTCATTTTCATTCTTCATTTAACTGATTTCATCGTTAACTGATTTCATCTTCATTTAACTGATTTCATCGTTAACTGATTTCATCGTTAACTGATTTCATCGTTAACTGATTTCATCTTTAACTGATTTCATCGTTAACTGATTTCATCTTCATTTAACTGATTTCATCGTTAACTGATTTCATCTTCATTTAATTGATTTCATCGTTAACTGATTTCATCGTTAACTGATTTCATCGTTAACTGATTTCATCGTTAACTGATTTCATCTTCATTTAACTGATTTCATCGTTAACTGATTTCATCTTCATTCTTCATTTAACTGATTTCATCTTTAACTGATTTCATCGTTAACTGATTTCATCTTCATTTAACTGATTTCATCGTTAATTGATTTCATCGTTAACTGATTTCATCGTTAACTGATTTCATCGTTAACTGATTTCATCTTCATTCTTCATTTAACTGATTTCATCTTTAACTGATTTCATCGTTAACTGATTTCATCTTCATTTAACTGATTTCATCGTTAATTGATTTCATCGTTAACTGATTTCATCGTTAATTGATTTCATCGTTAACTGATTTCATCTTCATTTAACTGATTTCATCGTTAACTGATTTCATCTTCATTCTTCATTTAACTGATTTCATCTTTAACTGATTTCATCGTTAACTGATTTCATCTTCATTTAACTGATTTCATCGTTAATTGATTTCATCGTTAACTGATTTCATCGTTAACTGATTTCATCTTCATTTAACTGATTTCATCGTTAACTGATTTCATCGTTAACTGATTTCATCTTTAACTGATTTCATCTTTAACTGATTTCATCTTCATTTAACTGATTTCATCGTTAACTGATTTCATCGTTAACTGATTTCATCTTCATTTAACTGATTTCATCGTTAACTGATTTCATCGTTAATTGATTTCATCGTTAACTGATTTCATCTTCATTCTTCATTTAACTGATTTCATCGTTAACTGATTTCATCTTCATTTAACTGATTTCATCGTTAACTGATTTCATCGTTAACTGATTTCATCTTCATTTAACTGATTTCATCGTTAACTGATTTCATCTTCATTCTTCATTTAACTGATTTCATCTTTAACTGATTTCATCGTTAACTGATTTCATCTTCATTTAACTGATTTCATCGTTAATTGATTTCATCGTTAACTGATTTCATCGTTAACTGATTTCATCTTCATTTAACTGATTTCATCGTTAACTGATTTCATCTTTAACTGATTTCATCTTCATTTAACTGATTTCATCGTTAACTGATTTCATCGTTAACTGATTTCATCGTTAACTGATTTCATCGTTAACTGATTTCATCTTCATTTAACTGATTTCATTGTTAACTGATTTCATCGTTAACTGATTTCATCTTCATTTAACTGATTTCATCGTTAACTGATTTCATCGTTAACTGATTTCATCGTTAACTGATTTCATCGTTAACTGATTTCATCTTCATTTAACTGATTTCATTTTCATTCTTCATTTAACTGATTTCATCGTTAACTGATTTCATCTTCATTTAACTGATTTCATCGTTAACTGATTTCATCGTTAACTGATTTCATCGTTAACTGATTTCATCTTTAACTGATTTCATCGTTAACTGATTTCATCTTCATTTAACTGATTTCATCGTTAACTGATTTCATCTTCATTTAATTGATTTCATCGTTAACTGATTTCATCGTTAACTGATTTCATCGTTAACTGATTTCATCTTCATTTAACTGATTTCATCGTTAACTGATTTCATCGTTAACTGATTTCATCTTCATTTAACTGATTTCATCGTTAACTGATTTCATCGTTAATTGATTTCATCGTTAACTGATTTCATTTTCATTCTTCATTTAACTGATTTCATCGTTAACTGATTTCATCGTTAACTGATTTCATCTTCATTTAACTGATTTCATCGTTAACTGATTTCATCGTTAACTGATTTCATCTTCATTTAACTGATTTCATTGTTAACTGATTTCATCGTTAACTGATTTCATCTTCATTTAACTGATTTCATCGTTAACTGATTTCATCGTTAACTGATTTCATCGTTAACTGATTTCATCTTCATTTAACTGATTTCATTTTCATTCTTCATTTAACTGATTTCATCGTTAACTGATTTCATCGTTAACTGATTTCATCTTTAACTGATTTCATCGTTAACTGATTTCATCTTCATTTAACTGATTTCATCGTTAACTGATTTCATCTTCATTTAATTGATTTCATCGTTAACTGATTTCATCGTTAACTGATTTCATCGTTAACTGATTTCATCTTCATTTAACTGATTTCATCGTTAACTGATTTCATCGTTAACTGATTTCATCTTCATTTAACTGATTTCATTTTCATTCTTCATTTAACTGATTTCATCGTTAACTGATTTCATCTTCATTTAATTGATTTCATCGTTAACTGATTTCATCGTTAACTGATTTCATCGTTAACTGATTTCATCTTCATTTAACTGATTTCATCGTTAACTGATTTCATCGTTAACTGATTTCATCGTTAACTGATTTCATCTTCATTTAACTGATTTCATCGTTAACTGATTTCATCGTTAACTGATTTCATCTTCATTTAACTGATTTCATCGTTAACTGATTTCATCGTTAATTGATTTCATCGTTAACTGATTTCATTTTCATTCTTCATTTAACTGATTTCATCGTTAACTGATTTCATCGTTAACTGATTTCATCTTCATTTAACTGATTTCATCGTTAACTGATTTCATCTTCATTCTTCATTTAACTGATTTCATCTTTAACTGATTTCATCGTTAACTGATTTCATCTTCATTTAACTGATTTCATCGTTAATTGATTTCATCGTTAACTGATTTCATCGTTAACTGATTTCATCGTTAACTGATTTCATCTTCATTTAACTGATTTCATCGTTAATTGATTTCATCGTTAACTGATTTCATCGTTAATTGATTTCATCGTTAATTGATTTCATCGTTAACTGATTTCATCGTTAATTGATTTCATCGTTAACTGATTTCATCGTTAACTGATTTCATCGTTAACTGATTTCATCTTCATTTAATTGATTTCATCGTTAACTGATTTCATCGTTAACTGATTTCATCGTTAACTGATTTCATCTTCATTTAACTGATTTCATCGTTAACTGATTTCATCGTTAACTGATTTCATCGTTAACTGATTTCATCTTCATTTAACTGATTTCATCGTTAACTGATTTCATCGTTAACTGATTTCATCTTCATTTAACTGATTTCATCGTTAACTGATTTCATCGTTAATTGATTTCATCGTTAACTGATTTCATTTTCATTCTTCATTTAACTGATTTCATCGTTAACTGATTTCATCGTTAACTGATTTCATCTTCATTTAACTGATTTCATTTTCATTCTTCATTTAACTGATTTCATCGTAAACTGATTTCATCTTCATTTAATTGATTTCATCGTTAACTGATTTCATCGTTAACTGATTTCATCGTTAACTGATTTCATCTTCATTTAACTGATTTCATCGTTAACTGATTTCATCGTTAACTGATTTCATCGTTAACTGATTTCATCTTCATTTAACTGATTTCATCGTTAACTGATTTCATCGTTAACTGATTTCATCTTCATTTAACTGATTTCATCGTTAACTGATTTCATCGTTAATTGATTTCATCGTTAACTGATTTCATTTTCATTCTTCATTTAACTGATTTCATCGTTAACTGATTTCATCGTTAACTGATTTCATCTTCATTTAACTGATTTCATCGTTAACTGATTTCATCTTCATTCTTCATTTAACTGATTTCATCTTTAACTGATTTCATCGTTAACTGATTTCATCTTCATTTAACTGATTTCATCGTTAATTGATTTCATCGTTAACTGATTTCATCGTTAACTGATTTCATCGTTAACTGATTTCATCTTCATTTAACTGATTTCATCGTTAATTGATTTCATCGTTAACTGATTTCATCGTTAATTGATTTCATCGTTAATTGATTTCATCGTTAACTGATTTCATCGTTAATTGATTTCATCGTTAACTGATTTCATCGTTAACTGATTTCATCGTTAACTGATTTCATCTTCATTTAATTGATTTCATCGTTAACTGATTTCATCGTTAACTGATTTCATCGTTAACTGATTTCATCTTCATTTAACTGATTTCATCGTTAACTGATTTCATCGTTAACTGATTTCATCGTTAACTGATTTCATCTTCATTTAACTGATTTCATCGTTAACTGATTTCATCGTTAACTGATTTCATCTTCATTTAACTGATTTCATCGTTAACTGATTTCATCGTTAATTGATTTCATCGTTAACTGATTTCATTTTCATTCTTCATTTAACTGATTTCATCGTTAACTGATTTCATCGTTAACTGATTTCATCTTCATTTAACTGATTTCATCGTTAACTGATTTCATCGTTAATTGATTTCATCGTTAACTGATTTCATCTTCATTCTTCATTTAACTGATTTCATCGTTAACTGATTTCATCTTCATTTAACTGATTTCATCGTTAACTGATTTCATCGTTAACTGATTTCATCGTTAACTGATTTCATCTTCATTTAACTGATTTCATCGTTAACTGATTTCATCTTCATTCTTCATTTAACTGATTTCATCTTTAACTGATTTCATCGTTAACTGATTTCATCTTCATTTAACTGATTTCATCGTTAATTGATTTCATCGTTAACTGATTTCATCGTTAACTGATTTCATCTTCATTTAACTGATTTCATCGTTAACTGATTTCATCGTTAACTGATTTCATCTTTAACTGATTTCATCTTCATTTAACTGATTTCATCGTTAACTGATTTCATCGTTAACTGATTTCATCGTTAACTGATTTCATCTTCATTTAACTGATTTCATTGTTAACTGATTTCATCGTTAACTGATTTCATCTTCATTTAACTGATTTCATCGTTAACTGATTTCATCGTTAACTGATTTCATCGTTAACTGATTTCATCTTCATTTAACTGATTTCATTTTCATTCTTCATTTAACTGATTTCATCGTTAACTGATTTCATCTTCATTTAACTGATTTCATCGTTAACTGATTTCATCGTTAACTGATTTCATCGTTAACTGATTTCATCTTTAACTGATTTCATCGTTAACTGATTTCATCTTCATTTAACTGATTTCATCGTTAACTGATTTCATCTTCATTTAATTGATTTCATCGTTAACTGATTTCATCGTTAACTGATTTCATCGTTAACTGATTTCATCTTCATTTAACTGATTTCATCGTTAACTGATTTCATCGTTAACTGATTTCATCTTCATTTAACTGATTTCATCGTTAACTGATTTCATCGTTAATTGATTTCATCGTTAACTGATTTCATTTTCATTCTTCATTTAACTGATTTCATCGTTAACTGATTTCATCGTTAACTGATTTCATCTTCATTTAACTGATTTCATCGTTAACTGATTTCATCGTTAACTGATTTCATCTTCATTTAACTGATTTCATCGTTAACTGATTTCATCGTTAATTGATTTCATCGTTAACTGATTTCATTTTCATTCTTCATTTAACTGATTTCATCGTTAACTGATTTCATCGTTAACTGATTTCATCTTCATTTAACTGATTTCATCGTTAACTGATTTCATCGTTAATTGATTTCATCGTTAACTGATTTCATCTTCATTCTTCATTTAACTGATTTCATCGTTAACTGATTTCATCTTCATTTAACTGATTTCATCGTTAACTGATTTCATCGTTAACTGATTTCATCGTTAACTGATTTCATCGTTAACTGATTTCATCTTCATTTAACTGATTTCATTGTTAACTGATTTCATCGTTAACTGATTTCATCTTCATTTAACTGATTTCATCGTTAACTGATTTCATCGTTAACTGATTTCATCGTTAACTGATTTCATCTTCATTTAACTGATTTCATTTTCATTCTTCATTTAACTGATTTCATCGTTAACTGATTTCATCTTCATTTAACTGATTTCATCGTTAACTGATTTCATCGTTAACTGATTTCATCTTTAACTGATTTCATCGTTAACTGATTTCATCTTCATTTAACTGATTTCATCGTTAACTGATTTCATCTTCATTTAATTGATTTCATCGTTAACTGATTTCATCGTTAACTGATTTCATCGTTAACTGATTTCATCTTCATTTAACTGATTTCATCGTTAACTGATTTCATCGTTAACTGATTTCATCTTCATTTAACTGATTTCATTTTCATTCTTCATTTAACTGATTTCATCGTTAACTGATTTCATCTTCATTTAATTGATTTCATCGTTAACTGATTTCATCGTTAACTGATTTCATCGTTAACTGATTTCATCGTTAACTGATTTCATCGTTAACTGATTTCATCGTTAACTGATTTCATCTTCATTTAACTGATTTCATCGTTAACTGATTTCATCGTTAACTGATTTCATCGTTAACTGATTTCATCTTCATTTAACTGATTTCATCGTTAACTGATTTCATCGTTAACTGATTTCATCTTCATTTAACTGATTTCATCGTTAACTGATTTCATCGTTAATTGATTTCATCGTTAACTGATTTCATTTTCATTCTTCATTTAACTGATTTCATCGTTAACTGATTTCATCGTTAACTGATTTCATCTTCATTTAACTGATTTCATCGTTAACTGATTTCATCGTTAATTGATTTCATCGTTAACTGATTTCATCTTCATTCTTCATTTAACTGATTTCATCGTTAACTGATTTCATCTTCATTTAACTGATTTCATCGTTAACTGATTTCATCGTTAACTGATTTCATCGTTAACTGATTTCATCTTCATTTAACTGATTTCATCGTTAACTGATTTCATCTTCATTCTTCATTTAACTGATTTCATCTTTAACTGATTTCATCGTTAACTGATTTCATCTTCATTTAACTGATTTCATCGTTAATTGATTTCATCGTTAACTGATTTCATCGTTAACTGATTTCATCTTCATTTAACTGATTTCATCGTTAATTGATTTCATCGTTAACTGATTTCATCGTTAATTGATTTCATCGTTAACTGATTTCATCTTCATTTAACTGATTTCATCGTTAACTGATTTCATCTTCATTCTTCATTTAACTGATTTCATCTTTAACTGATTTCATCGTTAACTGATTTCATCTTCATTTAACTGATTTCATCGTTAATTGATTTCATCGTTAACTGATTTCATCGTTAATTGATTTCATCGTTAACTGATTTCATCTTCATTTAACTGATTTCATCGTTAACTGATTTCATCGTTAACTGATTTCATCTTCATTTAACTGATTTCATCGTTAATTGATTTCATCGTTAACTGATTTCATCGTTAACTGATTTCATCGTTAACTGATTTCATCTTCATTCTTCATTTAACTGATTTCATCTTTAACTGATTTCATCGTTAACTGATTTCATCTTCATTTAACTGATTTCATCGTTAATTGATTTCATCGTTAACTGATTTCATCGTTAATTGATTTCATCGTTAACTGATTTCATCTTCATTTAACTGATTTCATCGTTAACTGATTTCATCTTCATTCTTCATTTAACTGATTTCATCTTTAACTGATTTCATCGTTAACTGATTTCATCTTCATTTAACTGATTTCATCGTTAATTGATTTCATCGTTAACTGATTTCATCGTTAACTGATTTCATCTTCATTTAACTGATTTCATCGTTAACTGATTTCATCGTTAACTGATTTCATCTTTAACTGATTTCATCTTCATTTAACTGATTTCATCGTTAACTGATTTCATCGTTAACTGATTTCATCTTCATTTAACTGATTTCATCGTTAACTGATTTCATCGTTAATTGATTTCATCGTTAACTGATTTCATCTTCATTCTTCATTTAACTGATTTCATCGTTAACTGATTTCATCTTCATTTAACTGATTTCATCGTTAACTGATTTCATCGTTAACTGATTTCATCTTCATTTAACTGATTTCATCGTTAACTGATTTCATCTTCATTCTTCATTTAACTGATTTCATCTTTAACTGATTTCATCGTTAACTGATTTCATCTTCATTTAACTGATTTCATCGTTAATTGATTTCATCGTTAACTGATTTCATCGTTAACTGATTTCATCTTCATTTAACTGATTTCATCGTTAACTGATTTCATCGTTAACTGATTTCATCTTTAACTGATTTCATCTTCATTTAACTGATTTCATCGTTAACTGATTTCATCGTTAACTGATTTCATCGTTAACTGATTTCATCGTTAACTGATTTCATCTTCATTTAACTGATTTCATTGTTAACTGATTTCATCGTTAACTGATTTCATCTTCATTTAACTGATTTCATCGTTAACTGATTTCATCGTTAACTGATTTCATCGTTAACTGATTTCATCGTTAACTGATTTCATCTTCATTTAACTGATTTCATTTTCATTCTTCATTTAACTGATTTCATCGTTAACTGATTTCATCTTCATTTAACTGATTTCATCGTTAACTGATTTCATCGTTAACTGATTTCATCGTTAACTGATTTCATCGTTAACTGATTTCATCTTTAACTGATTTCATCGTTAACTGATTTCATCTTCATTTAACTGATTTCATCGTTAACTGATTTCATCTTCATTTAATTGATTTCATCGTTAACTGATTTCATCGTTAACTGATTTCATCGTTAACTGATTTCATCTTCATTTAACTGATTTCATCGTTAACTGATTTCATCGTTAACTGATTTCATCTTCATTTAACTGATTTCATCGTTAACTGATTTCATCGTTAATTGATTTCATCGTTAACTGATTTCATTTTCATTCTTCATTTAACTGATTTCATCGTTAACTGATTTCATCGTTAACTGATTTCATCTTCATTTAACTGATTTCATCGTTAACTGATTTCATCGTTAACTGATTTCATCTTCATTTAACTGATTTCATTGTTAACTGATTTCATCGTTAACTGATTTCATCTTCATTTAACTGATTTCATCGTTAACTGATTTCATCGTTAACTGATTTCATCGTTAACTGATTTCATCTTCATTTAACTGATTTCATTTTCATTCTTCATTTAACTGATTTCATCGTTAACTGATTTCATCTTCATTTAACTGATTTCATCGTTAACTGATTTCATCGTTAACTGATTTCATCTTTAACTGATTTCATCGTTAACTGATTTCATCTTCATTTAACTGATTTCATCGTTAACTGATTTCATCTTCATTTAATTGATTTCATCGTTAACTGATTTCATCGTTAACTGATTTCATCGTTAACTGATTTCATCTTCATTTAACTGATTTCATCGTTAACTGATTTCATCGTTAACTGATTTCATCTTCATTTAACTGATTTCATTTTCATTCTTCATTTAACTGATTTCATCGTTAACTGATTTCATCTTCATTTAATTGATTTCATCGTTAACTGATTTCATCGTTAACTGATTTCATCGTTAACTGATTTCATCTTCATTTAACTGATTTCATCGTTAACTGATTTCATCGTTAACTGATTTCATCGTTAACTGATTTCATCTTCATTTAACTGATTTCATCGTTAACTGATTTCATCGTTAACTGATTTCATCTTCATTTAACTGATTTCATCGTTAACTGATTTCATCGTTAATTGATTTCATCGTTAACTGATTTCATTTTCATTCTTCATTTAACTGATTTCATCGTTAACTGATTTCATCGTTAACTGATTTCATCTTCATTTAACTGATTTCATCGTTAACTGATTTCATCTTCATTCTTCATTTAACTGATTTCATCTTTAACTGATTTCATCGTTAACTGATTTCATCTTCATTTAACTGATTTCATCGTTAATTGATTTCATCGTTAACTGATTTCATCGTTAACTGATTTCATCGTTAACTGATTTCATCTTCATTTAACTGATTTCATCGTTAATTGATTTCATCGTTAACTGATTTCATCGTTAATTGATTTCATCGTTAATTGATTTCATCGTTAACTGATTTCATCGTTAATTGATTTCATCGTTAACTGATTTCATCGTTAACTGATTTCATCGTTAACTGATTTCATCTTCATTTAATTGATTTCATCGTTAACTGATTTCATCGTTAACTGATTTCATCGTTAACTGATTTCATCTTCATTTAACTGATTTCATCGTTAACTGATTTCATCGTTAACTGATTTCATCGTTAACTGATTTCATCTTCATTTAACTGATTTCATCGTTAACTGATTTCATCGTTAACTGATTTCATCTTCATTTAACTGATTTCATCGTTAACTGATTTCATCGTTAATTGATTTCATCGTTAACTGATTTCATTTTCATTCTTCATTTAACTGATTTCATCGTTAACTGATTTCATCGTTAACTGATTTCATCTTCATTTAACTGATTTCATCGTTAACTGATTTCATCGTTAATTGATTTCATCGTTAACTGATTTCATCTTCATTCTTCATTTAACTGATTTCATCGTTAACTGATTTCATCTTCATTTAACTGATTTCATCGTTAACTGATTTCATCGTTAACTGATTTCATCGTTAACTGATTTCATCTTCATTTAACTGATTTCATCGTTAACTGATTTCATCTTCATTCTTCATTTAACTGATTTCATCTTTAACTGATTTCATCGTTAACTGATTTCATCTTCATTTAACTGATTTCATCGTTAATTGATTTCATCGTTAACTGATTTCATCGTTAACTGATTTCATCTTCATTTAACTGATTTCATCGTTAACTGATTTCATCGTTAACTGATTTCATCTTTAACTGATTTCATCTTCATTTAACTGATTTCATCGTTAACTGATTTCATCGTTAACTGATTTCATCGTTAACTGATTTCATCTTCATTTAACTGATTTCATTGTTAACTGATTTCATCGTTAACTGATTTCATCTTCATTTAACTGATTTCATCGTTAACTGATTTCATCGTTAACTGATTTCATCGTTAACTGATTTCATCTTCATTTAACTGATTTCATTTTCATTCTTCATTTAACTGATTTCATCGTTAACTGATTTCATCTTCATTTAACTGATTTCATCGTTAACTGATTTCATCGTTAACTGATTTCATCGTTAACTGATTTCATCTTTAACTGATTTCATCGTTAACTGATTTCATCTTCATTTAACTGATTTCATCGTTAACTGATTTCATCTTCATTTAATTGATTTCATCGTTAACTGATTTCATCGTTAACTGATTTCATCGTTAACTGATTTCATCTTCATTTAACTGATTTCATCGTTAACTGATTTCATCGTTAACTGATTTCATCTTCATTTAACTGATTTCATCGTTAACTGATTTCATCGTTAATTGATTTCATCGTTAACTGATTTCATTTTCATTCTTCATTTAACTGATTTCATCGTTAACTGATTTCATCGTTAACTGATTTCATCTTCATTTAACTGATTTCATCGTTAACTGATTTCATCGTTAACTGATTTCATCTTCATTTAACTGATTTCATCGTTAACTGATTTCATCGTTAATTGATTTCATCGTTAACTGATTTCATTTTCATTCTTCATTTAACTGATTTCATCGTTAACTGATTTCATCGTTAACTGATTTCATCTTCATTTAACTGATTTCATCGTTAACTGATTTCATCGTTAATTGATTTCATCGTTAACTGATTTCATCTTCATTCTTCATTTAACTGATTTCATCGTTAACTGATTTCATCTTCATTTAACTGATTTCATCGTTAACTGATTTCATCGTTAACTGATTTCATCGTTAACTGATTTCATCTTCATTTAACTGATTTCATTGTTAACTGATTTCATCGTTAACTGATTTCATCTTCATTTAACTGATTTCATCGTTAACTGATTTCATCGTTAACTGATTTCATCGTTAACTGATTTCATCTTCATTTAACTGATTTCATTTTCATTCTTCATTTAACTGATTTCATCGTTAACTGATTTCATCTTCATTTAACTGATTTCATCGTTAACTGATTTCATCGTTAACTGATTTCATCTTTAACTGATTTCATCGTTAACTGATTTCATCTTCATTTAACTGATTTCATCGTTAACTGATTTCATCTTCATTTAATTGATTTCATCGTTAACTGATTTCATCGTTAACTGATTTCATCGTTAACTGATTTCATCTTCATTTAACTGATTTCATCGTTAACTGATTTCATCGTTAACTGATTTCATCTTCATTTAACTGATTTCATTTTCATTCTTCATTTAACTGATTTCATCGTTAACTGATTTCATCTTCATTTAATTGATTTCATCGTTAACTGATTTCATCGTTAACTGATTTCATCGTTAACTGATTTCATCTTCATTTAACTGATTTCATCGTTAACTGATTTCATCGTTAACTGATTTCATCGTTAACTGATTTCATCTTCATTTAACTGATTTCATCGTTAACTGATTTCATCGTTAACTGATTTCATCTTCATTTAACTGATTTCATCGTTAACTGATTTCATCGTTAATTGATTTCATCGTTAACTGATTTCATTTTCATTCTTCATTTAACTGATTTCATCGTTAACTGATTTCATCGTTAACTGATTTCATCTTCATTTAACTGATTTCATCGTTAACTGATTTCATCGTTAATTGATTTCATCGTTAACTGATTTCATCTTCATTCTTCATTTAACTGATTTCATCGTTAACTGATTTCATCTTCATTTAACTGATTTCATCGTTAACTGATTTCATCGTTAACTGATTTCATCGTTAACTGATTTCATCTTCATTTAACTGATTTCATCGTTAACTGATTTCATCTTCATTCTTCATTTAACTGATTTCATCTTTAACTGATTTCATCGTTAACTGATTTCATCTTCATTTAACTGATTTCATCGTTAATTGATTTCATCGTTAACTGATTTCATCGTTAACTGATTTCATCTTCATTTAACTGATTTCATCGTTAATTGATTTCATCGTTAACTGATTTCATCGTTAATTGATTTCATCGTTAACTGATTTCATCTTCATTTAACTGATTTCATCGTTAACTGATTTCATCTTCATTCTTCATTTAACTGATTTCATCTTTAACTGATTTCATCGTTAACTGATTTCATCTTCATTTAACTGATTTCATCGTTAATTGATTTCATCGTTAACTGATTTCATCGTTAATTGATTTCATCGTTAACTGATTTCATCTTCATTTAACTGATTTCATCGTTAACTGATTTCATCTTCATTCTTCATTTAACTGATTTCATCTTTAACTGATTTCATCGTTAACTGATTTCATCTTCATTTAACTGATTTCATCGTTAATTGATTTCATCGTTAACTGATTTCATCGTTAATTGATTTCATCGTTAACTGATTTCATCTTCATTTAACTGATTTCATCGTTAACTGATTTCATCTTCATTCTTCATTTAACTGATTTCATCTTTAACTGATTTCATCGTTAACTGATTTCATCTTCATTTAACTGATTTCATCGTTAATTGATTTCATCGTTAACTGATTTCATCGTTAACTGATTTCATCTTCATTTAACTGATTTCATCGTTAACTGATTTCATCGTTAACTGATTTCATCTTTAACTGATTTCATCTTCATTTAACTGATTTCATCGTTAATTGATTTCATCGTTAACTGATTTCATCGTTAACTGATTTCATCGTTAACTGATTTCATCTTCATTTAACTGATTTCATCGTTAATTGATTTCATCGTTAACTGATTTCATCGTTAATTGATTTCATCGTTAACTGATTTCATCTTCATTTAACTGATTTCATCGTTAACTGATTTCATCTTCATTCTTCATTTAACTGATTTCATCTTTAACTGATTTCATCGTTAACTGATTTCATCTTCATTTAACTGATTTCATCGTTAATTGATTTCATCGTTAACTGATTTCATCGTTAATTGATTTCATCGTTAACTGATTTCATCTTCATTTAACTGATTTCATCGTTAACTGATTTCATCTTCATTCTTCATTTAACTGATTTCATCTTTAACTGATTTCATCGTTAACTGATTTCATCTTCATTTAACTGATTTCATCGTTAATTGATTTCATCGTTAACTGATTTCATCGTTAACTGATTTCATCTTCATTTAACTGATTTCATCGTTAACTGATTTCATCGTTAACTGATTTCATCTTTAACTGATTTCATCTTCATTTAACTGATTTCATCGTTAACTGATTTCATCGTTAACTGATTTCATCGTTAACTGATTTCATCTTCATTTAACTGATTTCATCTTCATTTAACTGATTTCATCGTTAACTGATTTCATCGTTAACTGATTTCATCTTCATTTAATTGATTTCATCGTTAACTGATTTCATCGTTAACTGATTTCATCGTTAACTGATTTCATCTTCATTTAACTGATTTCATCGTTAACTGATTTCATCGTTAACTGATTTCATCGTTAACTGATTTCATCTTCATTCTTCATTTAACTGATTTCATCGTTAACTGATTTCATCTTCATTTAACTGATTTCATCGTTAACTGATTTCATCGTTAATTGATTTCATCGTTAACTGATTTCATTTTCATTCTTCATTTAACTGATTTCATCGTTAACTGATTTCATCGTTAACTGATTTCATCTTCATTTAACTGATTTCATCGTTAACTGATTTCATCGTTAACTGATTTCATCTTCATTTAACTGATTTCATCGTTAACTGATTTCATCGTTAATTGATTTCATCGTTAACTGATTTCATTTTCATTCTTCATTTAACTGATTTCATCGTTAACTGATTTCATCGTTAACTGATTTCATCTTCATTTAACTGATTTCATCGTTAACTGATTTCATCGTTAATTGATTTCATCGTTAACTGATTTCATCTTCATTCTTCATTTAACTGATTTCATCGTTAACTGATTTCATCTTCATTTAACTGATTTCATCGTTAACTGATTTCATCGTTAACTGATTTCATCGTTAACTGATTTCATCTTCATTTAACTGATTTCATCGTTAACTGATTTCATCTTCATTCTTCATTTAACTGATTTCATCTTTAACTGATTTCATCGTTAACTGATTTCATCTTCATTTAACTGATTTCATCGTTAATTGATTTCATCGTTAACTGATTTCATCGTTAACTGATTTCATCGTTAACTGATTTCATCTTCATTTAACTGATTTCATCGTTAATTGATTTCATCGTTAACTGATTTCATCGTTAATTGATTTCATCGTTAACTGATTTCATCGTTAACTGATTTCATCGTTAACTGATTTCATCTTCATTTAATTGATTTCATCGTTAACTGATTTCATCGTTAACTGATTTCATCGTTAACTGATTTCATCTTCATTTAACTGATTTCATCGTTAACTGATTTCATCGTTAACTGATTTCATCGTTAACTGATTTCATCTTCATTTAACTGATTTCATCGTTAACTGATTTCATCGTTAACTGATTTCATCTTCATTTAACTGATTTCATCGTTAACTGATTTCATCGTTAATTGATTTCATCGTTAACTGATTTCATTTTCATTCTTCATTTAACTGATTTCATCGTTAACTGATTTCATCGTTAACTGATTTCATCTTCATTTAACTGATTTCATCGTTAACTGATTTCATCGTTAATTGATTTCATCGTTAACTGATTTCATCTTCATTCTTCATTTAACTGATTTCATCGTTAACTGATTTCATCTTCATTTAACTGATTTCATCGTTAACTGATTTCATCGTTAACTGATTTCATCGTTAACTGATTTCATCTTCATTTAACTGATTTCATCGTTAACTGATTTCATCTTCATTCTTCATTTAACTGATTTCATCTTTAACTGATTTCATCGTTAACTGATTTCATCTTCATTTAACTGATTTCATCGTTAATTGATTTCATCGTTAACTGATTTCATCGTTAACTGATTTCATCTTCATTTAACTGATTTCATCGTTAACTGATTTCATCGTTAACTGATTTCATCTTTAACTGATTTCATCTTCATTTAACTGATTTCATCGTTAACTGATTTCATCGTTAACTGATTTCATCTTCATTTAACTGATTTCATTGTTAACTGATTTCATCGTTAACTGATTTCATCTTCATTTAACTGATTTCATCGTTAACTGATTTCATCGTTAACTGATTTCATCTTCATTTAACTGATTTCATTTTCATTCTTCATTTAACTGATTTCATCGTTAACTGATTTCATCTTCATTTAACTGATTTCATCGTTAACTGATTTCATCGTTAACTGATTTCATCGTTAACTGATTTCATCTTTAACTGATTTCATCGTTAACTGATTTCATCTTCATTTAACTGATTTCATCGTTAACTGATTTCATCTTCATTTAATTGATTTCATCGTTAACTGATTTCATCGTTAACTGATTTCATCGTTAACTGATTTCATCTTCATTTAACTGATTTCATCGTTAACTGATTTCATCGTTAACTGATTTCATCTTCATTTAACTGATTTCATCGTTAACTGATTTCATCGTTAATTGATTTCATCGTTAACTGATTTCATCTTCATTTAACTGATTTCATCGTTAATTGATTTCATCGTTAACTGATTTCATCGTTAACTGATTTCATCTTCATTTAACTGATTTCATCGTTAACTGATTTCATCGTTAACTGATTTCATCTTTAACTGATTTCATCTTCATTTAACTGATTTCATCGTTAACTGATTTCATCGTTAACTGATTTCATCTTCATTTAACTGATTTCATCTTCATTTAACTGATTTCATCGTTAACTGATTTCATCGTTAACTGATTTCATCTTCATTTAATTGATTTCATCGTTAACTGATTTCATCGTTAACTGATTTCATCGTTAACTGATTTCATCTTCATTTAACTGATTTCATCGTTAACTGATTTCATCGTTAACTGATTTCATCGTTAACTGATTTCATCTTCATTTAACTGATTTCATCGTTAACTGATTTCATCGTTAACTGATTTCATCTTCATTTAACTGATTTCATCGTTAACTGATTTCATCGTTAATTGATTTCATCGTTAACTGATTTCATTTTCATTCTTCATTTAACTGATTTCATCGTTAACTGATTTCATCGTTAACTGATTTCATCTTCATTTAACTGATTTCATCGTTAACTGATTTCATCGTTAATTGATTTCATCGTTAACTGATTTCATCTTCATTCTTCATTTAACTGATTTCATCGTTAACTGATTTCATCTTCATTTAACTGATTTCATCGTTAACTGATTTCATCGTTAACTGATTTCATCTTCATTTAACTGATTTCATCGTTAACTGATTTCATCTTCATTCTTCATTTAACTGATTTCATCGTTAACTGATTTCATCGTTAACTGATTTCATCTTCATTTAACTGATTTCATCGTTAATTGATTTCATCGTTAACTGATTTCATCGTTAACTGATTTCATCTTCATTTAACTGATTTCATCGTTAACTGATTTCATCGTTAACTGATTTCATCTTTAACTGATTTCATCTTCATTTAACTGATTTCATCGTTAACTGATTTCATCGTTAACTGATTTCATCGTTAACTGATTTCATCTTCATTTAACTGATTTCATTGTTAACTGATTTCATCGTTAACTGATTTCATCTTCATTTAACTGATTTCATCGTTAACTGATTTCATCGTTAACTGATTTCATCGTTAACTGATTTCATCGTTAACTGATTTCATCTTCATTTAACTGATTTCATTTTCATTCTTCATTTAACTGATTTCATCGTTAACTGATTTCATCTTCATTTAACTGATTTCATCGTTAACTGATTTCATCGTTAACTGATTTCATCGTTAACTGATTTCATCTTTAACTGATTTCATCGTTAACTGATTTCATCTTCATTTAACTGATTTCATCGTTAACTGATTTCATCTTCATTTAATTGATTTCATCGTTAACTGATTTCATCGTTAACTGATTTCATCGTTAACTGATTTCATCTTCATTTAACTGATTTCATCGTTAACTGATTTCATCGTTAACTGATTTCATCTTCATTTAACTGATTTCATTTTCATTCTTCATTTAACTGATTTCATCGTTAACTGATTTCATCTTCATTTAATTGATTTCATCGTTAACTGATTTCATCGTTAACTGATTTCATCTTCATTTAACTGATTTCATCTTCATTTAACTGATTTCATCGTTAACTGATTTCATCTTCATTTAACTGATTTCATCGTTAACTGATTTCATCGTTAACTGATTTCATCTTCATTTAACTGATTTCATCGTTAACTGATTTCATCGTTAATTGATTTCATCGTTAACTGATTTCATTTTCATTCTTCATTTAACTGATTTCATCGTTAACTGATTTCATCTTCATTTAACTGATTTCATCGTTAACTGATTTCATCGTTAATTGATTTCATCGTTAACTGATTTCATCTTCATTCTTCATTTAACTGATTTCATCGTTAACTGATTTCATCTTCATTTAACTGATTTCATCGTTAACTGATTTCATCGTTAACTGATTTCATCGTTAACTGATTTCATCTTCATTTAACTGATTTCATCGTTAACTGATTTCATCTTCATTCTTCATTTAACTGATTTCATCTTTAACTGATTTCATCGTTAACTGATTTCATCTTCATTTAACTGATTTCATCGTTAATTGATTTCATCGTTAACTGATTTCATCGTTAATTGATTTCATCGTTAACTGATTTCATCTTCATTTAACTGATTTCATCGTTAACTGATTTCATCTTCATTCTTCATTTAACTGATTTCATCTTTAACTGATTTCATCGTTAACTGATTTCATCTTCATTTAACTGATTTCATCGTTAATTGATTTCATCGTTAACTGATTTCATCGTTAATTGATTTCATCGTTAACTGATTTCATCTTCATTTAACTGATTTCATCGTTAACTGATTTCATCTTCATTCTTCATTTAACTGATTTCATCTTTAACTGATTTCATCGTTAACTGATTTCATCTTCATTTAACTGATTTCATCGTTAATTGATTTCATCGTTAACTGATTTCATCGTTAATTGATTTCATCGTTAACTGATTTCATCTTCATTTAACTGATTTCATCGTTAACTGATTTCATCTTCATTCTTCATTTAACTGATTTCATCTTTAACTGATTTCATCGTTAACTGATTTCATCTTCATTTAACTGATTTCATCGTTAATTGATTTCATCGTTAACTGATTTCATCGTTAACTGATTTCATCTTCATTTAACTGATTTCATCGTTAACTGATTTCATCTTTAACTGATTTCATCTTCATTTAACTGATTTCATCGTTAACTGATTTCATCGTTAACTGATTTCATCGTTAACTGATTTCATCTTCATTTAACTGATTTCATCTTCATTTAACTGATTTCATCGTTAACTGATTTCATCGTTAACTGATTTCATCTTCATTTAATTGATTTCATCGTTAACTGATTTCATCGTTAACTGATTTCATCGTTAACTGATTTCATCTTCATTTAACTGATTTCATCGTTAACTGATTTCATCGTTAACTGATTTCATCTTCATTTAACTGATTTCATCGTTAACTGATTTCATCGTTAACTGATTTCATCTTCATTTAACTGATTTCATCGTTAACTGATTTCATCGTTAATTGATTTCATCGTTAACTGATTTCATTTTCATTCTTCATTTAACTGATTTCATCGTTAACTGATTTCATCTTCATTCTTCATTTAACTGATTTCATCGTTAACTGATTTCATCTTCATTCTTCATTTAACTGATTTCATCGTTAACTGATTTCATCTTCATTTAACTGATTTCATCGTTAACTGATTTCATCGTTAACTGATTTCATCTTCATTTAACTGATTTCATCGTTAACTGATTTCATCTTCATTCTTCATTTAACTGATTTCATCTTTAACTGATTTCATCGTTAACTGATTTCATCTTCATTTAACTGATTTCATCGTTAATTGATTTCATCGTTAACTGATTTCATCGTTAATTGATTTCATCGTTAACTGATTTCATCTTCATTTAACTGATTTCATCGTTAACTGATTTCATCTTCATTCTTCATTTAACTGATTTCATCTTTAACTGATTTCATCGTTAACTGATTTCATCTTCATTTAACTGATTTCATCGTTAATTGATTTCATCGTTAACTGATTTCATCGTTAATTGATTTCATCGTTAACTGATTTCATCTTCATTTAACTGATTTCATCGTTAACTGATTTCATCTTCATTCTTCATTTAACTGATTTCATCTTTAACTGATTTCATCGTTAACTGATTTCATCTTCATTTAACTGATTTCATCGTTAATTGATTTCATCGTTAACTGATTTCATCGTTAACTGATTTCATCTTCATTTAACTGATTTCATCGTTAACTGATTTCATCGTTAACTGATTTCATCTTTAACTGATTTCATCTTCATTTAACTGATTTCATCGTTAACTGATTTCATCGTTAAATGATTTCATCGTTAACTGATTTCATCTTCATTTAACTGATTTCATCTTCATTTAACTGATTTCATCGTTAACTGATTTCATCGTTAACTGATTTCATCTTCATTTAATTGATTTCATCGTTAACTGATTTCATCGTTAACTGATTTCATCGTTAACTGATTTCATCTTCATTTAACTGATTTCATCGTTAACTGATTTCATCGTTAACTGATTTCATCGTTAACTGATTTCATCTTCATTTAACTGATTTCATCGTTAACTGATTTCATCGTTAACTGATTTCATCTTCATTTAACTGATTTCATCGTTAACTGATTTCATCGTTAATTGATTTCATCGTTAACTGATTTCATTTTCATTCTTCATTTAACTGATTTCATCGTTAACTGATTTCATCGTTAACTGATTTCATCTTCATTTAACTGATTTCATCGTTAACTGATTTCATCGTTAATTGATTTCATCGTTAACTGATTTCATCTTCATTCTTCATTTAACTGATTTCATCGTTAACTGATTTCATCTTCATTTAACTGATTTCATCGTTAACTGATTTCATCGTTAACTGATTTCATCTTCATTTAACTGATTTCATCGTTAACTGATTTCATCTTCATTCTTCATTTAACTGATTTCATCTTTAACTGATTTCATCGTTAACTGATTTCATCTTCATTTAACTGATTTCATCGTTAATTGATTTCATCGTTAACTGATTTCATCGTTAACTGATTTCATCTTCATTTAACTGATTTCATCTTTAACTGATTTCATCTTCATTTAACTGATTTCATCTTTAACTGATTTCATCTTCATTTAACTGATTTCATCGTTAACTGATTTCATCGTTAACTGATTTCATCGTTAACTGATTTCATCGTTAACTGATTTCATCTTCATTTAACTGATTTCATTGTTAACTGATTTCATCGTTAACTGATTTCATCTTCATTTAACTGATTTCATCGTTAACTGATTTCATCGTTAACTGATTTCATCGTTAACTGATTTCATCTTCATTTAACTGATTTCATTTTCATTCTTCATTTAACTGATTTCATCGTTAACTGATTTCATCTTCATTTAACTGATTTCATCGTTAACTGATTTCATCGTTAACTGATTTCATCGTTAACTGATTTCATCTTTAACTGATTTCATCGTTAACTGATTTCATCTTCATTTAACTGATTTCATCGTTAACTGATTTCATCTTCATTTAATTGATTTCATCGTTAACTGATTTCATCGTTAACTGATTTCATCGTTAACTGATTTCATCTTCATTTAACTGATTTCATCGTTAACTGATTTCATCGTTAACTGATTTCATCTTCATTTAACTGATTTCATCGTTAACTGATTTCATCGTTAATTGATTTCATCGTTAACTGATTTCATTTTCATTCTTCATTTAACTGATTTCATCGTTAACTGATTTCATCGTTAACTGATTTCATCGTTAACTGATTTCATCTTCATTTAACTGATTTCATCGTTAACTGATTTCATCGTTAACTGATTTCATCTTCATTTAACTGATTTCATCGTTAACTGATTTCATCGTTAATTGATTTCATCGTTAACTGATTTCATTTTCATTCTTCATTTAACTGATTTCATCGTTAACTGATTTCATCGTTAACTGATTTCATCTTCATTTAACTGATTTCATCGTTAACTGATTTCATCGTTAATTGATTTCATCGTTAACTGATTTCATCTTCATTCTTCATTTAACTGATTTCATCGTTAACTGATTTCATCTTCATTTAACTGATTTCATCGTTAACTGATTTCATCGTTAACTGATTTCATCGTTAACTGATTTCATCTTCATTTAACTGATTTCATTAACTGATTTCATCGTTAACTGATTTCATCTTCATTTAACTGATTTCATCGTTAACTGATTTCATCGTTAACTGATTTCATCTTTAACTGATTTCATCGTTAACTGATTTCATCTTCATTTAACTGATTTCATCGTTAACTGATTTCATCTTCATTTAATTGATTTCATCGTTAACTGATTTCATCGTTAACTGATTTCATCGTTAACTGATTTCATCTTCATTTAACTGATTTCATCGTTAACTGATTTCATCGTTAACTGATTTCATCTTCATTTAACTGATTTCATTTTCATTCTTCATTTAACTGATTTCATCGTTAACTGATTTCATCTTCATTTAATTGATTTCATCGTTAACTGATTTCATCGTTAACTGATTTCATCGTTAACTGATTTCATCTTCATTTAACTGATTTCATCGTTAACTGATTTCATCGTTAACTGATTTCATCGTTAACTGATTTCATCTTCATTTAACTGATTTCATCGTTAACTGATTTCATCGTTAACTGATTTCATCTTCATTTAACTGATTTCATCGTTAACTGATTTCATCGTTAATTGATTTCATCGTTAACTGATTTCATTTTCATTCTTCATTTAACTGATTTCATCGTTAACTGATTTCATCGTTAACTGATTTCATCTTCATTTAACTGATTTCATAGTTAACTGATTTCATCGTTAATTGATTTCATCGTTAACTGATTTCATCTTCATTCTTCATTTAACTGATTTCATCGTTAACTGATTTCATCGTTAACTGATTTCATCTTCATTTAACTGATTTCATCGTTAACTGATTTCATCTTCATTTAACTGATTTCATCGTTAACTGATTTCATCGTTAACTGATTTCATCTTCATTTAACTGATTTCATCGTTAACTGATTTCATCTTCATTCTTCATTTAACTGATTTCATCTTTAACTGATTTCATCGTTAACTGATTTCATCTTCATTTAACTGATTTCATCGTTAATTGATTTCATCGTTAACTGATTTCATCGTTAACTGATTTCATCGTTAACTGATTTCATCTTCATTTAACTGATTTCATCGTTAATTGATTTCATCGTTAACTGATTTCATCGTTAATTGATTTCATCGTTAACTGATTTCATCTTCATTTAACTGATTTCATCGTTAACTGATTTCATCTTCATTCTTCATTTAACTGATTTCATCTTTAACTGATTTCATCGTTAACTGATTTCATCTTCATTTAACTGATTTCATCGTTAATTGATTTCATCGTTAACTGATTTCATCGTTAATTGATTTCATCGTTAACTGATTTCATCTTCATTTAACTGATTTCATCGTTAACTGATTTCATCTTCATTCTTCATTTAACTGATTTCATCTTTAACTGATTTCATCGTTAACTGATTTCATCTTCATTTAACTGATTTCATCGTTAATTGATTTCATCGTTAACTGATTTCATCGTTAACTGATTTCATCTTCATTTAACTGATTTCATCGTTAACTGATTTCATCGTTAACTGATTTCATCTTTAACTGATTTCATCTTCATTTAACTGATTTCATCGTTAATTGATTTCATCGTTAACTGATTTCATCGTTAACTGATTTCATCGTTAACTGATTTCATCTTCATTTAACTGATTTCATCGTTAATTGATTTCATCGTTAACTGATTTCATCGTTAATTGATTTCATCGTTAACTGATTTCATCTTCATTTAACTGATTTCATCGTTAACTGATTTCATCTTCATTCTTCATTTAACTGATTTCATCTTTAACTGATTTCATCGTTAACTGATTTCATCTTCATTTAACTGATTTCATCGTTAATTGATTTCATCGTTAACTGATTTCATCGTTAATTGATTTCATCGTTAACTGATTTCATCTTCATTTAACTGATTTCATCGTTAACTGATTTCATCTTCATTCTTCATTTAACTGATTTCATCGTTAACTGATTTCATCGTTAACTGATTTCATCTTCATTTAACTGATTTCATCGTTAATTGATTTCATCGTTAACTGATTTCATCGTTAACTGATTTCATCTTCATTTAACTGATTTCATCGTTAACTGATTTCATCGTTAACTGATTTCATCTTTAACTGATTTCATCTTCATTTAACTGATTTCATCGTTAACTGATTTCATCGTTAACTGATTTCATCTTCATTTAACTGATTTCATCTTCATTTAACTGATTTCATCGTTAACTGATTTCATCTTCATTTAATTGATTTCATCGTTAACTGATTTCATCGTTAACTGATTTCATCGTTAACTGATTTCATCTTCATTTAACTGATTTCATCGTTAACTGATTTCATCGTTAACTGATTTCATCGTTAACTGATTTCATCTTCATTCTTCATTTAACTGATTTCATCGTTAACTGATTTCATCTTCATTTAACTGATTTCATCGTTAACTGATTTCATCGTTAACTGATTTCATCGTTAACTGATTTCATCTTTAACTGATTTCATCGTTAACTGATTTCATCTTCATTTAACTGATTTCATCGTTAACTGATTTCATCTTCATTTAATTGATTTCATCGTTAACTGATTTCATCGTTAACTGATTTCATCGTTAACTGATTTCATCTTCATTTAACTGATTTCATCGTTAACTGATTTCATCGTTAACTGATTTCATCTTCATTTAACTGATTTCATTTTCATTCTTCATTTAACTGATTTCATCGTTAACTGATTTCATCTTCATTTAATTGATTTCATCGTTAACTGATTTCATCGTTAACTGATTTCATCGTTAACTGATTTCATCGTTAACTGATTTCATCGTTAACTGATTTCATCTTCATTTAACTGATTTCATCGTTAACTGATTTCATCGTTAACTGATTTCATCGTTAACTGATTTCATCTTCATTTAACTGATTTCATCGTTAACTGATTTCATCGTTAACTGATTTCATCTTCATTTAACTGATTTCATCGTTAACTGATTTCATCGTTAATTGATTTCATCGTTAACTGATTTCATTTTCATTCTTCATTTAACTGATTTCATCGTTAACTGATTTCATCGTTAACTGATTTCATCTTCATTTAACTGATTTCATCGTTAACTGATTTCATCGTTAATTGATTTCATCGTTAACTGATTTCATCTTCATTCTTCATTTAACTGATTTCATCGTTAACTGATTTCATCTTCATTTAACTGATTTCATCGTTAACTGATTTCATCGTTAACTGATTTCATCGTTAACTGATTTCATCTTCATTTAACTGATTTCATTGTTAACTGATTTCATCGTTAACTGATTTCATCTTCATTTAACTGATTTCATCGTTAACTGATTTCATCGTTAACTGATTTCATCTTCATTTAACTGATTTCATTTTCATTCTTCATTTAACTGATTTCATCGTTAACTGATTTCATCTTCATTTAACTGATTTCATCGTTAACTGATTTCATCGTTAACTGATTTCATCTTTAACTGATTTCATCGTTAACTGATTTCATCTTCATTTAACTGATTTCATCGTTAACTGATTTCATCTTCATTTAATTGATTTCATCGTTAACTGATTTCATCGTTAACTGATTTCATCGTTAACTGATTTCATCTTCATTTAACTGATTTCATCGTTAACTGATTTCATCTTCATTCTTCATTTAACTGATTTCATCTTTAACTGATTTCATCGTTAACTGATTTCATCTTCATTTAACTGATTTCATCGTTAATTGATTTCATCGTTAACTGATTTCATCGTTAACTGATTTCATCGTTAACTGATTTCATCTTCATTCTTCATTTAACTGATTTCATCTTTAACTGATTTCATCGTTAACTGATTTCATCTTCATTTAACTGATTTCATCGTTAATTGATTTCATCGTTAACTGATTTCATCGTTAATTGATTTCATCGTTAACTGATTTCATCTTCATTTAACTGATTTCATCGTTAACTGATTTCATCTTCATTCTTCATTTAACTGATTTCATCTTTAACTGATTTCATCGTTAACTGATTTCATCTTCATTTAACTGATTTCATCGTTAATTGATTTCATCGTTAACTGATTTCATCGTTAACTGATTTCATCTTCATTTAACTGATTTCATCGTTAACTGATTTCATCGTTAACTGATTTCATCTTCATTTAACTGATTCCATCGTTAACTGATTTCATCGTTAACTGATTTCATCTTTAACTGATTTCATCTTCATTTAACTGATTTCATCGTTAACTGATTTCATCGTTAACTGATTTCATCGTTAACTGATTTCATCTTCATTTAACTGATTTCATCTTCATTTAACTGATTTCATCGTTAACTGATTTCATCGTTAACTGATTTCATCTTCATTTAATTGATTTCATCGTTAACTGATTTCATCGTTAACTGATTTCATCGTTAACTGATTTCATCTTCATTTAACTGATTTCATCGTTAACTGATTTCATCGTTAACTGATTTCATCTTCATTTAACTGATTTCATCGTTAACTGATTTCATCGTTAACTGATTTCATCTTCATTTAACTGATTTCATCGTTAACTGATTTCATCGTTAATTGATTTCATCGTTAACTGATTTCATTTTCATTCTTCATTTAACTGATTTCATCGTTAACTGATTTCATCGTTAACTGATTTCATCTTCATTTAACTGATTTCATCGTTAACTGATTTCATCGTTAATTGATTTCATCGTTAACTGATTTCATCTTCATTCTTCATTTAACTGATTTCATCGTTAACTGATTTCATCTTCATTTAACTGATTTCATCGTTAACTGATTTCATCGTTAACTGATTTCATCTTCATTTAACTGATTTCATCGTTAACTGATTTCATCTTCATTCTTCATTTAACTGATTTCATCTTTAACTGATTTCATCGTTAACTGATTTCATCTTCATTTAACTGATTTCATCGTTAATTGATTTCATCGTTAACTGATTTCATCGTTAACTGATTTCATCTTCATTTAACTGATTTCATCGTTAACTGATTTCATCGTTAACTGATTTCATCTTTAACTGATTTCATCTTCATTTAACTGATTTCATCGTTAACTGATTTCATCGTTAACTGATTTCATCGTTAACTGATTTCATCTTCATTTAACTGATTTCATTGTTAACTGATTTCATCGTTAACTGATTTCATCTTCATTTAACTGATTTCATCGTTAACTGATTTCATCGTTAACTGATTTCATCTTCATTTAACTGATTTCATTTTCATTCTTCATTTAACTGATTTCATCGTTAACTGATTTCATCTTCATTTAACTGATTTCATCGTTAACTGATTTCATCGTTAACTGATTTCATCGTTAACTGATTTCATCGTTAACTGATTTCATCTTTAACTGATTTCATCGTTAACTGATTTCATCTTCATTTAACTGATTTCATCGTTAACTGATTTCATCTTCATTTAATTGATTTCATCGTTAACTGATTTCATCGTTAACTGATTTCATCGTTAACTGATTTCATCTTCATTTAACTGATTTCATCGTTAACTGATTTCATCGTTAACTGATTTCATCTTCATTTAACTGATTTCATCGTTAACTGATTTCATCGTTAATTGATTTCATCGTTAACTGATTTCATTTTCATTCTTCATTTAACTGATTTCATCGTTAACTGATTTCATCTTCATTTAACTGATTTCATCGTTAACTGATTTCATCGTTAACTGATTTCATCTTCATTTAACTGATTTCATTGTTAACTGATTTCATCGTTAACTGATTTCATCTTCATTTAACTGATTTCATCGTTAACTGATTTCATCGTTAACTGATTTCATCGTTAACTGATTTCATCTTCATTTAACTGATTTCATTTTCATTCTTCATTTAACTGATTTCATCGTTAACTGATTTCATCTTCATTTAACTGATTTCATCGTTAACTGATTTCATCGTTAACTGATTTCATCGTTAACTGATTTCATCGTTAACTGATTTCATCTTCATTTAACTGATTTCATCGTTAACTGATTTCATCTTCATTTAATTGATTTCATCGTTAACTGATTTCATCGTTAACTGATTTCATCGTTAACTGATTTCATCTTCATTTAACTGATTTCATCGTTAACTGATTTCATCGTTAACTGATTTCATCTTCATTTAACTGATTTCATTTTCATTCTTCATTTAACTGATTTCATCGTTAACTGATTTCATCTTCATTTAATTGATTTCATCGTTAACTGATTTCATCGTTAACTGATTTCATCGTTAACTGATTTCATCTTCATTTAACTGATTTCATCGTTAACTGATTTCATCGTTAACTGATTTCATCGTTAACTGATTTCATCTTCATTTAACTGATTTCATCGTTAACTGATTTCATCGTTAACTGATTTCATCTTCATTTAACTGATTTCATCGTTAACTGATTTCATCGTTAATTGATTTCATCGTTAACTGATTTCATTTTCATTCTTCATTTAACTGATTTCATCGTTAACTGATTTCATCGTTAACTGATTTCATCTTCATTTAACTGATTTCATCGTTAACTGATTTCATCGTTAATTGATTTCATCGTTAACTGATTTCATCTTCATTCTTCATTTAACTGATTTCATCGTTAACTGATTTCATCTTCATTTAACTGATTTCATCGTTAACTGATTTCATCGTTAACTGATTTCATCGTTAACTGATTTCATCTTCATTTAACTGATTTCATCGTTAACTGATTTCATCTTCATTCTTCATTTAACTGATTTCATCTTTAACTGATTTCATCGTTAACTGATTTCATCTTCATTTAACTGATTTCATCGTTAATTGATTTCATCGTTAACTGATTTCATCGTTAACTGATTTCATCGTTAACTGATTTCATCTTCATTTAACTGATTTCATCGTTAATTGATTTCATCGTTAACTGATTTCATCGTTAATTGATTTCATCGTTAACTGATTTCATCGTTAACTGATTTCATCGTTAACTGATTTCATCTTCATTTAATTGATTTCATCGTTAACTGATTTCATCGTTAACTGATTTCATCTTCATTTAACTGATTTCATCGTTAACTGATTTCATCGTTAACTGATTTCATCGTTAACTGATTTCATCTTCATTTAACTGATTTCATCGTTAACTGATTTCATCGTTAACTGATTTCATCTTCATTTAACTGATTTCATCGTTAACTGATTTCATCGTTAATTGATTTCATCGTTAACTGATTTCATTTTCATTCTTCATTTAACTGATTTCATCGTTAACTGATTTCATCGTTAACTGATTTCATCTTCATTTAACTGATTTCATCGTTAACTGATTTCATCGTTAATTGATTTCATCGTTAACTGATTTCATCTTCATTCTTCATTTAACTGATTTCATCGTTAACTGATTTCATCTTCATTTAACTGATTTCATCGTTAACTGATTTCATCGTTAACTGATTTCATCGTTAACTGATTTCATCTTCATTTAACTGATTTCATCGTTAACTGATTTCATCTTCATTCTTCATTTAACTGATTTCATCTTTAACTGATTTCATCGTTAACTGATTTCATCTTCATTTAACTGATTTCATCGTTAATTGATTTCATCGTTAACTGATTTCATCGTTAACTGATTTCATCTTCATTTAACTGATTTCATCGTTAACTGATTTCATCGTTAACTGATTTCATCTTAACTGATTTCATCTTCATTTAACTGATTTCATCGTTAACTGATTTCATCGTTAACTGATTTCATCGTTAACTGATTTCATCGTTAACTGATTTCATCTTCATTTAACTGATTTCATTGTTAACTGATTTCATCGTTAACTGATTTCATCTTCATTTAACTGATTTCATCGTTAACTGATTTCATCGTTAACTGATTTCATCGTTAACTGATTTCATCTTCATTTAACTGATTTCATCGTTAACTGATTTCATCGTTAACTGATTTCATCTTCATTTAACTGATTTCATCGTTAACTGATTTCATCGTTAACTGATTTCATCGTTAACTGATTTCATCTTTAACTGATTTCATCGTTAACTGATTTCATCTTCATTTAACTGATTTCATCGTTAACTGATTTCATCTTCATTTAATTGATTTCATCGTTAACTGATTTCATCGTTAACTGATTTCATCGTTAACTGATTTCATCTTCATTTAACTGATTTCATCGTTAACTGATTTCATCGTTAACTGATTTCATCTTCATTTAACTGATTTCATTTTCATTCTTCATTTAACTGATTTCATCGTTAACTGATTTCATCTTCATTTAATGATTTCATCGTTAACTGATTTCATCGTTAACTGATTTCATCGTTAACTGATTTCATCTTCATTTAACTGATTTCATCGTTAACTGATTTCATCGTTAACTGATTTCATCGTTAACTGATTTCATCTTCATTTAACTGATTTCATCGTTAACTGATTTCATCGTTAACTGATTTCATCTTCATTTAACTGATTTCATCGTTAACTGATTTCATCGTTAATTGATTTCATCGTTAACTGATTTCATTTTCATTCTTCATTTAACTGATTTCATCGTTAACTGATTTCATCGTTAACTGATTTCATCTTCATTTACCTGATTTCATCGTTAATTGATTTCATCGTTAACTGATTTCATCGTTAATTGATTTCATCGTTAACTGATTTCATCTTCATTTAACTGATTTCATCGTTAACTGATTTCATCTTCATTCTTCATTTAACTGATTTCATCTTTAACTGATTTCATCGTTAACTGATTTCATCTTCATTTAACTGATTTCATCGTTAATTGATTTCATCGTTAACTGATTTCATCGTTAACTGATTTCATCTTCATTTAACTGATTTCATCGTTAACTGATTTCATCGTTAACTGATTTCATCTTTAACTGATTTCATCTTCATTTAACTGATTTCATCGTTAACTGATTTCATCGTTAACTGATTTCATCTTCATTTAACTGATTTCATCTTCATTTAACTGATTTCATCGTTAACTGATTTCATCGTTAACTGATTTCATCTTCATTTAATTGATTTCATCGTTTACTGATTTCATCGTTAACTGATTTCATCGTTAACTGATTTCATCTTCATTTAACTGATTTCATCGTTAACTGATTTCATCGTTAACTGATTTCATCGTTAACTGATTTCATCTTCATTTAACTGATTTCATCGTTAACTGATTTCATCGTTAACTGATTTCATCTTCATTTAACTGATTTCATCGTTAACTGATTTCATCGTTAACTGATTTCATCGTTAACTGATTTCATCTTCATTTAACTGATTTCATCGTTAACTGATTTGATCGTTAACTGATTTCATCTTTAACTGATTTCATCTTCATTTAACTGATTTATCGTTAACTGATTTCATCGTTAACTGATTTCATCGTTAACTGATTTCATCTTCATTTAACTGATTTCATCTTCATTTAACTGATTTCATCGTTAACTGATTTCATCGTTAACTGATTTCATCTTCATTTAATTGATTTCATCGTTAACTGATTTCATCGTTAACTGATTTCATCGTTAACTGATTTCATCGTTAACTGATTTCATCTTCATTTAACTGATTTCATCGTTAACCTGATTTCATCGTTAACTGATTTCATCTTCATTTAACTGATTTCATCGTTAACTGATTTCATCGTTAATTGATTTCATCGTTAACTGATTTCATTTTCATTCTTCATTTAACTGATTTCATCGTTAACTGATTTCATCGTTAACTGATTTCATCGTTAACTGATTTCATCTTTAACTGATTTCATCGTTAACTGATTTCATCGTTAACTGATTTCATCTTCATTTAACTGATTTCATTGTTAACTGATTTCATCGTTAATTGATTTCATCGTTAACTGATTTCATCTTCATTTAACTGATTTCATCGTTAACTGATTTCATCGTTAACTGATTTCATCGTTAACTGATTTCATCTTCATTTAACTGATTTCATTGTTAACTGATTTCATCGTTAACTGATTTCATCTTCATTTAATTGATTTCATCGTTAACTGATTTCATCTTCATTTAATTGATTTCATCGTTAACTGATTTCATCGTTAACTGATTTCATCGTTAACTGATTTCATCTTCATTTAACTGATTTCATCGTTAACTGATTTCATCGTTAACTGATTTCATCTTCATTTAACTGATTTCATCGTTAACTGATTTCATCGTTAACTGATTTCATCTTCATTTAACTGATTTCATCGTTAACTGATTTCATCGTTAACTGATTTCATCGTTAACTGATTTCATCGTTAACTGATTTCATCTTCATTTAACTGATTTCATTGTTAACTGATTTCATCGTTAACTGATTTCATCTTCATTTAACTGATTTCATCGTTAACTGATTTCATCGTTAACTGATTTCATCGTTAACTGATTTCATCTTCATTTAACTGATTTCATTTTCATTCTTCATTTAACTGATTTCATCGTTAACTGATTTCATCTTCATTTAACTGATTTCATCGTTAACTGATTTCATCGTTAACTGATTTCATCGTTAACTGATTTCATCTTTAACTGATTTCATCGTTAACTGATTTCATCTTCATTTAACTGATTTCATCGTTAACTGATTTCATCTTCATTTAATTGATTTCATCGTTAACTGATTTCATCGTTAACTGATTTCATCGTTAACTGATTTCATCGTTAACTGATTTCATCTTCATTTAACTGATTTCATCGTTAACTGATTTCATCGTTAACTGATTTCATCTTCATTTAACTGATTTCATTTTCATTCTTCATTTAACTGATTTCATCGTTAACTGATTTCATCTTCATTTAATTGATTTCATCGTTAACTGATTTCATCGTTAACTGATTTCATCGTTAACTGATTTCATTTTCATTCTTCATTTAACTGATTTCATCGTTAACTGATTTCATCGTTAACTGATTTCATCTTCATTTAACTGATTTCATCGTTAACTGATTTCATCGTTAACTGATTTCATCTTTAACTGATTTCATCGTTAACTGATTTCATCGTTAACTGATTTCATCTTCATTTAACTGATTTCATCGTTAACTGATTTCATCGTTAACTGATTTCATCTTCATTTAACTGATTTCATCGTTAACTGATTTCATCGTTAATTGATTTCATCGTTAACTGATTTCATTTTCATTCTTCATTTAACTGATTTCATCGTTAACTGATTTCATCGTTAACTGATTTCATCTTCATTTAACTGATTTCATCGTTAACTGATTTCATCGTTAACTGATTTCATCGTTAACTGATTTCATCTTTAACTGATTTCATCGTTAACTGATTTCATCTTCATTTAACTGATTTCATCGTTAACTGATTTCATCTTCATTTAATTGATTTCATCGTTAACTGATTTCATCGTTAACTGATTTCATCGTTAACTGATTTCATCTTCATTTAACTGATTTCATCGTTAACTGATTTCATCGTTAACTGATTTCATCTTCATTTAACTGATTTCATTTTCATTCTTCATTTAACTGATTTCATCGTTAACTGATTTCATCTTCATTTAATTGATTTCATCGTTAACTGATTTCATCGTTAACTGATTTCATCTTCATTTAACTGATTTCATCGTTAACTGATTTCATCGTTAACTGATTTCATCTTCATTTAACTGATTTCATCGTTAACTGATTTCATCGTTAATTGATTTCATCGTTAACTGATTTCATTTTCATTCTTCATTTAACTGATTTCATCGTTAACTGATTTCATCGTTAACTGATTTCATCTTCATTTAACTGATTTCATCGTTAACTGATTTCATCGTTAACTGATTTCATCGTTAACTGATTTCATCGTTAACTGATTTCATCTTCATTTAACTGATTTCATCGTTAACTGATTTCATCTTCATTCTTCATTTAACTGATTTCATCTTTAACTGATTTCATCGTTAACTGATTTCATCTTCATTTAACTGATTTCATCGTTAACTGATTTCATCGTTAACTGATTTCATCGTTAACTGATTTCATCTTCATTTAACTGATTTCATCGTTAACTGATTTCATCGTTAACTGATTTCATCTTTAACTGATTTCATCTTCATTTAACTGATTTCATCGTTAACTGATTTCATCGTTAACTGATTCATCGTTAACTGATTTCATCTTCATTTAACTGATTTCATCGTTAACTGATTTCATCCGTTAACTGATTTCATCTTCATTTAACTGATTTCATTTTCATTCTTCATTTAACTGATTTCATCGTTAACTGATTTCATCTTCATTTAATTGATTTCATCGTTAACTGATTTCATCGTTAACTGATTTCATCGTTAACTGATTTCATCTTCATTTAACTGATTTCATCGTTAACTGATTTCATCGTTAACTGATTTCATCGTTAACTGATTTCATCTTCATTTAACTGATTTCATCGTTAACTGATTTCATCGTTAACTGATTTCATCTTCATTTAACTGATTTCATCGTTAACTGATTTCATCGTTAATTGATTTCATCGTTAACTGATTTCATTTTCATTCTTCATTTAACTGATTTCATCGTTAACTGATTTCATCGTTAACTGATTTCATCTTCATTTACCTGATTTCATCGTTAATTGATTTCATCGTTAACTGATTTCATCGTTAATTGATTTCATCGTTAACTGATTTCATCTTCATTTAACTGATTTCATCGTTAACTGATTTCATCTTCATTCTTCATTTAACTGATTTCATCTTTAACTGATTTCATCGTTAACTGATTTCATCTTCATTTAACTGATTTCATCGTTAATTGATTTCATCGTTAACTGATTTCATCGTTAACTGATTTCATCTTCATTTAACTGATTTCATCGTTAACTGATTTCATCGTTAACTGATTTCATCTTTAACTGATTTCATCTTCATTTAACTGATTTCATCGTTAACTGATTTCATCGTTAACTGATTTCATCTTCATTTAACTGATTTCATCTTCATTTAACTGATTTCATCGTTAACTGATTTCATCGTTAACTGATTTCATCTTCATTTAATTGATTTCATCGTTTACTGATTTCATCGTTAACTGATTTCATCGTTAACTGATTTCATCTTCATTTAACTGATTTCATCGTTAACTGATTTCATCGTTAACTGATTTCATCGTTAACTGATTTCATCTTCATTTAACTGATTTCATCGTTAACTGATTTCATCGTTAACTGATTTCATCTTCATTTAACTGATTTCATCGTTAACTGATTTCATCGTTAACTGATTTCATCGTTAACTGATTTCATCTTCATTTAACTGATTTCATCGTTAACTGATTTGATCGTTAACTGATTTCATCTTTAACTGATTTCATCTTCATTTAACTGATTTCATCGTTAACTGATTTCATCGTTAACTGATTTCATCGTTAACTGATTTCATCTTCATTTAACTGATTTCATCTTCATTTAACTGATTTCATCGTTAACTGATTTCATCGTTAACTGATTTCATCTTCATTTAATTGATTTCATCGTTAACTGATTTCATCGTTAACTGATTTCATCGTTAACTGATTTCATCGTTAACTGATTTCATCTTCATTTAACTGATTTCATCGTTAACTGATTTCATCGTTAACTGATTTCATCTTCATTTAACTGATTTCATCGTTAACTGATTTCATCGTTAATTGATTTCATCGTTAACTGATTTCATTTTCATTCTTCATTTAACTGATTTCATCGTTAACTGATTTCATCGTTAACTGATTTCATCGTTAACTGATTTCATCTTTAACTGATTTCATCGTTAACTGATTTCATCGTTAACTGATTTCATCTTCATTTAACTGATTTCATTGTTAACTGATTTCATCGTTAATTGATTTCATCGTTAACTGATTTCATCTTCATTTAACTGATTTCATCGTTAACTGATTTCATCGTTAACTGATTTCATCGTTAACTGATTTCATCTTCATTTAACTGATTTCATTGTTAACTGATTTCATCGTTAACTGATTTCATCTTCATTTAATTGATTTCATCGTTAACTGATTTCATCTTCATTTAATTGATTTCATCGTTAACTGATTTCATCGTTAACTGATTTCATCGTTAACTGATTTCATCTTCATTTAACTGATTTCATCGTTAACTGATTTCATCGTTAACTGATTTCATCTTCATTTAACTGATTTCATCGTTAACTGATTTCATCGTTAACTGATTTCATCTTCATTTAACTGATTTCATCGTTAACTGATTTCATCGTTAACTGATTTCATCGTTAACTGATTTCATCGTTAACTGATTTCATCTTCATTTAACTGATTTCATTGTTAACTGATTTCATCGTTAACTGATTTCATCTTCATTTAACTGATTTCATCGTTAACTGATTTCATCGTTAACTGATTTCATCGTTAACTGATTTCATCTTCATTTAACTGATTTCATTTTCATTCTTCATTTAACTGATTTCATCGTTAACTGATTTCATCTTCATTTAACTGATTTCATCGTTAACTGATTTCATCGTTAACTGATTTCATCGTTAACTGATTTCATCTTTAACTGATTTCATCGTTAACTGATTTCATCTTCATTTAACTGATTTCATCGTTAACTGATTTCATCTTCATTTAATTGATTTCATCGTTAACTGATTTCATCGTTAACTGATTTCATCGTTAACTGATTTCATCGTTAACTGATTTCATCTTCATTTAACTGATTTCATCGTTAACTGATTTCATCGTTAACTGATTTCATCTTCATTTAACTGATTTCATTTTCATTCTTCATTTAACTGATTTCATCGTTAACTGATTTCATCTTCATTTAATTGATTTCATCGTTAACTGATTTCATCGTTAACTGATTTCATCGTTAACTGATTTCATTTTCATTCTTCATTTAACTGATTTCATCGTTAACTGATTTCATCGTTAACTGATTTCATCTTCATTTAACTGATTTCATCGTTAACTGATTTCATCGTTAACTGATTTCATCTTTAACTGATTTCATCGTTAACTGATTTCATCGTTAACTGATTTCATCTTCATTTAACTGATTTCATCGTTAACTGATTTCATCGTTAACTGATTTCATCTTCATTTAACTGATTTCATCGTTAACTGATTTCATCGTTAATTGATTTCATCGTTAACTGATTTCATTTTCATTCTTCATTTAACTGATTTCATCGTTAACTGATTTCATCGTTAACTGATTTCATCTTCATTTAACTGATTTCATCGTTAACTGATTTCATCTTTAACTGATTTCATCGTTAACTGATTTCATCTTCATTTAACTGATTTCATCGTTAACTGATTTCATCTTCATTTAATTGATTTCATCGTTAACTGATTTCATCGTTAACTGATTTCATCGTTAACTGATTTCATCTTCATTTAACTGATTTCATCGTTAACTGATTTCATCGTTAACTGATTTCATCTTCATTTAACTGATTTCATTTTCATTCTTCATTTAACTGATTTCATCGTTAACTGATTTCATCTTCATTTAATTGATTTCATCGTTAACTGATTTCATCGTTAACTGATTTCATCGTTAACTGATTTCATCTTCATTTAACTGATTTCATCGTTAACTGATTTTATCGTTAACTGATTTCATCTTCATTTAACTGATTTCATCGTTAACTGATTTCATCGTTAATTGATTTCATCGTTAACTGATTTCATTTTCATTCTTCATTTAACTGATTTCATCGTTAACTGATTTCATCGTTAACTGATTTCATCTTCATTTAACTGATTTCATCGTTAATTGATTTCATCGTTAACTGATTTCATCGTTAATTGATTTCATCGTTAACTGATTTCATCTTCATTTAACTGATTTCATCGTTAACTGATTTCATCTTCATTCTTCATTTAACTGATTTCATCTTTAACTGATTTCATCGTTAACTGATTTCATCTTCATTTAACTGATTTCATCGTTAATTGATTTCATCGTTAACTGATTTCATCGTTAACTGATTTCATCTTCATTTAACTGATTTCATCGTTAACTGATTTCATCGTTAACTGATTTCATCTTTAACTGATTTCATCTTCATTTAACTGATTTCATCGTTAACTGATTTCATCGTTAACTGATTTCATCGTTAACTGATTTCATCTTCATTTAACTGATTTCATCTTCATTTAACTGATTTCATCGTTAACTGATTTCATCGTTAACTGATTTCATCTTCATTTAATTGATTTCATCGTTAACTGATTTCATCGTTAACTGATTTCATCGTTAACTGATTTCATCGTTAACTGATTTCATCTTCATTTAACTGATTTCATCGTTAACTGATTTCATCGTTAACTGATTTCATCTTCATTTAACTGATTTCATCGTTAACTGATTTCATCGTTAATTGATTTCATCGTTAACTGATTTCATTTTCATTCTTCATTTAACTGATTTCATCGTTAACTGATTTCATCGTTAACTGATTTCATCTTTAACTGATTTCATCGTTAACTGATTTCATCGTTAACTGATTTCATCTTCATTTAACTGATTTCATTGTTAACTGATTTCATCGTTAATTGATTTCATCGTTAACTGATTTCATCTTCATTTAACTGATTTCATCGTTAACTGATTTCATCGTTAACTGATTTCATCGTTAACTGATTTCATCTTCATTTAACTGATTTCATTGTTAACTGATTTCATCGTTAACTGATTTCATCTTCATTTAATTGATTTCATCGTTAACTGATTTCATCTTCATTTAATTGATTTCATCGTTAACTGATTTCATCGTTAACTGATTTCATCGTTAACTGATTTCATCTTCATTTAACTGATTTCATCGTTAACTGATTTCATCGTTAACTGATTTCATCTTCATTTAACTGATTTCATCGTTAACTGATTTCATCGTTAACTGATTTCATCTTCATTTAACTGATTTCATCGTTAACTGATTTCATCGTTAACTGATTTCATCGTTAACTGATTTCATCGTTAACTGATTTCATCTTCATTTAACTGATTTCATTGTTAACTGATTTCATCGTTAACTGATTTCATCTTCATTTAACTGATTTCATCGTTAACTGATTTCATCGTTAACTGATTTCATCGTTAACTGATTTCATCTTCATTTAACTGATTTCATTTTCATTCTTCATTTAACTGATTTCATCGTTAACTGATTTCATCTTCATTTAACTGATTTCATCGTTAACTGATTTCATCTTCATTTAATTGATTTCATCGTTAACTGATTTCATCGTTAACTGATTTCATCGTTAACTGATTTCATCTTCATTTAACTGATTTCATCGTTAACTGATTTCATCGTTAACTGATTTCATCTTCATTTAACTGATTTCATTTTCATTCTTCATTTAACTGATTTCATCGTTAACTGATTTCATCTTCATTTAATTGATTTCATCGTTAACTGATTTCATCGTTAACTGATTTCATCGTTAACTGATTTCATTTTCATTCTTCATTTAACTGATTTCATCGTTAACTGATTTCATCGTTAACTGATTTCATCTTCATTTAACTGATTTCATCGTTAACTGATTTCATCGTTAACTGATTTCATCGTTAACTGATTTCATCTTTAACTGATTTCATCGTTAACTGATTTCATCGTTAACTGATTTCATCTTCATTTAACTGATTTCATTGTTAACTGATTTCATCGTTAACTGATTTCATCTTCATTTAATTGATTTCATCGTTAACTGATTTCATCGTTAACTGATTTCATCTTCATTTAACTGATTTCATCGTTAACTGATTTCATCGTTAACTGATTTCATCTTCATTTAACTGATTTCATCGTTAACTGATTTCATCGTTAACTGATTTCATCTTCATTTAACTGATTTCATCGTTAACTGATTTCATCGTTAACTGATTTCATCTTCATTTAACTGATTTCATCGTTAACTGATTTCATCGTTAACTGATTTCATCGTTAACTGATTTCATCTTCATTTAACTGATTTCATTGTTAACTGATTTCATCGTTAACTGATTTCATCTTCATTTAACTGATTTCATCGTTAACTGATTTCATCGTTAACTGATTTCATCGTTAACTGATTTCATCTTCATTTAACTGATTTCATTTTCATTCTTCATTTAACTGATTTCATCGTTAACTGATTTCATCTTCATTTAACTGATTTCATCGTTAACTGATTTCATCGTTAACTGATTTCATCGTTAACTGATTTCATCTTTAACTGATTTCATCGTTAACTGATTTCATCTTCATTTAACTGATTTCATCGTTAACTGATTTCATCGTTAACTGATTTCATCGTTAACTGATTTCATCTTCATTTAACTGATTTCATCGTTAACTGATTTCATCTTCATTTAACTGATTTCATCGTTAACTGATTTCATCGTTAACTGATTTCATCTTCATTTAACTGATTTCATCGTTAACTGATTTCATCTTCATTTAATTGATTTCATCGTTAACTGATTTCATCGTTAACTGATTTCATCGTTAACTGATTTCATCTTCATTTAACTGATTTCATCGTTAACTGATTTCATCGTTAACTGATTTCATCGTTAACTGATTTCATCTTCATTTAACTGATTTCATCGTTAACTGATTTCATCGTTAACTGATTTCATCTTCATTTAACTGATTTCATCGTTAACTGATTTCATCGTTAATTGATTTCATCGTTAACTGATTTCATTTTCATTCTTCATTTAACTGATTTCATCGTTAATTGATTTCATCGTTAACTGATTTCATCGTTAATTGATTTCATCGTTAACTGATTTCATCTTCATTTAACTGATTTCATCGTTAACTGATTTCATCTTCATTCTTCATTTAACTGATTTCATCTTTAACTGATTTCATCGTTAACTGATTTCATCTTCATTTAACTGATTTCATCGTTAATTGATTTCATCGTTAACTGATTTCATCGTTAACTGATTTCATCGTTAATTGATTTCATCGTTAACTGATTTCATCTTCATTTAACTGATTTCATCGTTAACTGATTTCATCTTCATTCTTCATTTAACTGATTTCATCTTTAACTGATTTCATCGTTAACTGATTTCATCTTCATTTAACTGATTTCATCGTTAATTGATTTCATCGTTAACTGATTTCATCGTTAACTGATTTCATCGTTAACTGATTTCATCTTTAACTGATTTCATCTTCATTTAACTGATTTCATCGTTAACTGATTTCATCGTTAACTGATTTCATCGTTAACTGATTTCATCTTCATTTAACTGATTTCATCTTCATTTAACTGATTTCATCGTTAACTGATTTCATCGTTAACTGATTTCATCTTCATTTAATTGATTTCATCGTTAACTGATTTCATCGTTAACTGATTTCATCGTTAACTGATTTCATCTTCATTTAACTGATTTCATCGTTAACTGATTTCATCGTTAACTGATTTCATCGTTAACTGATTTCATCTTCATTTAACTGATTTCATCGTTAACTGATTTCATCGTTAACTGATTTCATCTTCATTTAACTGATTTCATCGTTAACTGATTTCATCGTTAATTGATTTCATCGTTAACTGATTTCATTTTCATTCTTCATTTAACTGATTTCATCGTTAACTGATTTCATCGTTAACTGATTTCATCTTCATTTAACTGATTTCATCGTTAACTGATTTCATCGTTAATTGATTTCATCGTTAACTGATTTCATCTTCATTTAACTGATTTCATCGTTAATTGATTTCATCGTTAACTGATTTCATCGTTAACTGATTTCATCGTTAACTGATTTCATCTTCATTCTTCATTTAACTGATTTCATCTTTAACTGATTTCATCGTTAACTGATTTCATCTTCATTTAACTGATTTCATCGTTAATTGATTTCATCGTTAACTGATTTCATCGTTAACTGATTTCATCTTCATTCTTCATTTAACTGATTTCATCTTTAACTGATTTCATCGTTAACTGATTTCATCTTCATTTAACTGATTTCATCGTTAATTGATTTCATCGTTAACTGATTTCATCTTCATTTAACTGATTTCATCGTTAACTGATTTCATCGTTAACTGATTTCATCGTTAACTGATTTCATCGTTAATTGATTTCATCGTTAACTGATTTCATCTTCATTTAACTGATTTCATCGTTAATTGATTTCATCGTTAACTGATTTCATCGTTAACTGATTTCATCGTTAACTGATTTCATCTTCATTCTTCATTTAACTGATTTCATCTTTAACTGATTTCATCGTTAACTGATTTCATCTTCATTTAACTGATTTCATCGTTAACTGATTTCATCGTTAACTGATTTCATCGTTAATTGATTTCATCGTTAACTGATTTCATCTTCATTTAACTGATTTCATCGTTAACTGATTTCATCTTCATTCTTCATTTAACTGATTTCATCTTTAACTGATTTCATCGTTAACTGATTTCATCTTCATTTAACTGATTTCATCGTTAATTGATTTCATCGTTAACTGATTTCATCGTTAATTGATTTCATCGTTAACTGATTTCATCGTTAACTGATTTCATCTTCATTTAACTGATTTCATCGTTAACTGATTTCATCGTTAACTGATTTCATCTTTAACTGATTTCATCTTCATTTAACTGATTTCATCGTTAACTGATTTCATCGTTAACTGATTTCATCGTTAACTGATTTCATCGTTAACTGATTTCATCTTCATTTAACTGATTTCATCTTCATTTAACTGATTTCATCGTTAACTGATTTCATCGTTAACTGATTTCATCTTCATTTAATTGATTTCATCGTTAACTGATTTCATCGTTAACTGATTTCATCGTTAACTGATTTCATCGTTAACTGATTTCATCGTTAACTGATTTCATCGTTAACTGATTTCATCTTCATTTAACTGATTTCATCGTTAACTGATTTCATCGTTAACTGATTTCATCTTCATTTAACTGATTTCATCGTTAACTGATTTCATCGTTAATTGATTTCATCGTTAACTGATTTCATTTTCATTCTTCATTTAACTGATTTCATCGTTAACTGATTTCATCGTTAACTGATTTCATCTTCATTTAACTGATTTCATCGTTAACTGATTTCATCGTTAATTGATTTCATCGTTAACTGATTTCATCTTCATTCTTCATTTAACTGATTTCATCGTTAACTGATTTCATCTTCATTTAACTGATTTCATCGTTAACTGATTTCATCGTTAACTGATTTCATCTTCATTTAACTGATTTCATCGTTAACTGATTTCATCTTCATTCTTCATTTAACTGATTTCATCTTTAACTGATTTCATCGTTAACTGATTTCATCTTCATTTAACTGATTTCATCGTTAACTGATTTCATCGTTAATTGATTTCATCGTTAACTGATTTCATCGTTAACTGATTTCATCTTCATTTAACTGATTTCATCGTTAACTGATTTCATCGTTAACTGATTTCATCTTTAACTGATTTCATCTTCATTTAACTGATTTCATCGTTAACTGATTTCATCGTTAACTGATTTCATCGTTAACTGATTTCATCTTCATTTAACTGATTTCATTGTTAACTGATTTCATCGTTAACTGATTTCATCTTCATTTAACTGATTTCATCGTTAACTGATTTCATCGTTAACTGATTTCATCGTTAACTGATTTCATCTTCATTTAACTGATTTCATTTTCATTCTTCATTTAACTGATTTCATCGTTAACTGATTTCATCTTCATTTAACTGATTTCATCGTTAACTGATTTCATCGTTAACTGATTTCATCTTTAACTGATTTCATCGTTAACTGATTTCATCTTCATTTAACTGATTTCATCGTTAACTGATTTCATCTTCATTTAATTGATTTCATCGTTAACTGATTTCATCGTTAACTGATTTCATCGTTAACTGATTTCATCTTCATTTAACTGATTTCATCGTTAACTGATTTCATCGTTAACTGATTTCATCTTCATTTAACTGATTTCATTTTCATTCTTCATTTAACTGATTTCATCGTTAACTGATTTCATCTTCATTTAATTGATTTCATCGTTAACTGATTTCATCGTTAACTGATTTCATCTTCATTTAACTGATTTCATCGTTAACTGATTTCATCGTTAACTGATTTCATCTTCATTTAACTGATTTCATCTTCATTTAACTGATTTCATCGTTAACTGATTTCATCGTTAATTGATTTCATCGTTAACTGATTTCATTTTCATTCTTCATTTAACTGATTTCATCGTTAACTGATTTCATCGTTAACTGATTTCATCTTTAACTGATTTCATCGTTAACTGATTTCATCGTTAACTGATTTCATCTTCATTTAACTGATTTCATTGTTAACTGATTTCATCGTTAATTGATTTCATCGTTAACTGATTTCATCTTCATTTAACTGATTTCATCGTTAACTGATTTCATCGTTAACTGATTTCATCGTTAACTGATTTCATCTTTAACTGATTTCATCGTTAACTGATTTCATCGTTAACTGATTTCATCTTCATTTAACTGATTTCATTGTTAACTGATTTCATCGTTAACTGATTTCATCTTCATTTAATTGATTTCATCGTTAACTGATTTCATCTTCATTTAATTGATTTCATCGTTAACTGATTTCATCGTTAACTGATTTCATCGTTAACTGATTTCATCTTCATTTAACTGATTTCATCGTTAACTGATTTCATCGTTAACTGATTTCATCTTCATTTAACTGATTTCATCGTTAACTGATTTCATCGTTAACTGATTTCATCTTTAACTGATTTCATCGTTAACTGATTTCATCTTCATTTAACTGATTTCATCGTTAACTGATTTCATCTTCATTTAATTGATTTCATCGTTAACTGATTTCATCGTTAACTGATTTCATCGTTAACTGATTTCATCTTCATTTAACTGATTTCATCGTTAACTGATTTCATCGTTAACTGATTTCATCTTCATTTAACTGATTTCATTTTCATTCTTCATTTAACTGATTTCATCGTTAACTGATTTCATCTTCATTTAATTGATTTCATCGTTAACTGATTTCATCGTTAACTGATTTCATCTTCATTTAACTGATTTCATCGTTAACTGATTTCATCGTTAATTGATTTCATCGTTAACTGATTTCATTTTCATTCTTCATTTAACTGATTTCATCGTTAACTGATTTCATCGTTAACTGATTTCATCGTTAACTGATTTCATCTTTAACTGATTTCATCGTTAACTGATTTCATCTTCATTTAACTGATTTCATTGTTAACTGATTTCATCGTTAATTGATTTCATCGTTAACTGATTTCATCTTCATTTAACTGATTTCATCGTTAACTGATTTCATCGTTAACTGATTTCATCGTTAACTGATTTCATCGTTAACTGATTTCATCTTCATTTAACTGATTTCATTGTTAACTGATTTCATCGTTAACTGATTTCATCTTCATTTAATTGATTTCATCGTTAACTGATTTCATCTTCATTTAATTGATTTCATCGTTAACTGATTTCATCGTTAACTGATTTCATCGTTAACTGATTTCATCTTCATTTAACTGATTTCATCGTTAACTGATTTCATCGTTAACTGATTTCATCGTTAACTGATTTCATCTTCATTTAACTGATTTCATCGTTAACTGATTTCATCGTTAACTGATTTCATCTTCATTTAACTGATTTCATCGTTAACTGATTTCATCGTTAACTGATTTCATCGTTAACTGATTTCATCTTCATTTAACTGATTTCATTGTTAACTGATTTCATCGTTAACTGATTTCATCTTCATTTAACTGATTTCATCGTTAACTGATTTCATCGTTAACTGATTTCATCGTTAACTGATTTCATCTTCATTTAACTGATTTCATTTTCATTCTTCATTTAACTGATTTCATCGTTAACTGATTTCATCTTCATTTAACTGATTTCATCGTTAACTGATTTCATCGTTAACTGATTTCATCGTTAACTGATTTCATCTTTAACTGATTTCATCGTTAACTGATTTCATCTTCATTTAACTGATTTCATCGTTAACTGATTTCATCTTCATTTAATTGATTTCATCGTTAACTGATTTCATCGTTAACTGATTTCATCTTCATTTAACTGATTTCATCGTTAACTGATTTCATCGTTAACTGATTTCATCTTCATTTAACTGATTTCATTTTCATTCTTCATTTAACTGATTTCATCGTTAACTGATTTCATCTTCATTTAATTGATTTCATCGTTAACTGATTTCATCGTTAACTGATTTCATCGTTAACTGATTTCATCTTCATTTAACTGATTTCATCGTTAACTGATTTCATCGTTAACTGATTTCATCGTTAACTGATTTCATCTTCATTTAACTGATTTCATCGTTAACTGATTTCATCGTTAACTGATTTCATCTTCATTTAACTGATTTCATCGTTAACTGATTTCATCGTTAATTGATTTCATCGTTAACTGATTTCATTTTCATTCTTCATTTAACTGATTTCATCGTTAACTGATTTCATCGTTAACTGATTTCATCTTCATTTAACTGATTTCATCGTTAACTGATTTCATCGTTAATTGATTTCATCGTTAACTGATTTCATCTTCATTCTTCATTTAACTGATTTCATCGTTAACTGATTTCATCTTCATTTAACTGATTTCATCGTTAACTGATTTCATCGTTAACTGATTTCATCGTTAACTGATTTCATCTTCATTTAACTGATTTCATCGTTAACTGATTTCATCTTCATTCTTCATTTAACTGATTTCATCTTTAACTGATTTCATCGTTAACTGATTTCATCTTCATTTAACTGATTTCATCGTTAATTGATTTCATCGTTAACTGATTTCATCGTTAATTGATTTCATCGTTAACTGATTTCATCGTTAATTGATTTCATCGTTAACTGATTTCATCTTCATTTTACTGATTTCATCGTTAACTGATTTCATCTTCATTCTTCATTTAACTGATTTCATCTTTAACTGATTTCATCGTTAACTGATTTCATCTTCATTTAACTGATTTCATCGTTAATTGATTTCATCGTTAACTGATTTCATCGTTAACTGATTTCATCTTCATTCTTCATTTAACTGATTTCATCGTTAACTGATTTCATCTTCATTTAACTGATTTCATCGTTAACTGATTTCATCGTTAACTGATTTCATCGTTAACTGATTTCATCTTCATTTAACTGATTTCATCGTTAACTGATTTCATCTTCATTCTTCATTTAACTGATTTCATCTTTAACTGATTTCATCGTTAACTGATTTCATCTTCATTTAACTGATTTCATCGTTAATTGATTTCATCGTTAACTGATTTCATCGTTAATTGATTTCATCGTTAACTGATTTCATCGTTAATTGATTTCATCGTTAACTGATTTCATCTTCATTTTACTGATTTCATCGTTAACTGATTTCATCTTCATTCTTCATTTAACTGATTTCATCTTTAACTGATTTCATCGTTAACTGATTTCATCTTCATTTAACTGATTTCATCGTTAATTGATTTCATCGTTAACTGATTTCATCGTTAATTGATTTCATCGTTAACTGATTTCATCTTCATTTAACTGATTTCATCGTTAACTGATTTCATCTTCATTCTTCATTTAACTGATTTCATCTTTAACTGATTTCATCGTTAACTGATTTCATCTTCATTTAACTGATTTCATCGTTAATTGATTTCATCGTTAACTGATTTCATCGTTAACTGATTTCATCTTCATTTAACTGATTTCATCGTTAACTGATTTCATCGTTAACTGATTTCATCTTTAACTGATTTCATCTTCATTTAACTGATTTCATCGTTAACTGATTTCATCGTTAACTGATTTCATCGTTAACTGATTTCATCTTCATTTAACTGATTTCATCTTCATTTAACTGATTTCATCGTTAACTGATTTCATCGTTAACTGATTTCATCTTCATTTAATTGATTTCATCGTTAACTGATTTCATCGTTAACTGATTTCATCGTTAACTGATTTCATCTTCATTTAACTGATTTCATCGTTAACTGATTTCATCGTTAACTGATTTCATCTTCATTTAACTGATTTCATCGTTAACTGATTTCATCGTTAATTGATTTCATCGTTAACTGATTTCATTTTCATTCTTCATTTAACTGATTTCATCGTTAACTGATTTCATCGTTAACTGATTTCATCTTCATTTAACTGATTTCATCGTTAACTGATTTCATCGTTAATTGATTTCATCGTTAACTGATTTCATCTTCATTCTTCATTTAACTGATTTCATCGTTAACTGATTTCATCTTCATTTAACTGATTTCATCGTTAACTGATTTCATCGTTAACTGATTTCATCGTTAACTGATTTCATCTTCATTTAACTGATTTCATCGTTAACTGATTTCATCTTCATTCTTCATTTAACTGATTTCATCTTTAACTGATTTCATCGTTAACTGATTTCATCTTCATTTAACTGATTTCATCGTTAATTGATTTCATCGTTAACTGATTTCATCTTCATTTAACTGATTTCATCTTCATTTAACTGATTTCATCGTTAACTGATTTCATCGTTAACTGATTTCATCTTTAACTGATTTCATCTTCATTTAACTGATTTCATCGTTAACTGATTTCATCGTTAACTGATTTCATCGTTAACTGATTTCATCGTTAACTGATTTCATCGTTAACTGATTTCATCTTCATTTAACTGATTTCATTGTTAACTGATTTCATCGTTAACTGATTTCATCTTCATTTAACTGATTTCATCGTTAACTGATTTCATCTTCATTTAACTGATTTCATTTTCATTCTTCATTTAACTGATTTCATCGTTAACTGATTTCATCTTCATTTAACTGATTTCATCGTTAACTGATTTCATCGTTAACTGATTTCATCGTTAACTGATTTCATCTTTAACTGATTTCATCGTTAACTGATTTCATCTTCATTTAACTGATTTCATCGTTAACTGATTTCATCTTCATTTAACTGATTTCATCGTTAACTGATTTCATCTTCATTTAACTGATTTCATCGTTAACTGATTTCATCGTTAACTGATTTCATCTTCATTTAACTGATTTCATTTTCATTCTTCATTTAACTGATTTCATCGTTAACTGATTTCATCTTCATTTAATTGATTTCATCGTTAACTGATTTCATCGTTAACTGATTTCATCTTCATTTAACTGATTTCATCGTTAACTGATTTCATCGTTAACTGATTTCATCTTCATTTAACTGATTTCATCGTTAACTGATTTCATCGTTAATTGATTTCATCGTTAACTGATTTCATTTTCATTCTTCATTTAACTGATTTCATCGTTAACTGATTTCATCGTTAACTGATTTCATCTTCATTTAACTGATTTCATCGTTAACTGATTTCATCGTTAACTGATTTCATCTTCATTTAACTGATTTCATCGTTAACTGATTTCATCGTTAACTGATTTCATCGTTAACTGATTTCATCTTCATTTAACTGATTTCATTGTTAACTGATTTCATCGTTAACTGATTTCATCTTCATTTAACTGATTTCATCGTTAACTGATTTCATCGTTAACTGATTTCATCTTCATTTAACTGATTTCATTTTCATTCTTCATTTAACTGATTTCATCGTTAACTGATTTCATCTTCATTTAACTGATTTCATCGTTAACTGATTTCATCGTTAACTGATTTCATCTTTAACTGATTTCATCGTTAACTGATTTCATCTTCATTTAACTGATTTCATCGTTAACTGATTTCATCTTCATTTAATTGATTTCATCGTTAACTGATTTCATCGTTAACTGATTTCATCGTTAACTGATTTCATCTTCATTTAACTGATTTCATCGTTAACTGATTTCATCGTTAACTGATTTCATCTTCATTTAACTGATTTCATTTTCATTCTTCATTTAACTGATTTCATCGTTAACTGATTTCATCTTCATTTAATTGATTTCATCGTTAACTGATTTCATCGTTAACTGATTTCATCGTTAACTGATTTCATCTTCATTTAACTGATTTCATCGTTAACTGATTTCATCGTTAACTGATTTCATCGTTAACTGATTTCATCTTCATTTAACTGATTTCATCGTTAACTGATTTCATCGTTAACTGATTTCATCTTCATTTAACTGATTTCATCGTTAACTGATTTCATCGTTAATTGATTTCATCGTTAACTGATTTCATTTTCATTCTTCATTTAACTGATTTCATCGTTAACTGATTTCATCGTTAACTGATTTCATCTTCATTTAACTGATTTCATCGTTAACTGATTTCATCGTTAATTGATTTCATCGTTAACTGATTTCATCTTCATTCTTCATTTAACTGATTTCATCGTTAACTGATTTCATCTTCATTTAACTGATTTCATCGTTAACTGATTTCATCGTTAACTGATTTCATCGTTAACTGATTTCATCTTCATTTAACTGATTTCATCGTTAACTGATTTCATCTTCATTCTTCATTTAACTGATTTCATCTTTAACTGATTTCATCGTTAACTGATTTCATCTTCATTTAACTGATTTCATCGTTAATTGATTTCATCGTTAACTGATTTCATCGTTAACTGATTTCATCGTTAACTGATTTCATCTTCATTTAACTGATTTCATCGTTAATTGATTTCATCGTTAACTGATTTCATCGTTAATTGATTTCATCGTTAACTGATTTCATCTTCATTTAACTGATTTCATCGTTAACTGATTTCATCTTCATTCTTCATTTAACTGATTTCATCTTTAACTGATTTCATCGTTAACTGATTTCATCTTCATTTAACTGATTTCATCGTTAATTGATTTCATCGTTAACTGATTTCATCGTTAATTGATTTCATCGTTAACTGATTTCATCTTCATTTAACTGATTTCATCGTTAACTGATTTCATCTTCATTCTTCATTTAACTGATTTCATCTTTAACTGATTTCATCGTTAACTGATTTCATCTTCATTTAACTGATTTCATCGTTAATTGATTTCATCGTTAACTGATTTCATCGTTAATTGATTTCATCGTTAACTGATTTCATCTTCATTTAACTGATTTCATCGTTAACTGATTTCATCTTCATTCTTCATTTAACTGATTTCATCTTTAACTGATTTCATCGTTAACTGATTTCATCTTCATTTAACTGATTTCATCGTTAATTGATTTCATCGTTAACTGATTTCATCGTTAACTGATTTCATCTTCATTTAACTGATTTCATCGTTAACTGATTTCATCGTTAACTGATTTCATCTTTAACTGATTTCATCTTCATTTAACTGATTTCATCTTCATTTAACTGATTTCATCGTTAACTGATTTCATCGTTAACTGATTTCATCTTCATTTAACTGATTTCATCTTCATTTAACTGATTTCATCGTTAACTGATTACATCGTTAACTGATTTCATCTTCATTTAATTGATTTCATCGTTAACTGATTTCATCGTTAACTGATTTCATCTTCATTTAACTGATTTCATCGTTAACTGATTTCATCGTTAACTGATTTCATCTTCATTTAACTGATTTCATCGTTAACTGATTTCATCGTTAACTGATTTCATCTTCATTTAACTGATTTCATCGTTAACTGATTTCATCGTTAATTGATTTCATCGTTAACTGATTTCATTTTCATTCTTCATTTAACTGATTTCATCGTTAACTGATTTCATCGTTAACTGATTTCATCTTCATTTAACTGATTTCATCGTTAACTGATTTCATCTTCATTTAATTGATTTCATCGTTAACTGATTTCATCGTTAACTGATTTCATCGTTAACTGATTTCATCTTCATTTAACTGATTTCATCTTCATTTAACTGATTTCATCGTTAACTGATTTCATCTTCATTTAACTGATTTCATCTTCATTTAACTGATTTCATTTTCATTCTTCATTTAACTGATTTCATCGTTAACTGATTTCATCTTCATTTAATTGATTTCATCGTTAACTGATTTCATCGTTAACTGATTTCATCGTTAACTGATTTCATCTTCATTTAACTGATTTCATCGTTAACTGATTTCATCGTTAACTGATTTCATCGTTAACTGATTTCATCTTCATTTAACTGATTTCATCGTTAACTGATTTCATCGTTAACTGATTTCATCTTCATTTAACTGATTTCATCGTTAACTGATTTCATCGTTAATTGATTTCATCGTTAACTGATTTCATTTTCATTCTTCATTTAACTGATTTCATCGTTAACTGATTTCATCGTTAACTGATTTCATCTTCATTTAACTGATTTCATCGTTAACTGATTTCATCGTTAATTGATTTCATCGTTAACTGATTTCATCTTCATTCTTCATTTAACTGATTTCATCGTTAACTGATTTCATCTTCATTTAACTGATTTCATCGTTAACTGATTTCATCGTTAACTGATTTCATCGTTAACTGATTTCATCTTCATTTAACTGATTTCATCATTAACTGATTTCATCTTCATTCTTCATTTAACTGATTTCATCTTTAACTGATTTCATCGTTAACTGATTTCATCTTCATTTAACTGATTTCATCGTTAATTGATTTCATCGTTAACTGATTTCATCGTTAACTGATTTCATCGTTAACTGATTTCATCTTCATTTAACTGATTTCATCGTTAATTGATTTCATCGTTAACTGATTTCATCGTTAATTGATTTCATCGTTAACTGATTTCATCTTCATTTAACTGATTTCATCGTTAACTGATTTCATCTTCATTCTTCATTTAACTGATTTCATCTTTAACTGATTTCATCGTTAACTGATTTCATCTTCATTTAACTGATTTCATCGTTAATTGATTTCATCGTTAACTGATTTCATCGTTAATTGATTTCATCGTTAACTGATTTCATCTTCATTTAACTGATTTCATCGTTAACTGATTTCATCTTCATTCTTCATTTAACTGATTTCATCTTTAACTGATTTCATCGTTAACTGATTTCATCTTCATTTAACTGATTTCATCGTTAATTGATTTCATCGTTAACTGATTTCATCGTTAATTGATTTCATCGTTAACTGATTTCATCTTCATTTAACTGATTTCATCGTTAACTGATTTCATCTTCATTCTTCATTTAACTGATTTCATCTTTAACTGATTTCATCGTTAACTGATTTCATCTTCATTTAACTGATTTCATCGTTAATTGATTTCAACGTTAACTGATTTCATCGTTAACTGATTTCATCTTCATTTAACTGATTTCATCGTTAACTGATTTCATCGTTAACTGATTTCATCTTTAACTGATTTCATCTTCATTTAACTGATTTCATCGTTAACTGATTTCATCGTTAACTGATTTCATCGTTAACTGATTTCATCTTCATTTAACTGATTTCATCTTCATTTAACTGATTTCATCGTTAACTGATTTCATCGTTAACTGATTTCATCTTCATTTAATTGATTTCATCGTTAACTGATTTCATCGTTAACTGATTTCATCGTTAACTGATTTCATCTTCATTTAACTGATTTCATCGTTAACTGATTTCATCGTTAACTGATTTCATCGTTAACTGATTTCATCTTCATTTAACTGATTTCATCGTTAACTGATTTCATCGTTAACTGATTTCATCTTCATTTAACTGATTTCATCGTTAACTGATTTCATCGTTAATTGATTTCATCGTTAACTGATTTCATTTTCATTCTTCATTTAACTGATTTCATCGTTAACTGATTTCATCGTTAACTGATTTCATCTTCATTTAACTGATTTCATCGTTAACTGATTTCATCGTTAATTGATTTCATCGTTAACTGATTTCATCTTCATTCTTCATTTAACTGATTTCATCGTTAACTGATTTCATCTTCATTTAACTGATTTCATCGTTAACTGATTTCATCGTTAACTGATTTCATCTTCATTTAACTGATTTCATCGTTAACTGATTTCATCTTTAACTGATTTCATCGTTAACTGATTTCATCGTTAACTGATTTCATCTTCATTTAACTGATTTCATTGTTAACTGATTTCATCGTTAATTGATTTCATCGTTAACTGATTTCATCTTCATTTAACTGATTTCATCGTTAACTGATTTCATCGTTAACTGATTTCATCGTTAACTGATTTCATCTTTAACTGATTTCATCGTTAACTGATTTCATCGTTAACTGATTTCATCTTCATTTAACTGATTTCATTGTTAACTGATTTCATCGTTAACTGATTTCATCTTCATTTAATTGATTTCATCGTTAACTGATTTCATCTTCATTTAATTGATTTCATCGTTAACTGATTTCATCGTTAACTGATTTCATCGTTAACTGATTTCATCTTCATTTTACTGATTTCATCGTTAACTGATTTCATCGTTAACTGATTTCATCTTCATTTAACTGATTTCATCGTTAACTGATTTCATCGTTAACTGATTTCATCGTTAACTGATTTCATCTTCATTTAACTGATTTCATTGTTAACTGATTTCATCGTTAACTGATTTCATCTTCATTTAACTGATTTCATCGTTAACTGATTTCATCGTTAACTGATTTCATCGTTAACTGATTTCATCTTCATTTAACTGATTTCATTTTCATTCTTCATTTAACTGATTTCATCGTTAACTGATTTCATCTTCATTTAACTGATTTCATCGTTAACTGATTTCATCGTTAACTGATTTCATCGTTAACTGATTTCATCTTTAACTGATTTCATCGTTAACTGATTTCATCTTCATTTAACTGATTTCATCGTTAACTGATTTCATCTTCATTTAATTGATTTCATCGTTAACTGATTTCATCGTTAACTGATTTCATCGTTAACTGATTTCATCTTCATTTAACTGATTTCATCGTTAACTGATTTCATCGTTAACTGATTTCATCTTCATTTAACTGATTTCATTTTCATTCTTCATTTAACTGATTTCATCGTTAACTGATTTCATCTTCATTTAATTGATTTCATCGTTAACTGATTTCATCGTTAACTGATTTCATCGTTAACTGATTTCATCTTCATTTAACTGATTTCATCGTTAACTGATTTCATCTTCATTTAACTGATTTCATCGTTAACTGATTTCATCGTTAACTGATTTCATCGTTAACTGATTTCATCTTCATTTAACTGATTTCATCGTTAACTGATTTCATCGTTAACTGATTTCATCTTCATTTAACTGATTTCATCGTTAACTGATTTCATCGTTAATTGATTTCATCGTTAACTGATTTCATTTTCATTCTTCATTTAACTGATTTCATCGTTAACTGATTTCATCGTTAACTGATTTCATCTTCATTTAACTGATTTCATCGTTAACTGATTTCATCGTTAATTGATTTCATCGTTAACTGATTTCATCTTCATTCTTCATTTAACTGATTTCATCGTTAACTGATTTCATCTTCATTTAACTGATTTCATCGTTAACTGATTTCATCGTTAACTGATTTCATCGTTAACTGATTTCATCTTCATTTAACTGATTTCATCGTTAACTGATTTCATCTTCATTCTTCATTTAACTGATTTCATCTTTAACTGATTTCATCGTTAACTGATTTCATCTTCATTTAACTGATTTCATCGTTAATTGATTTCATCGTTAACTGATTTCATCGTTAACTGATTTCATCGTTAACTGATTTCATCTTCATTTAACTGATTTCATCGTTAATTGATTTCATCGTTAACTGATTTCATCGTTAATTGATTTCATCGTTAACTGATTTCATCTTCATTTAACTGATTTCATCGTTAACTGATTTCATCTTCATTCTTCATTTAACTGATTTCATCTTTAACTGATTTCATCGTTAACTGATTTCATCTTCATTTAACTGATTTCATCGTTAATTGATTTCATCGTTAACTGATTTCATCGTTAATTGATTTCATCGTTAACTGATTTCATCTTCATTTAACTGATTTCATCGTTAACTGATTTCATCTTCATTCTTCATTTAACTGATTTCATCTTTAACTGATTTCATCGTTAACTGATTTCATCTTCATTTAACTGATTTCATCGTTAACTGATTTCATCGTTAACTGATTTCATCTTCATTTAATTGATTTCATCGTTAACTGATTTCATCGTTAACTGATTTCATCGTTAACTGATTTCATCTTCATTTAACTGATTTCATCGTTAACTGATTTCATCGTTAACTGATTTCATCGTTAACTGATTTCATCGTTAACTGATTTCATCTTCATTTAACTGATTTCATCGTTAACTGATTTCATCGTTAACTGATTTCATCTTCATTTAACTGATTTCATCGTTAACTGATTTCATCGTTAATTGATTTCATCGTTAACTGATTTCATTTTCATTCTTCATTTAACTGATTTCATCGTTAACTGATTTCATCGTTAACTGATTTCATCTTCATTTAACTGATTTCATCGTTAACTGATTTCATCGTTAATTGATTTCATCGTTAACTGATTTCATCTTCATTCTTCATTTAACTGATTTCATCGTTAACTGATTTCATCTTCATTTAACTGATTTCATCGTTAACTGATTTCATCGTTAACTGATTTCATCGTTAACTGATTTCATCTTCATTTAACTGATTTCATCGTTAACTGATTTCATCTTCATTCTTCATTTAACTGATTTCATCTTTAACTGATTTCATCGTTAACTGATTTCATCTTCATTTAACTGATTTCATCGTTAATTGATTTCATCGTTAACTGATTTCATCGTTAACTGATTTCATCTTCATTTAACTGATTTCATCGTTAACTGATTTCATCGTTAACTGATTTCATCTTTAACTGATTTCATCTTCATTTAACTGATTTCATCGTTAACTGATTTCATCGTTAACTGATTTCATCGTTAACTGATTTCATCGTTAACTGATTTCATCTTCATTTAACTGATTTCATTGTTAACTGATTTCATCGTTAACTGATTTCATCTTCATTTAACTGATTTCATCGTTAACTGATTTCATCGTTAACTGATTTCATCGTTAACTGATTTCATCTTCATTTAACTGATTTCATTTTCATTCTTCATTTAACTGATTTCATCGTTAACTGATTTCATCTTCATTTAACTGATTTCATCGTTAACTGATTTCATCGTTAACTGATTTCATCGTTAACTGATTTCATCTTTAACTGATTTCATCGTTAACTGATTTCATCTTCATTTAACTGATTTCATCGTTAACTGATTTCATCTTCATTTAATTGATTTCATCGTTAACTGATTTCATCGTTAACTGATTTCATCGTTAACTGATTTCATCTTCATTTAACTGATTTCATCGTTAACTGATTTCATCGTTAACTGATTTCATCGTTAACTGATTTCATCTTTAACTGATTTCATCGTTAACTGATTTCATCTTCATTTAACTGATTTCATCGTTAACTGATTTCATCTTCATTTAATTGATTTCATCGTTAACTGATTTCATCGTTAACTGATTTCATCGTTAACTGATTTCATCTTCATTTAACTGATTTCATCGTTAACTGATTTCATCGTTAACTGATTTCATCTTCATTTAACTGATTTCATCGTTAACTGATTTCATCGTTAATTGATTTCATCGTTAACTGATTTCATTTTCATTCTTCATTTAACTGATTTCATCGTTAACTGATTTCATCGTTAACTGATTTCATTCTTCATTTAACTGATTTCATCGTTAACTGATTTCATCGTTAACTGATTTCATCTTCATTTAACTGATTTCATCGTTAACTGATTTCATCGTTAATTGATTTCATCGTTAACTGATTTCATTTTCATTCTTCATTTAACTGATTTCATCGTTAACTGATTTCATCGTTAACTGATTTCATCTTCATTTAACTGATTTCATCGTTAACTGATTTCATCGTTAATTGATTTCATCGTTAACTGATTTCATCTTCATTCTTCATTTAACTGATTTCATCGTTAACTGATTTCATCTTCATTTAACTGATTTCATCGTTAACTGATTTCATCGTTAACTGATTTCATCTTCATTTAACTGATTTCATCGTTAACTGATTTCATCTTCATTCTTCATTTAACTGATTTCATCTTTAACTGATTTCATCGTTAACTGATTTCATCTTCATTTAACTGATTTCATCGTTAATTGATTTCATCGTTAACTGATTTCATCGTTAACTGATTTCATCTTCATTTAACTGATTTCATCGTTAACTGATTTCATCGTTAACTGATTTCATCTTTAACTGATTTCATCTTCATTTAACTGATTTCATCGTTAACTGATTTCATCGTTAACTGATTTCATCGTTAACTGATTTCATCTTCATTTAACTGATTTCATTGTTAACTGATTTCATCGTTAACTGATTTCATCTTCATTTAACTGATTTCATCGTTAACTGATTTCATCGTTAACTGATTTCATCTTCATTTAACTGATTTCATTTTCATTCTTCATTTAACTGATTTCATCGTTAACTGATTTCATCTTCATTTAACTGATTTCATCGTTAACTGATTTCATCGTTAACTGATTTCATCGTTAACTGATTTCATCTTTAACTGATTTCATCGTTAACTGATTTCATCTTCATTTAACTGATTTCATCGTTAACTGATTTCATCTTCATTTAATTGATTTCATCGTTAACTGATTTCATCGTTAACTGATTTCATCGTTAACTGATTTCATCTTCATTTAACTGATTTCATCGTTAACTGATTTCATCGTTAACTGATTTCATCGTTAACTGATTTCATCTTTAACTGATTTCATCGTTAACTGATTTCATCTTCATTTAACTGATTTCATCGTTAACTGATTTCATCTTCATTTAATTGATTTCATCGTTAACTGATTTCATCGTTAACTGATTTCATCGTTAACTGATTTCATCTTCATTTAACTGATTTCATCGTTAACTGATTTCATCGTTAACTGATTTCATCTTCATTTAACTGATTTCATCGTTAACTGATTTCATCGTTAATTGATTTCATCGTTAACTGATTTCATTTTCATTCTTCATTTAACTGATTTCATCGTTAACTGATTTCATCGTTAACTGATTTCATCTTCATTTAACTGATTTCATCGTTAACTGATTTCATCGTTAATTGATTTCATCGTTAACTGATTTCATCTTCATTCTTCATTTAACTGATTTCATCGTTAACTGATTTCATCTTCATTTAACTGATTTCATCGTTAACTGATTTCATCGTTAACTGATTTCATCGTTAACTGATTTCATCTTCATTTAACTGATTTCATTGTTAACTGATTTCATCGTTAACTGATTTCATCTTCATTTAACTGATTTCATCGTTAACTGATTTCATCGTTAACTGATTTCATCGTTAACTGATTTCATCTTCATTTAACTGATTTCATTTTCATTCTTCATTTAACTGATTTCATCGTTAACTGATTTCATCTTCATTTAACTGATTTCATCGTTAACTGATTTCATCGTTAACTGATTTCATCGTTAACTGATTTCATCTTTAACTGATTTCATCGTTAACTGATTTCATCTTCATTTAACTGATTTCATCGTTAACTGATTTCATCTTCATTTAATTGATTTCATCGTTAACTGATTTCATCGTTAACTGATTTCATCTTCATTTAACTGATTTCATCGTTAACTGATTTCATCGTTAACTGATTTCATCGTTAACTGATTTCATCTTCATTTAACTGATTTCATCGTTAACTGATTTCATCGTTAACTGATTTCATCTTCATTTAACTGATTTCATTTTCATTCTTCATTTAACTGATTTCATCGTTAACTGATTTCATCTTCATTTAATTGATTTCATCGTTAACTGATTTCATCGTTAACTGATTTCATCGTTAACTGATTTCATCTTCATTTAACTGATTTCATCGTTAACTGATTTCATCGTTAACTGATTTCATCGTTAACTGATTTCATCTTCATTTAACTGATTTCATCGTTAACTGATTTCATCGTTAACTGATTTCATCTTCATTTAACTGATTTCATCGTTAACTGATTTCATCGTTAATTGATTTCATCGTTAACTGATTTCATTTTCATTCTTCATTTAACTGATTTCATCGTTAACTGATTTCATCGTTAACTGATTTCATCTTCATTTAACTGATTTCATCGTTAACTGATTTCATCGTTAATTGATTTCATCGTTAACTGATTTCATCGTTAATTGATTTCATCGTTAACTGATTTCATCTTCATTCTTCATTTAACTGATTTCATCGTTAACTGATTTCATCTTCATTTAACTGATTTCATCGTTAACTGATTTCATCGTTAACTGATTTCATCTTCATTTAACTGATTTCATCGTTAACTGATTTCATCTTCATTCTTCATTTAACTGATTTCATCTTTAACTGATTTCATCGTTAACTGATTTCATCTTCATTTAACTGATTTCATCGTTAATTGATTTCATAGTTAACTGATTTCATCTTCATTTAACTGATTTCATCGTTAACTGATTTCATCGTTAACTGATTTCATCTTCATTTAACTGATTTCATCTTCATTTAACTGATTTCATCGTTAACTGATTTCATCGTTAACTGATTTCATCTTCATTTAATTGATTTCATCGTTAACTGATTTCATCGTTAACTGATTTCATCGTTAACTGATTTCATCTTCATTTAACTGATTTCATCGTTAACTGATTTCATCGTTAACTGATTTCATCGTTAACTGATTTCATCTTCATTTAACTGATTTCATCGTTAACTGATTTCATCGTTAACTGATTTCATCTTCATTTAACTGATTTCATCGTTAACTGATTTCATCGTTAATTGATTTCATCGTTAACTGATTTCATTTTCATTCTTCATTTAACTGATTTCATCGTTAACTGATTTCATCGTTAACTGATTTCATCTTCATTTAACTGATTTCATCGTTAACTGATTTCATCGTTAATTGATTTCATCGTTAACTGATTTCATCTTCATTCTTCATTTAACTGATTTCATCGTTAACTGATTTCATCTTCATTTAACTGATTTCATCGTTAACTGATTTCATCGTTAACTGATTTCATCGTTAACTGATTTCATCTTCATTTAACTGATTTCATCGTTAACTGATTTCATCTTCATTCTTCATTTAACTGATTTCATCTTTAACTGATTTCATCGTTAACTGATTTCATCTTCATTTAACTGATTTCATCGTTAATTGATTTCATCGTTAACTGATTTCATCGTTAACTGATTTCATCTTCATTTAACTGATTTCATCGTTAACTGATTTCATCGTTAACTGATTTCATCTTTAACTGATTTCATCTTCATTTAACTGATTTCATCGTTAACTGATTTCATCGTTAACTGATTTCATCGTTAACTGATTTCATCTTCATTTAACTGATTTCATCGTTAACTGATTTCATCGTTAACTGATTTCATCTTCATTTAATTGATTTCATCGTTAACTGATTTCATCGTTAACTGATTTCATCGTTAACTGATTTCATCTTCATTTAACTGATTTCATCGTTAACTGATTTCATCGTTAACTGATTTCATCTTCATTTAATTGATTTCATCGTTAACTGATTTCATCGTTAACTGATTTCATCGTTAACTGATTTCATCTTCATTTAACTGATTTCATCGTTAACTGATTTCATCGTTAACTGATTTCATCGTTAACTGATTTCATCTTCATTTAACTGATTTCATCGTTAACTGATTTCATCGTTAACTGATTTCATCGTTAACTGATTTCATCGTTAACTGATTTCATCTTCATTTAACTGATTTCATCGTTAACTGATTTCATCGTTAATTGATTTCATCGTTAACTGATTTCATTTTCATTCTTCATTTAACTGATTTCATCGTTAACTGATTTCATCTTCATTTAACTGATTTCATCTTCATTTAACTGATTTCATCGTTAACTGATTTCATCGTTAATTGATTTCATCGTTAACTGATTTCATCTTCATTCTTCATTTAACTGATTTCATCGTTAACTGATTTCATCTTCATTTAACTGATTTCATCGTTAACTGATTTCATCGTTAACTGATTTCATCGTTAACTGATTTCATCTTCATTTAACTGATTTCATCGTTAACTGATTTCATCTTCATTCTTCATTTAACTGATTTCATCTTTAACTGATTTCATCGTTAACTGATTTCATCTTCATTTAACTGATTTCATCGTTAATTGATTTCATCGTTAACTGATTTCATCGTTAACTGATTTCATCTTCATTTAACTGATTTCATCGTTAACTGATTTCATCGTTAACTGATTTCATCTTTAACTGATTTCATCGTTAACTGATTTCATCGTTAACTGATTTCATCTTCATTTAACTGATTTCATCGTTAACTGATTTCATCGTTAACTGATTTCATCTTTAACTGATTTCATCGTTAACTGATTTCATCTTCATTTAACTGATTTCATCGTTAACTGATTTCATCTTCATTTAACTGATTTCATCGTTAACTGATTTCATCGTTAACTGATTTCATCGTTAACTGATTTCATCTTCATTTAACTGATTCCATCGTTAACTGATTTCATCGTTAACTGATTTCATCGTTAACTGATTTCATCTTCATTTAACTGATTTCATCGTTAACTGATTTCATCGTTAACTGATTTCATCTTTAACTGATTTCATCGTTAACTGATTTCATCTTCATTTAACTGATTTCATCGTTAACTGATTTCATCGTTAACTGATTTCATCGTTAACTGATTTCATCTTCATTTAACTGATTTCATCGTTAACTGATTTCATCGTTAACTGATTCCATCGTTAACTGATTTCATCGTTAACTGATTTCATCTTCATTTAACTGATTTCATCGTTAACTGATTTCATCTTCATTTAACTGATTTCATCGTTAACTGATTTCATCGTTAACTGATTTCATCGTTAACTGATTTCATCTTCATTTAACTGATTTCATTTTCATTCTTCATTTAACTGATTTCATCGTTAACTGATTTCATCTTCATTTAACTGATTTCATCGTTAACTGATTTCATCTTCATTTAACTGATTTCATCGTTAACTGATTTCATCTTCATTTAATTGATTTCATCGTTAACTGATTTCATCGTTAACTGATTTCATCGTTAACTGATTTCATCTTCATTTAACTGATTTCATCGTTAACTGATTTCATCGTTAACTGATTCCATCGTTAACTGATTTCATCGTTAACTGATTTCATCTTCATTTAACTGATTTCATCGTTAACTGATTTCATCGTTAACTGATTTCATCTTCATTTAACTGATTTCATCGTTAACTGATTTCATCTTTAACTGATTTCATCGTTAACTGATTTCATCGTTAACTGATTTCATCTTCATTTAACTGATTTCATCGTTAACTGATTTCATCGTTAACTGATTTCATCGTTAACTGATTTCATCTTCATTTAACTGATTTCATCGTTAACTGATTTCATCGTTAACTGATTTCATCTTCATTTAACTGATTTCATCGTTAACTGATTTCATCGTTAACTGATTCCATCGTTAACTGATTTCATCGTTAACTGATTTCATCTTCATTCAACTGATTTCATCGTTAACTGATTTCGTCTTCATTTAACTGATTTCATCGTTAACTGATTTCATCTTTAACTGATTTCATCGTTAACTGATTTCATCTTCATTTAACTGATTTCATCGTTAACTGATTTCATCGTTAACTGATTTCATCGTTAACTGATTTCATCGTTAACTGATTTCATCTTCATTTAACTGATTTCATCGTTAACTGATTTCATCGTTAACTGATTTCATCGTTAACTGATTTCATCTTCATTTAACTGATTTCATCGTTCACTGATTTCATCGTTAACTGATTTCATCTTCATTTAACTGATTTCATCGTTAACTGATTTCATCGTTAACTGATTTCATCGTTAACTGATTTCATCTTCATTTAACTGATTTCATCGTTAACTGATTTCATCTTCATTCAACTGATTTCATCGTTAACTGATTTCGTCTTCATTTAACTGATTTCATCGTTAACTGATTTCATCTTTAACTGATTTCATCGTTAACTGATTTCATCTTCATTTAACTGATTTCATCGTTAACTGATTTCATCGTTAACTGATTTCATCGTTAACTGATTTCATCTTCATTTAACTGATTCCATCGTTAACTGATTTCATCGTTAACTGATTTCATCTTCATTTAACTGATTTCATCGTTAACTTATTTCATCGTTAACTGATTCCATCGTTAACTGATTTCATCTTTAACTGATTTCATCGTTAACTGATTTCATCTTCATTTAACTGATTTCATCGTTAACTGATTTCATCTTCATTTAATTGATTTCATCGTTAACTGATTTCATCCTTAACTGATTTCATCTTCATTTAACTGATTTCATCGTTAACTGATTTCATCGTTAACTGATTTCATCTTCATTTAACTGATTTCATCGTTAACTGATTTCATCGTTAACTGATTTCATCTTCATTTAACTGATTTCATCGTTAACTGATTTCATCTTCATTTAACTGATTTCATCGTTAACTGATTTCATCGTTAACTGATTTCATCTTCATTTAACTGATTTCATCGTTAACTGATTTCATCGTTAACTGATTTCATCGTTAACTGATTTCATCGTTAACTGATTTCATCTTTAACTGATTTCATCGTTAACTGATTTCATCTTCATTTAACTGATTTCATCGTTAACTGATTTCATCGTTAACTGATTTCATCGTTAACTGATTTCATCTTCATTTAACTGATTTCATCGTTAACTGATTTCATCGTTAACTGATTTCATCTTTAACTGATTTCATCGTTAACTGATTTCATCTTCATTTAACTGATTTCATCGTTAACTGATTTCATCGTTAACTGATTTCATCTTCATTTAACTGATTTCATCGTTAACTGATTTCATCTTTAACTGATTTCATCGTTAACTGATTTCATCTTCATTTAACTGATTTCATCGTTAACTGATTTCATCGTTAACTGATTTCATCTTCATTTAACTGATTTCATCTTCATTTAACTGATTTCATCGTTAACTGATTTCATCTTCATTTAACTGATTTCATCGTTAACTGATTTCATCGTTAACTGATTTCATCTTCATTTAACTGATTCCATCGTTAACTGATTTCATCGTTAACTGATTTCATCTTCATTTAACTGATTCCATCGTTAACTGATTTCATCGTTAACTGATTTCATCGTTAACTGATTTCATCTTCATTTAACTGATTTCATCTTCATTTAACTGATTTCATCGTTAACTGATTTCATCTTCATTTAACTGATTTCATCGTTAACTGATTTCATCTTCATTTAACTGATTTCATCGTTAAGTGATTTCATCGTTAACTGATTTCATCGTTAACTGATTTCATCTTCATTTAACTGATTTCATCGTTAACTGATTTCATCGTTAACTGATTTCATCTTCATTTAACTGATTTCATCGTTAACTGATTTCATCTTCATTTAACTGATTTCATCGTTAACTGATTTCATCGTTAACTGATTTCATCGTTAACTGATTTCATCTTCATTCTTCATTTAACTGATTTCATCGTTAACTGATTTCATCGTTAACTGATTTCATCTTCATTTAACTGATTTCATCGTTAATTGATTTCATCGTTAACTGATTTCATCGTTAACTGATTTCATCTTCATTTAACTGATTTCATCGTTAACTGATTTCATCGTTAACTGATTTCATCTTTAACTGATTTCATCTTCATTTAACTGATTTCATCGTTAACTGATTTCATCGTTAACTGATTTCATCTTCATTTAACTGATTTCATCTTCATTTAACTGATTTCATCGTTAACTGATTTCATCTTCATTTAACTGATTTCATCGTTAACTGATTTCATCGTTAACTGATTTCATCGTTAACTGATTTCATCTTCATTTAACTGATTTCATCGTTAACTGATTTCATCGTTAACTGATTCCATCGTTAACTGATTTCATCGTTAACTGATTTCATCTTCATTTAACTGATTCCATCGTTAACTGATTCCATCGTTAACTGATTTCATCGTTAACTGATTTCATCTTCATTTAACTGATTTCATTTTCATTCTTCATTTAACTGATTTCATCGTTAACTGATTTCATCTTCATTTAACTGATTTCATCGTTAACTGATTTCATCGTTAACTGATTTCATCGTTAACTGATTTCATCTTCATTTAACTGATTTCATCGTTAACTGATTTCATCGTTAACTGATTTCATCATTAACTGATTTCATCTTTAACTGATTTCATCGTTAACTGATTTCATCTTCATTTAACTGATTTCATCGTTAACTGATTTCATCTTCATTTAACTGATTCCATCGTTAACTGATTCCATCGTTAACTGATTTCATCGTTAACTGATTTCATCTTCATTTAACTGATTTCATTTTCATTCTTCATTTAACTGATTTCATCGTTAACTGATTTCATCGTTAACTGATTTCATCGTTAACTGATTTCATCTTCATTTAACTGATTTCATCGTTAACTGATTTCATCGTTAACTGATTTCATCGTTAACTGATTTCATCTTCATTTAACTGATTTCATCGTTAACTGATTTCATCGTTAACTGATTTCATCTTCATTTAACTGATTTCATCGTTAACTGATTTCATCTTCATTTAACTGATTCCATCGTTAACTGATTTCATCGTTAACTGATTTCATCTTCATTTAACTGATTTCATCGTTAACTGATTTCATCGTTAACTGATCTCATCGTTAACTGATTCCATCGTTAACTGATTTCACCGTGAACTGATTTCATCTTCATTTAACTGATTCCATCGTTAACTGATTTCATCGTTAACTGATTTCATCGTTAACTGATTTCATCTTCATTTAACTGATTTCATCTTCATTTAACTGATTTCATTTTCATTCTTCATTTAACTGATTTCATCGTTAACTGATTTCATCGTTAACTGATTTCATCTTTAACTGATTTCATCGTTAACTGATTTCATCTTCATTTAACTGATTTCATCGTTAACTGATTTCATCTTCATTTAACTGATTCCATCTTTAACTGATTCCATCGTTAACTGATTTCATCGTTAACTGATTTCATCTTCATTTAACTGATTTCATTTTCATTCTTCATTTAACTGATTTCATCGTTAACTGATTTCATCTTCATTTAACTGATTTCATCGTTAACTGATTTCATCGTTAACTGATTTCATCTTCATTTAACTGATTTCATCGTTAACTGATTTCATCGTTAACTGATTTCATCGTTAACTGATTTCATCTTCATTTAACTGATTTCATCGTTAACTGATTTCATCTTCATTTAACTGATTCCATCGTTAACTGATTTCATCGTTAACTGATTTCATCTTCATTTAACTGATTTCATCGTTAACTGATTTCATCGTTAACTGATCTCATCGTTAACTGATTCCATCGTTAACTGATTTCACCGTGAACTGATTTCATCTTCATTTAACTGATTCCATCGTTAACTGATTTCATCGTTAACTGATTTCATCGTTAACTGATTTCATCTTCATTTAACTGATTTCATTTTCATTCTTCATTTAACTGATTTCATCGTTAACTGATTTCATCGTTAACTGATTTCATCGTTAACTGATTTCATCTTCATTCTTCATTTAACTGATTTCATCTTTAACTGATTTCATCGTTGACTGATTTCATCTTCATTTAACTGATTTCATCGTTAATTGATTTCATCGTTAACTGATTTCATCTTTAACTGATTTCATCTTCATTTAACTGATTTCATCGTTAATTGATTTCATCGTTAACTGATTTCATCTTCATTTAACTGATTTCATCGTTAACTGATTTCATCGTTAACTGATTTCATCTTTAACTGATTTCATCTTCATTTAACTGATTTCATCGTTAACTGATTTCATCGTTAACTGATTTCATCTTCATTTAACTGATTTCATCTTCATTTAACTGATTTCATCGTTAACTGATTTCATCGTTAACTGATTTCATCTTTAACTGATTTCATCGTTAACTGATTTCATCTTCATTTAACTGATTCCATCGTTAACTGATTTCATCGTTAACTGATTTCATCTTTAACTGATTTCATCGTTAACTGATTTCATCTTCATTTAACTGATTTCATCGTTAACTGATTTCATCGTTAACTGATTTCATCGTTAACTGATTTCATCTTTAACTGATTTCATCGTTAACTGATTTCATCTTCATTTAACTGATTTCATCGTTAACTGATTCCATCGTTAACTGATTTCATCGTTAACTGATTTCATCGTTAACTGATTTCATCTTTAACTGATTTCATCGTTAACTGATTTCATCTTCATTTAACTGATTTCATCGTTAACTGATTTCATCTTCATTTAATTGATTTCATCGTTAACTGATTTCATCGTTAATTGATTTCATCGTTAACTGATTTCATCTTCATTTAACTGATTTCATCGTTAACTGATTTCATCGTTAACTGATTCCATCGTTAACTGATTTCATCGTTAACTGATTTCATCGTTAACTGATTTCATCTTCATTTAACTGATTTCATCGTTAACTGATTTCATCGTTAACTGATTTCATCTTCATTTAACTGATTTCATCGTTAACTGATTTCATCGTTAACTGATTTCATCGTTAACTGATTTCATCTTCATTTAACTGATTTCATCGTTAACTGATTTCATCGTTAACTGATTTCATCTTTAACTGATTTCATCGTTAACTGATTTCATCTTCATTTAACTGATTTCATCGTTAACTGATTTCATCGTTAACTGATTTCATCTTCATTTAACTGATTTCATCGTTAACTGATTTCATCTTCATTTAACTGATTCCATCGTTAACTGATTTCATCGTTAACTGATTTCATCTTCATTTAACTGATTTCATCGTTAACTGATTTCATCGTTAACTGATCTCATCGTTAACTGATTCCATCGTTAACTGATTTCACCGTGAACTGATTTCATCTTCATTTAACTGATTCCATCGTTAACTGATTTCATCGTTAACTGATTTCATCGTTAACTGATTTCATCTTCATTTAACTGATTTCATTTTCATTCTTCATTTAACTGATTTCATCGTTAACTGATTTCATCGTTAACTGATTTCATCTTTAACTGATTTCATCGTTAACTGATTTCATCTTTAACTGATTTCATCGTTAACTGATTTCATCTTCATTTAACTGATTTCATCGTTAACTGATTTCATCTTCATTTAACTGATTCCATCGTTAACTGATTCCATCGTTAACTGATTTCATCGTTAACTGATTTCATCTTCATTTAACTGATTTCATTTTCATTCTTCATTTAACTGATTTCATCGTTAACTGATTTCATCGTTAACTGATTTCATCGTTAACTGATTTCATCTTCATTTAACTGATTTCATCGTTAACTGATTTCATCGTTAACTGATTTCATCGTTAACTGATTTCATCTTCATTTAACTGATTTCATCGTTAACTGATTTCATCGTTAACTGATTTCATCTTCATTTAACTGATTTCATCGTTAACTGATTTCATCTTCATTTAACTGATTCCATCGTTAACTGATTTCATCGTTAACTGATTTCATCTTCATTTAACTGATTTCATCGTTAACTGATTTCATCGTTAACTGATCTCATCGTTAACTGATTCCATCGTTAACTGATTTCACCGTGAACTGATTTCATCTTCATTTAACTGATTCCATCGTTAACTGATTTCATCGTTAACTGATTTCATCGTTAACTGATTTCATCTTCATTTAACTGATTTCATTTTCATTCTTCATTTAACTGATTTCATCGTTAACTGATTTCATCGTTAACTGATTTCATCTTCATTTAACTGATTTCATCGTTAACTGATTTCATCTTCATTTAACTGATTCCATCTTTAACTGATTCCATCGTTAACTGATTTCATCGTTAACTGATTTCATCTTCATTTAACTGATTTCATTTTCATTCTTCATTTAACTGATTTCATCGTTAACTGATTTCATCTTCATTTAACTGATTTCATCGTTAACTGATTTCATCGTTAACTGATTTCATCTTCATTTAACTGATTTCATCGTTAACTGATTTCATCGTTAACTGATTTCATCTTCATTTAACTGATTTCATCGTTAACTGATTTCATCTTCATTTAACTGATTCCATCGTTAACTGATTTCATCGTTAACTGATTTCATCTTCATTTAACTGATTTCATCGTTAACTGATTTCATCGTTAACTGATCTCATCGTTAACTGATTCCATCGTTAACTGATTTCACCGTGAACTGATTTCATCTTCATTTAACTGATTCCATCGTTAACTGATTTCATCGTTAACTGATTTCATCGTTAACTGATTTCATCTTCATTTAACTGATTTCATTTTCATTCTTCATTTAACTGATTTCATCGTTAACTGATTTCATCGTTAACTGATTTCATCGTTAACTGATTTCATCTTCATTCTTCATTTAACTGATTTCATCTTTAACTGATTTCATCGTTGACTGATTTCATCTTCATTTAACTGATTTCATCGTTAATTGATTTCATCGTTAACTGATTTCATCTTTAACTGATTTCATCTTCATTTAACTGATTTCATCGTTAATTGATTTCATCGTTAACTGATTTCATCTTCATTTAACTGATTTCATCGTTAACTGATTTCATCGTTAACTGATTTCATCTTTAACTGATTTCATCTTCATTTAACTGATTTCATCGTTAACTGATTTCATCGTTAACTGATTTCATCTTCATTTAACTGATTTCATCTTCATTTAACTGATTTCATCGTTAACTGATTTCATCGTTAACTGATTTCATCTTTAACTGATTTCATCGTTAACTGATTTCATCTTCATTTAACTGATTCCATCGTTAACTGATTTCATCGTTAACTGATTTCATCTTTAACTGATTTCATCGTTAACTGATTTCATCTTCATTTAACTGATTTCATCGTTAACTGATTTCATCGTTAACTGATTTCATCTTTAACTGATTTCATCGTTAACTGATTTCATCTTCATTTAACTGATTTCATCGTTAACTGATTCCATCGTTAACTGATTTCATCGTTAACTGATTTCATCGTTAACTGATTTCATCTTTAACTGATTTCATCGTTAACTGATTTCATCTTCATTTAACTGATTTCATCGTTAACTGATTTCATCTTCATTTAATTGATTTCATCGTTAACTGATTTCATCGTTAATTGATTTCATCGTTAACTGATTTCATCTTCATTTAACTGATTTCATCGTTAACTGATTTCATCGTTAACTGATTCCATCGTTAACTGATTTCATCGTTAACTGATTTCATCGTTAACTGATTTCATCTTCATTTAACTGATTTCATCGTTAACTGATTTCATCGTTAACTGATTTCATCTTCATTTAACTGATTTCATCGTTAACTGATTTCATCGTTAACTGATTTCATCGTTAACTGATTTCATCTTCATTTAACTGATTTCATCGTTAACTGATTTCATCGTTAACTGATTTCATCTTTAACTGATTTCATCGTTAACTGATTTCATCTTCATTTAACTGATTTCATCGTTAACTGATTTCATCGTTAACTGATTTCATCTTCATTTAACTGATTTCATCGTTAACTGATTTCATCTTCATTTAACTGATTCCATCGTTAACTGATTTCATCGTTAACTGATTTCATCTTCATTTAACTGATTTCATCGTTAACTGATTTCATCGTTAACTGATCTCATCGTTAACTGATTCCATCGTTAACTGATTTCACCGTGAACTGATTTCATCTTCATTTAACTGATTCCATCGTTAACTGATTTCATCGTTAACTGATTTCATCGTTAACTGATTTCATCGTTAACTGATTTCATCTTCATTTAACTGATTTCATTTTCATTCTTCATTTAACTGATTTCATCGTTAACTGATTTCATCGTTAACTGATTTCATCTTTAACTGATTTCATCGTTAACTGATTTCATCTTTAACTGATTTCATCGTTAACTGATTTCATCTTCATTTAACTGATTTCATCGTTAACTGATTTCATCTTCATTTAACTGATTCCATCGTTAACTGATTTCATCGTTAACTGATTTCATCTTCATTTAACTGATTTCATTTTCATTCTTCATTTAACTGATTTCATCTTTAACTGATTTCATCTTCATTTAACTGATTTCATCGTTAACTGATTTCATCGTTAACTGATTTCATCTTCATTTAACTGATTTCATCGTTAACTGATTTCATCGTTAACTGATTTCATCTTCATTTAACTGATTTCATCGTTAACTGATTTCATCTTCATTTAACTGATTCCATCGTTAACTGATTTCATCGTTAACTGATTTCATCTTCATTTAACTGATTTCATCGTTAACTGATTTCATCGTTAACTGATCTCATCGTTAACTGATTCCATCGTTAACTGATTTCACCATGAACTGATTTCATCTTCATTTAACTGATTCCATCGTTAACTGATTTCATCGTTAACTGATTTCATCGTTAACTGATTTCATCTTCATTTAACTGATTTCATTTTCATTCTTCATTTAACTGATTTCATCGTTAACTGATTTCATCGTTAACTGATTTCATCGTTAACTGATTTCATCGTTAACTGATTTCATCTTCATTCTTCATTTAACTGATTTCATCTTTAACTGATTTCATCGTTGACTGATTTCATCTTCATTTAACTGATTTCATCGTTAATTGATTTCATCGTTAACTGATTTCATCTTTAACTGATTTCATCTTCATTTAACTGATTTCATCGTTAATTGATTTCATCGTTAACTGATTTCATCTTCATTTAACTGATTTCATCGTTAACTGATTTCATCTTTAACTGATTTCATCTTCATTTAACTGATTTCATCGTTAACTGATTTCATCGTTAACTGATTTCATCTTCATTTAACTGATTTCATCTTCATTTAACTGATTTCATCGTTAACTGATTTCATCGTTAACTGATTTCATCTTTAACTGATTTCATCGTTAACTGATTTCATCTTCATTTAACTGATTCCATCGTTAACTGATTTCATCGTTAACTGATTTCATCTTTAACTGATTTCATCGTTAACTGATTTCATCTTCATTTAACTGATTTCATCGTTAACTGATTTCATCGTTAACTGATTTCATCTTCATTTAACTGATTTCATCGTTAACTGATTTCATCGTTAACTGATTTCATCTTCATTTAACTGATTTCATCTTCATTTAACTGATTTCATCGTTAACTGATTTCATCTTCATTTAACTGATTTCATCGTTAACTGATTTCATCTTCATTTAACTGATTTCATCGTTAACTGATTCCATCGTTAACTGATTTCATCGTTAACTGATTTCATCGTTAACTGATTTCATCTTTAACTGATTTCATCGTTAACTGATTTCATCTTCATTTAACTGATTTCATCGTTAACTGATTTCATCTTCATTTAATTGATTTCATCGTTAACTGATTTCATCGTTAATTGATTTCATCGTTAACTGATTTCATCTTCATTTAACTGATTTCATCGTTAACTGATTTCATCGTTAACTGATTCCATCGTTAACTGATTTCATCGTTAACTGATTTCATCGTTAACTGATTTCATCTTCATTTAACTGATTTCATCGTTAACTGATTTCATCGTTAACTGATTTCATCTTCATTTAACTGATTTCATCGTTAACTGATTTCATCGTTAACTGATTTCATCGTTAACTGATTTCATCGTTAACTGATTTCATCTTCATTTAACTGATTTCATCGTTAACTGATTTCATCGTTAACTGATTTCATCTTTAACTGATTTCATCGTTAACTGATTTCATCTTCATTTAACTGATTTCATCGTTAACTGATTTCATCGTTAACTGATCTCATCGTTAACTGATTCCATCGTTAACTGATTTCACCGTGAACTGATTTCATCTTCATTTAACTGATTCCATCGTTAACTGATTTCATCGTTAACTGATTTCATCGTTAACTGATTTCATCTTCATTTAACTGATTTCATTTTCATTCTTCATTTAACTGATTTCATCGTTAACTGATTTCATCGTTAACTGATTTCATCTTTAACTGATTTGATCGTTAACTGATTTCATCTTCATTTAACTGATTTCATCGTTAACTGATTTCATCTTCATTTAACTGATTCCATCGTTAACTGATTCCATCGTTAACTGATTTCATCGTTAACTGATTTCATCTTCATTTAACTGATTTCATTTTCATTCTTCATTTAACTGATTTCATCGTTAACTGATTTCATCGTTAACTGATTTCATCTTCATTTAACTGATTTCATCGTTAACTGATTTCATCGTTAACTGATTTCATCTTCATTTAACTGATTTCATCGTTAACTGATTTCATCTTCATTTAACTGATTCCATCGTTAACTGACTTCATCGTTAACTGATTTCATCTTCATTTAACTGATTTCATCGTTAACTGATTTCATCGTTAACTGATCTCATCGTTAACTGATTCCATCGTTAACTGATTTCACCGTGAACTGATTTCATCTTCATTTAACTGATTCAATCGTTAACTGATTTCATCGTTAACTGATTTCATCGTTAACTGATTTCATCTTCATTTAACTGATTTCATTTTCATTCTTCATTTAACTGATTTCATCGTTAACTGATTTCATCGTTAACTGATTTCATCGTTAACTGATTTCATCGTTAACTGATTTCATCTTCATTCTTCATTTAACTGATTTCATCTTTAACTGATTTCATCGTTGACTGATTTCATCTTCATTTAACTGATTTCATCGTTAATTGATTTCATCGTTAACTGATTTCATCTTTAACTGATTTCATCTTCATTTAACTGATTTCATCGTTAATTGATTTCATCGTTAACTGATTTCATCTTCATTTAACTGATTTCATCGTTAACTGATTTCATCTTTAACTGATTTCATCTTCATTTAACTGATTTCATCGTTAACTGATTTCATCGTTAACTGATTTCATCTTCATTTAACTGATTTCATCTTCATTTAACTGATTTCATCGTTAACTGATTTCATCGTTAACTGATTTCATCTTTAACTGATTTCATCGTTAACTGATTTCATCTTCATTTAACTGATTCCATCGTTAACTGATTTCATCGTTAACTGATTTCATCTTTAACTGATTTCATCGTTAACTGATTTCATCTTCATTTAACTGATTTCATCGTTAACTGATTTCATCGTTAACTGATTTCATCTTTAACTGATTTCATCGTTAACTGATTTCATCTTCATTTAACTGATTTCATCGTTAACTGATTTCATCTTCATTTAACTGATTTCATCGTTAACTGATTTCATCGTTAACTGATTTCATCTTCATTTAACTGATTTCATCGTTAACTGATTTCATCGTTAACTGATTTCATCTTCATTTAACTGATTTCATCGTTAACTGATTTCATCTTCATTTAACTGATTTCATCGTTAACTGATTTCATCGTTAACTGATTTCATCTTCATTTAACTGATTTCATCGTTAACTGATTTCATCTTCATTTAACTGATTCCATCGTTAACTGATTTCATCGTTAACTGATTTCATCGTTAACTGATTTCATCTTCATTTAACTGATTTCATCGTTAACTGATTTCATCGTTAACTGATCTCATCGTTAACTGATTCCATCGTTAACTGATTTCACCGTGAACTGATTTCATCTTCATTTAACTGATTCCATCGTTAACTGATTTCATCGTTAACTGATTTCATCGTTAACTGATTTCATCTTCATTTAACTGATTTCATTTTCATTCTTCATTTAACTGATTTCATCGTTAACTGATTTCATCGTTAACTGATTTCATCGTTAACTGATTTCATCGTTAACTGATTTCATCTTCATTCTTCATTTAACTGATTTCATCTTTAACTGATTTCATCGTTAACTGATTTCATCTTCATTTAACTGATTTCATCGTTAATTGATTTCATCGTTAACTGATTTCATCGTTAACTGATTTCATCGTTAACTGATTTCATCTTCATTTAACTGATTTCATCGTTAACTGATTTCATCGTTAACTGATTTCATCGTTAACTGATTTCATCTTTAACTGATTTCATCTTCATTTAACTGATTTCATCTTCATTTAACTGATTTCATCTTCATTTAACTGATTTCATCTTCATTTAACTGATTCCATCGTTAACTGATTTCATCGTTAACTGATTTCATCTTTAACTGATTTCATCGTTAACTGATTTCATCTTCATTTAACTGATTTCATCGTTAACTGATTTCATCGTTAACTGATTTCATCTTTAACTGATTTCATCGTTAACTGATTTCATCTTCATTTAACTGATTTCATCGTTAACTGATTTCATCTTCATTTAATTGATTTCATCGTTAACTGATTTCATCGTTAACTGATTTCATCGTTAACTGATTTCATCTTCATTTAACTGATTCCATCGTTAACTGATTTCATCGTTAACTGATTTCATCGTTAACTGATTTCATCTTCATTTAACTGATTTCATCGTTAACTGATTTCATCGTTAACTGATTTCATCGTTAACTGATTTCATCTTCATTTAACTGATTTCATCGTTAACTGATTTCATCGTTAACTGATTTCATCTTCATTTAACTGATTTCATTTTCATTCTTCATTTAACTGATTTCATCGTTAACTGATTTCATCGTTAACTGATTTCATCTTCATTTAACTGATTTCATCGTTAACTGATTTCATCGTTAACTGATTTCATCGTTAACTGATTTCATCTTCATTTAACTGATTTCATCGTTAACTGATTTCATCGTTAACTGATTTCATCTTCATTTAACTGATTTCATCGTTAACTGATTTCATCTTCATTTAACTGATTCCATCGTTAACTGATTTCATCGTTAACTGTTTTCATCGTTAACTGATTTCATCTTCATTTAACTGATTTCATCGTTAACTGATTTCATCGTTAACTGATCTCATCGTTAACTGATTCCATCGTTAACTGATTTCACCGTGAACTGATTTCATCTTCATTTAACTGATTCCATCGTTAACTGATTTCATCGTTAACTGATTTCATCTTCATTTAACTGATTCCATCATTAACTGATTTCATCGTTAACTGATTTCATCGTTAACTGATTTCATCTTCATTTAACTGATTTCATCTTCATTTAACTGATTCCATCGTTAACTGATTTCATCGTTAACTGATTTCATCTTCATTTAACTGATTCCATCATTAACTGATTTCATCGTTAACTGATTTCATCTTCATTTAACTGATTTCATCGTTAACTGATTTCATCGTTAACTGATTTCATCGTTAACTGATTTCATCTTTATTTAACTGATTTCATCGTTAACTGATTTCATCTTCATTTAACTGATTCCATCGTTAACTGATTCCATCGTTAACTGATTTCATCGTTAACTGATTTCATCTTCATTTAACTGATTTCATTTTCTTTCTTCATTTAACTGATTTCATCGTTAACTGATTTCATCTTCATTTAACTGATTTCATCGTTAACTGATTTCATCGTTAACTGATTTCATCGTTAACTGATTTCATCTTCATTTAACTGATTTCATCTTCATTTAACTGATTTCATCGTTAACTGATTTCATCGTTAACTGATTTCATCTTTAACTGATTTCATCGTTAACTGATTTCATCTTCATTTAACTGATTTCATCTTCATTTAACTGATTTCATCGTTAACTGATTCCATCGTTAACTGATTTCATCTTTAACTGATTTCATCGTTAACTGATTTCATCTTCATTTAACTGATTTCATCGTTAACTGATTTCATCTTCATTTAACTGATTTCATCGTTAACTGATTTCATCGTTAACTGATTTCATCGTTAACTGATTTCATCTTCATTTAACTGATTTCATCTTCATTTAACTGATTTCATCGTTAACTGATTTCATCGTTAACTGATTTCATCGTTAACTGATTTCATCTTCATTTAACTGATTCCATCGTTAACTGATTTCATCGTTAACTGATTTCATCTTCATTTAACTGATTTCATCGTTAACTGATTTCATCTTCATTTAACTGATTCCATCGTTAACTGATTTCATCGTTAACTGATTTCATCTTCATTTAACTGATTCCATCATTAACTGATTTCATCGTTAACTGATTTCATCGTTAACTGATTTCATCTTCATTTAACTGATTTCATCGTTAACTGATTTCATCTTCATTTAACTGATTCCATCGTTAACTGATTCCATCGTTAACTGATTTCATCGTTAACTGATTTCATCGTTAACTGATTTCATCGTTAACTGATTTCATTTTCTTTCTTCATTTAACTGATTTCATCGTTAACTGATTTCATCTTCATTTAACTGATTTCATCGTTAACTGATTTCATCGTTAACTGATTTCATCTTCATTTAACTGATTTCATCGTTAACTGATTTCATCTTCATTTAACTGATTTCATCGTTAACTGATTTCATCGTTAACTGATTTCATCTTTAACTGATTTCATCGTTAACTGATTTCATCTTCATTTAACTGATTTCATCTTCATTTAACTGATTTCATCGTTAACTGATTCCATCGTTAACTGATTTCATCTTTAACTGATTTCATCGTTAACTGATTTCATCTTCATTTAACTGATTTCATCGTTAACAGATTTCATCTTTAACTGATTTCATCGTTAACTGATTTCATCTTTAACTGATTTCATCGTTAACTGATTTCATCTTCATTTAACTGATTTCATCGTTAACTGATTCCATCGTTAACTGATCTCATCGTTAACTGATTTCATCGTTAACTGATTCCATCGTTAACTGATTTCACCGTTAACTGATTTCACCGTTAACTGATTTCATCTTCATTTAACTGATTCCATCGTTAACAGATTTCATCTTTAACTGATTTCATCGTTAACTGATTTCATCTTTAACTGATTTCATCGTTAACTGATTTCATCTTCATTTAACTGATTTCATCGTTAACTGATTTCATCGTTAACTGATTTCATCTTTAACTGATTTCATCGTTAACTGATTTCATCTTCATTTAACTGATTTCATTTTCATTCTTCATTTAACTGATTTCATCGTTAACTGATTTCATCTTCATTTAACTGATTTCATCGTTAACTGATTTCATCGTTAACTGATTTCATCTTCATTTAACTGATTTCATCGTTAACTGATTTCATCGTTAACTGATTTCATCGTTAACTTATTTAATCTTCATGTAACTGATTTCATCTGTAACTGATTTCATCGTTAACTGATTTCATCGTTAACTGATTTCATCTTCATTTAACTGATTCCATCGTTAACTGATTTCATCTTTAACTGATTTCATCGATAACTGATTTCATCTTCATTTAACTGATTTCATCGTTAACTGATTTCATCGTTAACTGATTTCATCTTCATTTAACTGATTTCATCTTCATTTAACTGATTTCATCGTTAACTGATTTCATCTTCATTTAACTGATTTCATCGTTAACTGATTTCATCTTCATTTAACTGATTCCATCGTTAACTGATTTCATCTTTAACTGATTTCATCGTTAACTGATTTCATCTTCATTTAACTGATTTCATCGTTAACTGATTTCATCGTTAACTGATTTCATCTTCATTTAACTGATTTCATCGTTAACTGATTTCATCGTTAACTGATCTCATCGTTAACTGATCTCATCGTTAACTGATTTCATCGTTAACTGATTTCATCTTCATTTAACTGATTTCATCGTTAACTGATTTCATCGTTAACTGATTCCATCGTTAACTGATTTCATCTTCATTTAACTGATTTCATTTTCATTCTTCATTTAACTGATTTCATCGTTAACTGATTTCATCTTCATTTAACTGATTTCATCGTTAACTGATTTCATCGTTAACTGATTTCATCGTTAACTGATTTCATCTTCTTTTAACTGATTTCATCGTTAACTGATTTCATCTTCATTTAATTGATTTCATCGTTAACTGATTTCATCGTTAACTGATTTCATCTTCATTTAACTGATTTCATCGTTAACTGATTTCATCGTTAACTGATTTCATCTTCATTTAACTGATTTCATCGTTAACTGATTTCATCTTCATTTAACTGATTTCATCGTTAACTGATTTCATCGTTAACTGATTTCATCGTTAACTGATTTCATCTTCATTTAACTGATTTCATCGTTAACTGATTTCATCGTTAACTGATTTCATCTTCATTTAACTGATTCCATCGTTAACTGATTTCATCGTTAACTGATTTCATCGTTAACTGATTTCATCTTTAACTGATTTCATCGTTAACTGATTTCATCTTCATTTAACTGATTTCATCGTTAACTGATCTCATCGTTAACGGATTTCATCGTTAACGGATTTCATCGTTAACGGATTCCATCGTTAACGGATTTCATCGTTAACGGATTTCATCGTTAACTGATTTCATCTTCATTTAACTGATTTCATCGTTAACTGATTTCATCTTCATTTAACTGATTTCATCGTTAACTGATTTCATCGTTAACTGATTTCATTTTCATTCTTCATTTAACTGATTTCATCGTTAACTGATTTCATCTTTAACTGATTTTATCGTTAACTGATTTCATCTTCATGTAACTGATTTCATCTGTAACTGATTTCATCGTTAACTGATTTCATCTTCATTTAACTGATTTCATCTGTAACTGATTTCATCGTTAACTGATTTCATCTTCATTTAACTGATTTCATCTTCATTTAACTGATTTCATCGTTAACTGATGTCATCTTCATTTAACTGATTTCATCGTTAACTGATTTCATCGTTAACTGATTTAATCTTCATGTAACTGATTTCATCTGTAACTGATTTCATCTTCATTTAACTGATTTCATCTTCATTTAACTGATTTCATCGTTAACTGATTTCATCTTCATTTGACTGATTTCATCGTTAACTGATTTCATTGTTAACTGATTTCATCTTTAACTGATTTCATCGTTAACTGATTTCATCTTCATTTAACTGATTTCATCGTTAACTGATTTCATCGTTAACTGATTTCATCTTCATTTAACTGATTCCATCGTTAACTGATTTCATCTTTAACTGATTTCATCGTTAACTGATTTCATCTTCATTTAACTGATTTCATCGTTAACTGATTTCATCGTTAACTGATTTCATCTTCATTTAACTGATTCCATCGTTAACTGATTTCATCTTTAACTGATTTCATCGTTAACTGATTTCATCGTTAACTGATTTAATCTTTAACTGATTTCATCGTTAACTGATTTAATCTTCATGTAACTGATTTCATCTGTAACTGATTTCATCTTTAACTGATTTCATCGTTAACTGATTTCATCTTCATTTAACTGATTTCATCTTCATTTAACTGATTTCATCGTTAACTGATTTCATCTTTAACTGATTTCATCGTTAACTGATTTCATCTTCATTTAACTGATTTCATCGTTAACTGATTTCATCGTTAACTGATTTCATCGTTAACTGATTTCATCTTCATTTAACTGATTCCATCGTTAACTGATTTCATCTTTAACTAATTTCATCATTAACTGATTTCATCTTCATTTAACTGATTTCATCGTTAACTGATTTCATCGTTAACTGATTTAATCTTTAACTGATTTCATCGTTAACTGATTTAATCTTTAACTGATTTCATCGTTAACTGATTTCATCTGTAACTGATTTCATCTTTAACTGATTTCATCGTTAACTGATTTCATCTTCATTTAACTGATTTCATCTTCATTTAACTGATTTCATCGTTAACTGATTTCATCTTCATTTAACTGATTCCATCGTTAACTGATTTCATCGTTAACTGATTTCATCGTTAACTGATTTCATCTTCATTTAACTGATTTCATCGTTAACTGATTTCATCTTCATTTAACTGATTTCATCGTTAACTGATTTCATCGTTAACTGATTCCATCGTTAACTGATTTCATCGTTAACTGATTTCATCTTCATTTAACTGATTTCATCGTTAACTGATTTCATCGTTAACTGATTTCATCTTCATTTAACTGATTTCATCGTTAACTGATTTCATCGTTAACTGATTTCATCTTCATTTAACTGATTTCATTTTCATTCTTCATTTAACTGATTTCATCGTTAACTGATTTCATCTTCATTTAACTGATTTCATCGTTAACTGATTTCATCGTTAACTGATTTCATCTTCATTTAACTGATTTCATCGTTAACTGATTTCATCGTTAACTGATTTCATCTTCATTTAACTGATTTCATTTTCATTCTTCATTTAACTGATTTCATCGTTAACTGATTTCATCTTCATTTAACTGATTTCATCGTTAACTGATTTCATCGTTAACTGATTTCATCTTCATTTAACTGATTTCATCTGTAACTGATTTCATCTTTAACTGATTTCATCGTTAACTGATTTCATCTTCATTTAACTGATTCCATCGTTAACTGATTTCATCTTTAACTGATTTCATCGATAACTGATTTCATCTTCATTTAACTGATTTCATCGTTAACTGATTTCATCGTTAACTGATTTCATCTTCATTTAACTGATTTCATCGTTAACTGATTTCATCTTTAACTGATTTCATCGTTAACTGATTTCATCTTCATTTAACTGATTTCATCTTCATTTAACTGATTTCATCGTTAACTGATTTCATCTTCATTTAACTGATTTCATCGTTAACTGATTTCATCTTCATTTAACTGATTTCATCGTTAACTGATTTCATCGTTAACTGATTTCATCGTTAACTGATTTCATCTTCATTTAACTGATTTCATCTTTAACTGATTTCATCGTTAACTGATTTCATCTTCATTTAACTGATTTCATCGTTAACTGATTTCATCGTTAACTGATTTCATCTTCATTTAACTGATTTCATCGTTAACTGATTTCATCGTTAACTGATTCCATCGTTAACTGATTTCATCGTTAACTGATTTCATCGTTAACTGATTTCATCTTCATTTAACTGATTTCATCGTTAACTGATTTCATCTTCATTTAACTGATTTCATCGTTAACTGATTTCATCGTTAACTGATTTCATCGTTAACTGATTTCATCTTCATTTAACTGATTTCATTTTCATTCTTCATTTAACTGATTTCATCGTTAACTGATTTCATCTTCATTTAATTGATTTCATCGTTAACTGATTTCATCGTTAACTGATTTCATCGTTAACTGATTTCATCTTCATTTAACTGATTTCATCGTTAACTGATTTCATCGTTAACTGATTTCATCTTCATTTAACTGATTTCATCGTTAACTGATTTCATCGTTAACTGATTTCATCGTTAACTGATTTCATCTTCATTTAACTGATTTCATCGTTAACTGATTTCATCGTTAACTGATTTCATCTTTAACTGATTTCATCGTTAACTGATTTCATCTTCATTTAACTGATTTCATCGTTAACTGATTTCATCGTTAACTGATTTCATCTTTAACTGATTTCATCGTTAACTGATTTCATCTTCATTTAACTGATTTCATCGTTAACTGATTTCATCTTCATTTAACTGATTTCATCGTTAACTGATTTCATCGTTAACTGATTTCATCGTTAACTGATTTCATCTTCATTTAACTGATTCCATCGTTAACTGATTTCATCGTTAACTGATTTCATCTTCATTTAACTGATTTCATCGTTAACTGATTTCATCGTTAACTGATTTCATCTTTAACTGATTTCATCGTTAACTGATTTCATCTTCATTTAACTGATTTCATCGTTAACTGATTTCATCGTTAACTGATTTCATCTTCATTTAACTGATTTCATCGTTAACTGATTTCATCGTTAACTGATTCCATCGTTAACTGATTTCATCGTTAACTGATTTCATCTTCATTTAACTGATTTCATCTTCATTTAACTGATTTCATCGTTAACTGATTTCATCGTTAACTGATTTCATCGTTAACTGATTTCATCGTTAACTGATTTCATCTTCATTTAACTGATTTCATCGTTAACTGATTTCATCGTTAACTGATTTCATCGTTAACTGATTTCATCTTCATTTAACTGATTTCATCGTTAACTGATTTCATCTTCATTTAATTGATTTCATCGTTAACTGATTTCATCGTTAACTGATTTCATCGTTAACTGATTTCATCTTCATTTAACTGATTTCATCGTTAACTGATTTCATCGTTAACTGATTCCATCGTTAACTGATTTCATCGTTAACTGATTTCATCTTCATTTAACTGATTTCATCGTTAACTGATTTCATCTTCATTTAACTGATTTCATCGTTAACTGATTTCATCTTCATTTAACTGATTTCATCGTTAACTGATTTCATCGTTAACTGATTTCATCGTTAACTGATTTCATCTTCATTTAACTGATTCCATCGTTAACTGATTTCATCGTTAACTGATTTCATCGTTAACTGATTTCATCTTCATTTAACTGATTTCATCGTTAACTGATTTCATCGTTAACTGATTTCATCGTTAACTGATTTCATCTTTAACTGATTTCATCGTTAACTGATTTCATCTTCATTTAACTGATTTCATCGTTAACTGATTTCATCGTTAACTGATTTCATCGTTAACTGATTTCATCTTCATTTAACTGATTTCATCGTTAACTGATTTCATCTTCATTTAACTGATTTCATCGTTAACTGATTTCATCGTTAACTGATTTCATCGTTAACTGATTTCATCTTCATTTAACTGATTTCATTTTCATTCTTCATTTAACTGATTTCATCGTTAACTGATTTCATCTTCATTTAATTGATTTCATCGTTAACTGATTTCATCGTTAACTGATTTCATCGTTAACTGATTTCATCTTCATTTAACTGATTTCATCGTTAACTGATTTCATCGTTAACTGATTTCATCTTCATTTAACTGATTTCATCGTTAACTGATTTCATCGTTAACTGATTTCATCTTCATTTAATTGATTTCATCGTTAACTGATTTCATCGTTAACTGATTTCATCGTTAACTGATTTCATCTTCATTTAACTGATTTCATCGTTAACTGATTTCATCGTTAACTGATTTCATCTTCATTTAACTGATTTCATCGTTAACTGATTTCATCGTTAACTGATTTCATCGTTAACTGATTTCATCTTCATTTAACTGATTTCATCGTTAACTGATTTCATCGTTAACTGATTTCATCTTTAACTGATTTCATCGTTAACTGATTTCATCTTCATTTAACTGATTTCATCGTTAACTGATTTCATCGTTAACTGATTTCATCTTTAACTGATTTCATCGTTAACTGATTTCATCTTCATTTAACTGATTTCATCGTTAACTGATTTCATCTTCATTTAACTGATTTCATCTTCATTTAACTGATTTCATCGTTAACTGATTTCATCGTTAACTGATTTCATCGTTAACTGATTTCATCGTTAACTGATTTCATCTTCATTTAACTGATTTCATCGTTAACTGATTTCATCGTTAACTGATTTCATCGTTAACTGATTTCATCTTCATTTAACTGATTTCATCGTTAACTGATTTCATCTTCATTTAATTGATTTCATCGTTAACTGATTTCATCGTTAACTGATTTCATCGTTAACTGATTTCATCTTCATTTAACTGATTTCATCGTTAACTGATTCCATCGTTAACTGATTTCATCTTCATTTAACTGATTTCATCGTTAACTGATTTCATCGTTAACTGATTTCATCGTTAACTGATTTCATCTTCATTTAACTGATTTCATCGTTAACTGATTTCATCGTTAACTGATTCCATCGTTAACTGATTTCATCTTTAACTGATTTCATCGTTAACTGATTTCATCTTCATTTAACTGATTTCATCGTTAAGTGATTTCATCGTTAACTGATTTCATCTTCATTTAACTGATTTCATTGTTAACTGATTTCATCGTTAACTGATTTCATCTTCATTTAACTGATTCCATCGTTAACTGATTTCATCGTTAACTGATTTCATCGTTAACTGATTTCATCTTTAACTGATTTCATCTTCATTTAACTGATTTCATCGTTAACTGATTTCATCGTTAACTGATTTCATCTTCATTTAACTGATTTCATCGTTAACTGATTTCATCTTCATTTAACTGATTTAATTTTCATTCTTCATTTAACTGATTTCATCGTTAACTGATTTCATCTTCATTTAACTGATTTCATCGTTAACTGATTTCATCGTTAACTGATTTCATCTTTAACTGATTTCATCGTTAACTGATTTCATCTTCATTTAACTGATTTCATCGTTAACTGATTTCATCGTTAACTGATTTCATCTTCATTTAACTGATTTCATCGTTAACTGATTTCATCGTTAACTGATTCCATCGTTAACTGATTTCATCGTTAACTGATTTCATCTTCATTTAACTGATTTCATCGTTAACTGATTTCATCTTCATTTAACTGATTTCATCGTTAACTGATTTCATCGTTAACTGATTCCATCGTTAATTGATTTCATCGTTAACTGATTTCATCTTCATTTAACTGATTTCATCGTTAACTGATTTCATCGTTAACTGATTTCATCGTTAACTGATTTCATCGTTAACTGATTTCATCTTCATTTAACTGATTCCATCGTTAACTGATTTCATCGTTAACTGATTTCATCGTTAACTGATTTCATCTTCATTTAACTGATTTCATCGTTAACTGATTTCATCGTTAACTGATTTCATCTTTAACTGATTTCATCGTTAACTGATTTCATCTTCATTTAACTGATTTCATCGTTAACTGATTTCATCGTTAACTGATTTCATCTTCATTTAACTGATTTCATCGTTAACTGATTTCATCGTTAACTGATTTCATCGTTAACTGATTTCATCTTCATTTAACTGATTTCATCGTTAACTGATTTCATCTTCATTTAACTGATTTCATCGTTAACTGATTTCATCGTTAACTGATTTCATCGTTAACTGATTTCATCTTCATTTAACTGATTTCATTTTCATTCTTCATTTAACTGATTTCATCGTTAACTGATTTCATCTTCATTTAATTGATTTCATCGTTAACTGATTTCATCGTTAACTGATTTCATCGTTAACTGATTTCATCTTCATTTAACTGATTTCATCGTTAACTGATTTCATCGTTAACTGATTTCATCTTCATTTAACTGATTTCATCGTTAACTGATTTCATCGTTAACTGATTTCATCGTTAACTGATTTCATCTTCATTTAACTGATTTCATCGTTAACTGATTTCATCGTTAACTGATTTCATCTTTAACTGATTTCATCGTTAACTGATTTCATCTTCATTTAACTGATTTCATCGTTAACTGATTTCATCGTTAACTGATTTCATCTTTAACTGATTTCATCGTTAACTGATTTCATCTTCATTTAACTGATTTCATCGTTAACTGATTTCATCGTTAACTGATTTCATCGTTAACTGATTTCATCTTCATTTAACTGATTTCATCGTTAACTGATTTCATCGTTAACTGATTCCATCGTTAACTGATTTCATCGTTAACTGATTTCATCTTCATTTAACTGATTTCATCGTTAACTGATTTCATCGTTAACTGATTTCATCTTCATTTAACTGATTTCATCGTTAACTGATTTCATCGTTAACTGATTCCATCGTTAACTGATTTCATCTTTAACTGATTTCATCGTTAACTGATTTCATCTTCATTTAACTGATTTCATCGTTAAGTGATTTCATCGTTAACTGATTTCATCGTTAACTGATTTCATCGTTAACTGATTTCATCTTCATTTAACTGATTTCATTGTTAACTGATTTCATCGTTAACTGATTTCATCTTCATTTAACTGATTTCATCGTTAACTGATTTCATCGTTAACTGATTCCATCGTTAACTGATTTCATCGTTAACTGATTCCATCGTTAACTGATTTCATCGTTAACTGATTTCATCGTTAACTGATTTCATCTTCATTTAACTGATTTCATCGTTAACTGATTTCATCTTCATTTAACTGATTTCATTTTCATTCTTCATTTAACTGATTTCATCGTTAACTGATTTCATCTTCATTTAACTGATTTCATCGTTAACTGATTTCATCGTTAACTGATTTCATCTTCTTTTAACTGATTTCATCGTTAACTGATTTCATCTTCATTTAATTGATTTCATCGTTAACTGATTTCATCGTTAACTGATTTCATCTTCATTTAACTGATTTCATCGTTAACTGATTTCATCGTTAACTGATTTCATCGTTAACTGATTTCATCTTCATTTAACTGATTTCATCGTTAACTGATTTCATCTTCATTTAACTGATTTCATCGTTAACTGATTTCATCGTTAACTGATTTCATCTTCATTTAACTGATTCCATCGTTAACTGATTTCATCGTTAACTGATTTCATCGTTAACTGATTTCATCTTCATTTAACTGATTTCATCGTTAACTGATTTCATCGTTAACTGATTTCATCTTCATTTAACTGATTTCATTTTCATTCTTCATTTAACTGATTTCATCGTTAACTGATTTCATCTTCATTTAACTGATTTCATCGTTAACTGATTTCATCTTCATTTAACTGATTCCATCGTTAACTGATTTCATCGTTAACTGATTTCATCTTCATTTAACTGATTTCATCGTTAACTGATTTCATCGTTAACTGATTCCATCGTTAACTGATTTCATCGTTAACTGATTTCATCGTTAACTGATTTCATCTTCATTTAACTGATTTCATCGTTAACTGATTTCATCTTCATTTAACTGATTTCATCGTTAACTGATTTCATCGTTAACTGATTTCATCTTCAGTTAACTGATTCCATCGTTAACTGATTTCATCGTTAACTGATTTCATCGTTAACTGATTTCATCTTTAACTGATTTCATCGTTAACTGATTTCATCTTCATTTAACTGATTTCATCGTTAACTGATTTCATCGTTAACTGATTTCATCGTTAACTGATTTCATCTTCATTTAACTGATTTCATCGTTAACTGATTTCATCTTCATTTAACTGATTTCATCTTCATTTAACTGATTTCATCGTTAACTGATTTCATCGTTAACTGATTTCATCGTTAACTGATTTCATCTTCATTTAACTGATTTCATCGTTAACTGATTTCATCGTTAACTGATTTCATCTTTAACTGATTTCATCGTTAACTGATTTCATCTTCATTTAACTGATTTCATCGTTAACTGATTCCATCGTTAACTGATTCCATCGTTAACTGATTTCATCTTTAACTGATTTCATCGTTAACTGATTTCATCTTCATTTAACTGATTTCATCGTTAAGTGATTTCATCGTTAACTGATTTCATCGTTAACTGATTTCATCTTCATTTAACTGATTTCATTGTTAACTGATTTCATCGTTAACTGATTTCATCTTCATTTAACTGATTTCATCGTTAACTGATTTCATCGTTAACTGATTCCATCGTTAACTGATTTCATCGTTAACTGATTTCATCGTTAACTGATTTCATCTTCATTTAACTGATTTCATTTTCATTCTTCATTTAACTGATTTCATCGTTAACTGATTTCATCGTTAACTGATTTCATCTTCATTTAACTGATTTCATCGTTAACTGATTTCATCGTTAACTGATTTCATCTTTAACTGATTTCATCGTTAACTGATTTCATCTTCATTTAACTGATTTCATCGTTAACTGATTTCATCTTCATTTAACTGATTTCATCGTTAACTGATTTCATCGTTAACTGATTCCATCGTTAACTGATTTCATCGTTAACTGATTTCATCTTCATTTAACTGATTTCATCGTTAACTGATTTCATCGTTAACTGATTTCATCGTTAACTGATTTCATCTTCATTTAACTGATTTCATCGTTAACTGATTTCATCGTTAACTGATTTCATCGTTAACTGATTTCATCGTTAACTGATTTCATCTTCATTTAACTGATTTCATCGTTAACTGATTTCATCGTTAACTGATTCCATCGTTAACTGATTTCATCGTTAACTGATTTCATCTTCATTTAACTGATTTCATCGTTAACTGATTTCATCGTTAACTGATTTCATCTTTAACTGATTTCATCGTTAACTGATTTCATCTTCATTTAACTGATTTCATCGTTAACTGATTTCATCGTTAACTGATTTCATCGTTAACTGATTTCATCTTCATTTAACTGATTCCATCGTTAACTGATTTCATCGTTAACTGATTTCATCGTTAACTGATTTCATCTTTAACTGATTTCATCGTTAACTGATTTCATCTTCATTTAACTGATTTCATCGTTAACTGATTTCATCTTCATTTAATTGATTTCATCGTTAACTGATTTCATCGTTAACTGATTTCATCGTTAACTGATTTCATCTTAATTTAACTGATTTCATCGTTAACTGATTTCATCGTTAACTGATTCCATCGTTAACTGATTTCATCGTTAACTGATTTCATCTTCATTTAACTGATTCCATCGTTAACTGATTTCATCGTTAACTGATTTCATCTTCATTTAACTGATTTCATCGTTAACTGATTTCATCGTTAACTGATTTCATCTTTAACTGATTTCATCGTTAACTGATTTCATCTTCATTTAACTGATTTCATCGTTAACTGATTTCATCGTTAACTGATTTCATCGTTAACTGATTTCATCTTCATTTAACTGATTCCATCGTTAACTGATTTCATCGTTAACTGATTTCATCGTTAACTGATTTCATCTTTAACTGATTTCATCGTTAACTGATTTCATCTTCATTTAACTGATTTCATCGTTAACTGATTTCATCGTTAACTGATTTCATCTTCATTTAACTGATTTCATCGTTAACTGATTTCATCGTTAACTGATTCCATCGTTAACTGATTTCATCGTTAACTGATTTCATCTTCATTTAACTGATTTCATCGTTAACTGATTTCATCTTCATTTAACTGATTTCATCGTTAACTGATTTCATCTTCATTTAACTGATTTCATCGTTAACTGATTTCATCGTTAACTGATTTCATCGTTAACTGATTTCATCTTCATTTAACTGATTCCATCGTTAACTGATTTCATCGTTAACTGATTTCATCGTTAACTGATTTCATCTTCATTTAACTGATTTCATCGTTAACTGATTTCATCGTTAACTGATTTCATCTTTAACTGATTTCATCGTTAACTGATTTCATCTTCATTTAACTGATTTCATCGTTAACTGATTTCATCGTTAACTGATTTCATCTTCATTTAACTGATTTCATCGTTAACTGATTTCATCGTTAACTGATTCCATCGTTAACTGATTTCATCGTTAACTGATTTCATCGTTAACTGATTTCATCTTCATTTAACTGATTTCATCGTTAACTGATTTCATCTTCATTTAACTGATTTCATCGTTAACTGATTTCATCGTTAACTGATTTCATCGTTAACTGATTTCATCTTCATTTAACTGATTTCATTTTCATTCTTCATTTAACTGATTTCATCGTTAACTGATTTCATCTTCATTTAATTGATTTCATCGTTAACTGATTTCATCGTTAACTGATTTCATCGTTAACTGATTTCATCTTCATTTAACTGATTTCATCGTTAACTGATTTCATCGTTAACTGATTTCATCTTCATTTAACTGATTTCATCGTTAACTGATTTCATCGTTAACTGATTTCATCGTTAACTGATTTCATCTTCATTTAACTGATTTCATCGTTAACTGATTTCATCGTTAACTGATTTCATCTTTAACTGATTTCATCGTTAACTGATTTCATCTTCATTTAACTGATTTCATCGTTAACTGATTTCATCGTTAACTGATTTCATCTTTAACTGATTTCATCGTTAACTGATTTCATCTTCATTTAACTGATTTCATCGTTAACTGATTTCATCGTTAACTGATTTCATCTTCATTTAACTGATTTCATCGTTAACTGATTTCATCGTTAACTGATTCCATCGTTAACTGATTTCATCGTTAACTGATTTCATCTTCATTTAACTGATTTCATCGTTAACTGATTTCATCGTTAACTGATTTCATCTTCATTTAACTGATTTCATCGTTAACTGATTTCATCGTTAACTGATTCCATCGTTAACTGATTTCATCTTTAACTGATTTCATCGTTAACTGATTTCATCTTCATTTAACTGATTTCATCGTTAAGTGATTTCATCGTTAACTGATTTCATCGTTAACTGATTTCATCGTTAACTGATTTCATCTTCATTTAACTGATTTCATTGTTAACTGATTTCATCGTTAACTGATTTCATCTTCATTTAACTGATTTCATCGTTAACTGATTTCATCGTTAACTGATTCCATCGTTAACTGATTTCATCGTTAACTGATTCCATCGTTAACTGATTTCATCGTTAACTGATTTCATCGTTAACTGATTTCATCTTCATTTAACTGATTTCATCGTTAACTGATTTCATCTTCATTTAACTGATTTCATTTTCATTCTTCATTTAACTGATTTCATCGTTAACTGATTTCATCTTCATTTAACTGATTTCATCGTTAACTGATTTCATCGTTAACTGATTTCATCTTCTTTTAACTGATTTCATCGTTAACTGATTTCATCTTCATTTAATTGATTTCATCGTTAACTGATTTCATCGTTAACTGATTTCATCTTCATTTAACTGATTTCATCGTTAACTGATTTCATCGTTAACTGATTTCATCTTCATTTAACTGATTCCATCGTTAACTGATTTCATCGTTAACTGATTTCATCGTTAACTGATTTCATCTTCATTTAACTGATTTCATCGTTAACTGATTTCATCGTTAACTGATTTCATCTTCATTTAACTGATTTCATTTTCATTCTTCATTTAACTGATTTCATCGTTAACTGATTTCATCTTCATTTAACTGATTTCATCGTTAACTGATTTCATCTTCATTTAACTGATTCCATCGTTAACTGATTTCATCGTTAACTGATTTCATCTTCATTTAACTGATTTCATCGTTAACTGATTTCATCGTTAACTGATTCCATCGTTAACTGATTTCATCGTTAACTGATTTCATCGTTAACTGATTTCATCTTCATTTAACTGATTTCATCGTTAACTGATTTCATCTTCATTTAACTGATTTCATCGTTAACTGATTTCATCGTTAACTGATTTCATCGTTAACTGATTTCATCTTCATTTAACTGATTCCATCGTTAACTGATTCCATCGTTAACTGATTTCATCGTTAACTGATTTCATCGTTAACTGATTTCATCTTTAACTGATTTCATCGTTAACTGATTTCATCTTCATTTAACTGATTTCATCGTTAACTGATTTCATCGTTAACTGATTTCATCGTTAACTGATTTCATCTTCATTTAACTGATTTCATCGTTAACTGATTTCATCTTCATTTAACTGATTTCATCTTCATTTAACTGATTTCATCGTTAACTGATTTCATCGTTAACTGATTTCATCGTTAACTGATTTCATCGTTAACTGATTTCATCGTTAACTGATTTCATCTTCATTTAACTGATTTCATCGTTAACTGATTCCATCGTTAACTGATTCCATCGTTAACTGATTTCATCTTTAACTGATTTCATCGTTAACTGATTTCATCTTCATTTAACTGATTTCATCGTTAAGTGATTTCATCGTTAACTGATTTCATCGTTAACTGATTTCATCTTCATTTAACTGATTTCATTGTTAACTGATTTCATCGTTAACTGATTTCATCTTCATTTAACTGATTTCATCGTTAACTGATTTCATCGTTAACTGATTCCATCGTTAACTGATTTCATCGTTAACTGATTTCATCGTTAACTGATTTCATCTTCATTTAACTGATTTCATTTTCATTCTTCATTTAACTGATTTCATCGTTAACTGATTTCATCGTTAACTGATTTCATCTTCATTTAACTGATTTCATCGTTAACTGATTTCATCGTTAACTGATTTCATCTTTAACTGATTTCATCGTTAACTGATTTCATCTTCATTTAACTGATTTCATCGTTACTGATTTCATCTTCATTTAATTGATTTCATCGTTAACTGATTTCATCGTTAACTGATTTCATCTTCATTTAACTGATTTCATCGTTAACTGATTTCATCGTTAACTGATTTCATCTTCATTTAACTGATTTCATCGTTAACTGATTTCATCGTTAACTGATTTCATCGTTAACTGATTTCATCTTCATTTAAATGATTTCATCGTTAACTGATTTCATCGTTAACTGATTTCATCTTTAACTGATTTCATCGTTAACTGATTTCATCTTCATTTAACTGATTTCATCGTTAACTGATTTCATCGTTAACTGATTTCATCTTTAACTGATTTCATCGTTAACTGATTTCATCTTCATTTAACTGATTTCATCGTTAACTGATTTCATCTTCATTTAACTGATTTCATCGTTAACTGATTTCATCGTTAACTGATTTCATCGTTAACTGATTTCATCTTCATTTAACTGATTCCATCGTTAACTGATTTCATCTTCATTTAACTGATTCCATCGTTAACTGATTTCATCGTTAACTGATTTCATCGTTAACTGATTTCATCTTCATTTAACTGATTTCATCGTTAACTGATTTCATCTTCATTTAACTGATTTCATCGTAAACTGATTTCATCGTTAACTGATTTCATCTTCATTTAACTGATTCCATCGTTAACTGATTTCATCGTTAACTGATTTCATCGTTAACTGATTTCATCTTCATTTAACTGATTTCATCGTTAACTGATTTCATCGTTAACTGATTTCATCTTCATTTAACTGATTTCATTTTCATTCTTCATTTAACTGATTTCATCGTTAACTGATTTCATCTTCATTTAACTGATTTCATCGTTAACTGATTTCATCGTTAACTGATTTCATCTTCATTTAACTGATTTCATTTTCATTCTTCATTTAACTGATTTCATCGTTAACTGATTTCATCGTTAACTGATTTCATCTTTAACTGATTTCATCGTTAACTGATTTCATCTTCATTTAACTGATTTCATCGTTAACTGATTTCATCGTTAACTGATTTCATCTTCATTTAACTGATTTCATCGTTAAGTGATTTCATCGTTAACTGATTTCATCGTTAACTGATTTCATCGTTAACTGATTTCATCTTCATTTAACTGATTTCATTGTTAACTGATTTCATCGTTAACTGATTTCATCTTCATTTAACTGATTTCATCGTTAACTGATTTCATCGTTAACTGATTCCATCGTTAACTGATTTCATCGTTAACTGATTTCATCGTTAACTGATTTCATCTTCATTTAACTGATTTCATCGTTAACTGATTTCATCGTTAACTGATTTCATCTTTAACTGATTTCATCGTTAACTGATTTCATCTTCATTTAACTGATTTCATCGTTAACTGATTTCATCTTCATTTAATTGATTTCATCGTTAACTGATTTCATCGTTAACTGATTTCATCGTTAACTGATTTCATCTTCATTTAACTGATTTCATCGTTAACTGATTTCATCGTTAACTGATTTCATCTTCATTTAACTGATTTCATCGTTAACTGATTTCATCGTTAACTGATTTCATCGTTAACTGATTTCATCTTCATTTAAATGATTTCATCGTTAACTGATTTCATCGTTAACTGATTTCATCTTTAACTGATTTCATCGTTAACTGATTTCATCTTCATTTAACTGATTTCATCGTTAACTGATTTCATCGTTAACTGATTTCATCTTTAACTGATTTCATCGTTAACTGATTTCATCTTCATTTAACTGATTTCATCGTTAACTGATTTCATCTTCATTTAACTGATTTCATCGTTAACTGATTTCATCGTTAACTGATTTCATCGTTAACTGATTTCATCTTCATTTAACTGATTCCATCGTTAACTGATTTCATCTTCATTTAACTGATTCCATCGTTAACTGATTTCATCGTTAACTGATTTCATCGTTAACTGATTTCATCTTCATTTAACTGATTTCATCGTTAACTGATTTCATCTTCATTTAACTGATTTCATCGTTAACTGATTTCATCGTTAACTGATTTCATCTTCATTTAACTGATTCCATCGTTAACTGATTTCATCGTTAACTGATTTCATCGTTAACTGATTTCATCGTTAACTGATTTCATCTTCATTTAACTGATTTCATCGTTAACTGATTTCATCGTTAACTGATTTCATCTTCATTTAACTGATTTCATTTTCATTCTTCATTTAACTGATTTCATCGTTAACTGATTTCATCGTTAACTGATTTCATCTTCATTTAACTGATTCCATCGTTAACTGATTTCATCGTTAACTGATTTCATCTTCATTTAACTGATTTCATCGTTAACTGATTTCATCGTTAACTGATTCCATCGTTAATTGATTTCATCGTTAACTGATTTCATCGTTAACTGATTTCATCTTCATTTAACTGATTTCATCGTTAACTGATTTCATCTTCATTTAACTGATTTCATCGTTAACTGATTTCATCGTTAACTGATTTCATCTTCATTTAACTGATTCCATCGTTAACTGATTTCATCGTTAACTGATTTCATCGTTAACTGATTTCATCGTTAACTGATTTCATCGTTAACTGATTTCATCTTCATTTAACTGATTTCATCGTTAACTGATTTCATCGTTAACTGATTTCATCTTCATTTAACTGATTTCATCTTCATTTAACTGATTTCATCTTCATTTAACTGATTTCATCGTTAACTGATTTCATCGTTAACTGATTTCATCGTTAACTGATTTCATCTTCATTTAACTGATTTCATTTTCATTCTTCATTTAACTGATTTCATCGTTAACTGATTTCATCTTCATTTAACTGATTTCATCGTTAACTGATTTCATCGTTAACTGATTTCATCGTTAACTGATTTCATCTTCATTTAACTGATTTCATCGTTAACTGATTTCATCTTCATTTAATTGATTTCATCGTTAACTGATTTCATCGTTAACTGATTTCATCGTTAACTGATTTCATCTTCATTTAACTGATTTCATCGTTAACTGATTTCATCGTTAACTGATTCCATCGTTAACTGATTTCATCGTTAACTGATTTCATCTTCATTTAACTGATTTCATCGTTAAGTGATTTCATCGTTAACTGATTTCATCTTCATTTAACTGATTTCATTGTTAACTGATTTCATCGTTAACTGATTTCATCTTCATTTAACTGATTCCATCGTTAACTGATTTCATCGTTAACTGATTTCATCGTTAACTGATTTCATCGTTAACTGATTTCATCTTTAACTGATTTCATCTTCATTTAACTGATTTCATCGTTAACTGATTTCATCGTTAACTGATTTCATCGTTAACTGATTTCATCTTCATTTAACTGATTTCATCGTTAACTGATTTCATCGTTAACTGATTCCATCGTTAACTGATTTCATCGTTAACTGATTTCATCTTCATTTAACTGATTTAATTTTCATTCTTCATTTAACTGATTTCATCGTTAACTGATTTCATCTTCATTTAACTGATTTCATCGTTAACTGATTTCATCGTTAACTGATTTCATCTTTAACTGATTTCATCGTTAACTGATTTCATCTTCATTTAACTGATTTCATCGTTAACTGATTTCATCTTCATTTAATTGATTTCATCGTTAACTGATTTCATCGTTAACTGATTTCATCGTTAACTGATTTCATCTTCATTTAACTGATTTCATCGTTAACTGATTTCATCGTTAACTGATTCCATCGTTAACTGATTTCATCGTTAACTGATTTCATCTTCATTTAACTGATTTCATCGTTAACTGATTTCATCGTTAACTGATTTCATCTTTAACTGATTTCATCGTTAACTGATTTCATCTTCATTTAACTGATTTCATCGTTAACTGATTTCATCGTTAACTGATTTCATCTTTAACTGATTTCATCGTTAACTGATTTCATCTTCATTTAACTGATTTCATCGTTAACTGATTTCATCGTTAACTGATTTCATCTTCATTTAACTGATTTCATCGTTAACTGATTTCATCGTTAACTGATTTCATCTTTAACTGATTTCATCGTTAACTGATTTCATCTTCATTTAACTGATTTCATCGTTAAGTGATTTCATCGTTAACTGATTTCATCGTTAACTGATTTCATCGTTAACTGATTTCATCTTCATTTAACTGATTTCATCGTTAACTGATTTCATCGTTAACTGATTTCATCTTCATTTAACTGATTTCATTGTTAACTGATTTCATCGTTAACTGATTTCATCTTCATTTAACTGATTTCATCGTTAACTGATTCCATCGTTAACTGATTTCATCGTTAACTGATTTCATCGTTAACTGATTTCATCTTCATTTAACTGATTTCATTTTCATTCTTCATTTAACTGATTTCATCGTTAACTGATTTCATCGTTAACTGATTTCATCTTCATTTAACTGATTTCATCGTTAACTGATTTCATCGTTAACTGATTTCATCGTTAACTGATTTCATCTTTAACTGATTTCATCGTTAACTGATTTCATCTTCATTTAACTGATTTCATCGTTAACTGATTTCATCTTCATTTAATTGATTTCATCGTTAACTGATTTCATCGTTAACTGATTTCATCGTTAACTGATTTCATCTTTAACTGATTTCATCGTTAACTGATTTCATCTTCATTTAACTGATTTCATCGTTAACTGATTTCATCGTTAACTGATTTCATCTTTAACTGATTTCATCGTTAACTGATTTCATCTTCATTTAACTGATTTCATCGTTAACTGATTTCATCTTCATTTAACTGATTTCATCGTTAACTGATTTCATCTTCATTTAACTGATTTCATCGTTAACTGATTTCATCGTTAACTGATTTCATCGTTAACTGATTTCATCTTCATTTAACTGATTCCATCGTTAACTGATTTCATCGTTAACTGATTTCATCGTTAACTGATTTCATCTTCATTTAACTGATTTCATCGTTAACTGATTTCATCGTTAACTGATTTCATCTTTAACTGATTTCATCGTTAACTGATTTCATCGTTAACTGATTTCATCTTCATTTAACTGATTTCATCGTTAACTGATTTCATCGTTAACTGATTTCATCGTTAACTGATTCCATCGTTAACTGATTTCATCGTTAACTGATTTCATCGTTAACTGATTTCATCTTCATTTAACTGATTTCATCGTTAACTGATTTCATCTTCATTTAACTGATTTCATCGTTAACTGATTTCATCGTTAACTGATTTCATCGTTAACTGATTTCATCTTCATTTAACTGATTTCATTTTCATTCTTCATTTAACTGATTTCATCGTTAACTGATTTCATCTTCATTTAATTGATTTCATTGTTAACTGATTTCATCGTTAACTGATTTCATCGTTAACTGATTTCATCTTCATTTAACTGATTTCATCGTTAACTGATTTCATCGTTAACTGATTTCATCGTTAACTGATTTCATCTTCATTTAACTGATTTCATCGTTAACTGATTTCATCGTTAACTGATTTCATCGTTAACTGATTTCATCTTCATTTAACTGATTTCATCGTTAACTGATTTCATCGTTAACTGATTTCATCTTTAACTGATTTCATCGTTAACTGATTTCATCTTCATTTAACTGATTTCATCGTTAACTGATTTCATCGTTAACTGATTTCATCGTTAACTGATTTCATCTTCATTTAACTGATTTCATCGTTAACTGATTTCATCGTTAACTGATTTCATCTTCATTTAACTGATTTCATCGTTAACTGATTTCATCGTTAACTGATTCCATCGTTAACTGATTTCATCGTTAACTGATTTCATCGTTAACTGATTTCATCGTTAACTGATTTCATCTTCATTTAACTGATTTCATCGTTAACTGATTTCATCGTTAACTGATTTCATCTTCATTTAACTGATTTCATCGTTAACTGATTTCATCGTTAACTGATTTCATCTTCATTTAACTGATTTCATCGTTAACTGATTTCATCTTCATTTAACTGATTTCATCGTTAACTGATTTCATCGTTAACTGATTCCATCGTTAACTGATTTCGTCTTTAACTGATTTCATCGTTAACTGATTTCATCTTCATTTAACTGATTTCATCGTTAAGTGATTTCATCGTTAACTGATTTCATCGTTAACTGATTTCATCGTTAACTGATTTCATCTTCATTTAACTGATTTCATTGTTAACTGATTTCATCGTTAACTGATTTCATCTTCATTTAACTGATTTCATCGTTAACTGATTTCATCGTTAACTGATTCCATCGTTAACTGATTCCATCGTTAACTGATTTCATCGTTAACTGATTTCATCTTCATTTAACTGATTTCATCGTTAACTGATTTCATCGTTAACTGATTCCATCGTTAACTGATTTCATCTTTAACTGATTTCATCGTTAACTGATTTCATCTTCATTTAACTGATTTCATCGTTAAGTGATTTCATCGTTAACTGATTTCATCGTTAACTGATTTCATCGTTAACTGATTTCATCTTCATTTAACTGATTTCATCGTTAACTGATTTCATCTTCATTTAACTGATTTCATCGTTAACTGATTTCATCGTTAACTGATTTCATCGTTAACTGATTTCATCTTCATTTAACTGATTTCATCGTTAACTGATTTCATCGTTAACTGATTCCATCGTTAACTGATTTCATCGTTAACTGATTTCATCGTTAACTGATTTCATCTTCATTTAACTGATTTCATCGTTAACTGATTTCATCTTCATTTAACTGATTTCATCGTTAACTGATTTCATCGTTAACTGATTTCATCGTTAACTGATTTCATCGTTAACTGATTTCATCTTCATTTAACTGATTTCATTTTCATTCTTCATTTAACTGATTTCATCGTTAACTGATTTCATCTTCATTTAATTGATTTCATTGTTAACTGATTTCATCGTTAACTGATTTCATCGTTAACTGATTTCATCTTCATTTAACTGATTTCATCGTTAACTGATTTCATCGTTAACTGATTTCATCTTCATTTAACTGATTTCATCGTTAACTGATTTCATCGTTAACTGATTTCATCGTTAACTGATTTCATCTTCATTTAACTGATTTCATCGTTAACTGATTTCATCGTTAACTGATTTCATCTTTAACTGATTTCATCTTCATTTAACTGATTTCATCGTTAACTGATTTCATCGTTAACTGATTTCATCGTTAACTGATTTCATCTTCATTTAACTGATTTCATCGTTAACTGATTTCATCGTTAACTGATTTCATCTTCATTTAACTGATTTCATCGTTAACTGATTTCATCGTTAACTGATTCCATCGTTAACTGATTTCATCGTTAACTGATTTCATCGTTAACTGATTTCATCGTTAACTGATTTCATCTTCATTTAACTGATTTCATCGTTAACTGATTTCATCGTTAACTGATTTCATCTTCATTTAACTGATTTCATCGTTAACTGATTTCATCGTTAACTGATTTCATCTTCATTTAACTGATTTCATCGTTAACTGATTTCATCTTCATTTAACTGATTTCATCGTTAACTGATTTCATCGTTAACTGATTCCATCGTTAACTGATTTCGTCTTTAACTGATTTCATCGTTAACTGATTTCATCTTCATTTAACTGATTTCATCGTTAAGTGATTTCATCGTTAACTGATTTCATCGTTAACTGATTTCATCTTCATTTAACTGATTTCATTGTTAACTGATTTCATCGTTAACTGATTTCATCTTCATTTAACTGATTTCATCGTTAACTGATTTCATCGTTAACTGATTCCATCGTTAACTGATTTCATCGTTAACTGATTCCATCGTTAACTGATTTCATCGTTAACTGATTTCATCGTTAACTGATTTCATCTTCATTTAACTGATTTCATCGTTAACTGATTTCATCTTCATTTAACTGATTTCATTTTCATTCTTCATTTAACTGATTTCATCGTTAACTGATTTCATCTTCATTTAACTGATTTCATCGTTAACTGATTTCATCGTTAACTGATTTCATCTTCTTTTAACTGATTTCATCGTTAACTGATTTCATCTTCATTTAATTGATTTCATCGTTAACTGATTTCATCGTTAACTGATTTCATCTTCATTTAACTGATTTCATCGTTAACTGATTTCATCGTTAACTGATTTCATCTTCATTTAACTGATTTCATCGTTAACTGATTTCATCTTCATTTAACTGATTTCATCGTTAACTGATTTCATCGTTAACTGATTTCATCTTCATTTAACTGATTTCATCGTTAACTGATTTCATCGTTAACTGATTTCATCTTCTTTTAACTGATTTCATCGTTAACTGATTTCATCTTCATTTAATTGATTTCATCGTTAACTGATTTCATCGTTAACTGATTTCATCTTCATTTAACTGATTTCATCGTTAACTGATTTCATCGTTAACTGATTTCATCTTCATTTAACTGATTTCATCGTTAACTGATTTCATCTTCATTTAACTGATTTCATCGTTAACTGATTTCATCGTTAACTGATTTCATCTTCATTTAACTGATTCCATCGTTAACTGATTTCATCGTTAACTGATTTCATCGTTAACTGATTTCATCGTTAACTGATTTCATCTTCATTTAACTGATTTCATCGTTAACTGATTTCATCGTTAACTGATTTCATCTTCATTTAACTGATTCCATCGTTAACTGATTTCATCGTTAACTGATTTCATCTTCATTTAACTGATTTCATCGTTAACTGATTTCATCGTTAACTGATTCCATCGTTAACTGATTTCATCGTTAACTGATTTCATCGTTAACTGATTTCATCTTCATTTAACTGATTTCATCGTTAACTGATTTCATCTTCATTTAACTGATTTCATCGTTAACTGATTTCATCGTTAACTGATTTCATCGTTAACTGATTTCATCTTCATTTAACTGATTCCATCGTTAACTGATTTCATCGTTAACTGATTTCATCGTTAACTGATTTCATCTTTAACTGATTTCATCGTTAACTGATTTCATCTTCATTTAACTGATTTCATCGTTAACTGATTTCATCGTTAACTGATTTCATCGTTAACTGATTTCATCTTCATTTAACTGATTTCATCGTTAACTGATTTCATCGTTAACTGATTTCATCGTTAACTGATTTCATCTTCATTTAACTGATTTCATCGTTAACTGATTTCATCGTTAACTGATTTCATCTTCATTTAACTGATTTCATTTTCATTCTTCATTTAACTGATTTCATCGTTAACTGATTTCATCGTTAACTGATTTCATCTTTAACTGATTTCATCGTTAACTGATTTCATCCTCATTTAACTGATTTCATCGTTAACTGATTTCATCGTTAACTGATTTCATCTTCATTTAACTGATTTCATCGTTAACTGATTTCATCGTTAACTGATTCCATCGTTAACTGATTTCATCTTTAACTGATTTCATCGTTAACTGATTTCATCTTCATTTAACTGATTTCATCGTTAACTGATTTCATCGTTAACTGATTTCATCTTCATTTAACTGATTTCATTGTTAACTGATTTCATCGTTAACTGATTTCATCTTCATTTAACTGATTTCATCGTTAACTGATTTCATCGTTAACTGATTCCATCGTTAACTGATTTCATCGTTAACTGATTTCATCTTCATTTAACTGATTTCATTTTCATTCTTCATTTAACTGATTTCATCTTCATTTAATTGATTTCATCGTTAACTGATTTCATCGTTAACTGATTTCATCTTCATTTAACTGATTTCATCGTTAACTGATTTCATCGTTAACTGATTTCATCTTCATTTAACTGATTTCATCGTTAACTGATTTCATCTTCATTTAACTGATTTCATCGTTAACTGATTTCATCTTCATTTAACTGATTTCATCGTTAACTGATTTCATCGTTAACTGATTTCATCTTCATTTAACTGATTCCATCGTTAACTGATTTCATCGTTAACTGATTTCATCGTTAACTGATTTCATCTTCATTTAACTGATTTCATCGTTAACTGATTTCATCGTTAACTGATTTCATCTTCATTTAACTGATTCCATCGTTAACTGATTTCATCGTTAACTGATTTCATCTTCATTTAACTGATTTCATCGTTAACTGATTTCATCGTTAACTGATTCCATCGTTAACTGATTTCATCTTCATTTAACTGATTTCATCGTTAACTGATTTCATCGTTAACTGATTTCATCTTCATTTAACTGATTTCATCGTTAACTGATTTCATCGTTAACTGATTTCATCTTCATTTAACTGATTCCATCGTTAACTGATTTCATCGTTAACTGATTTCATCGTTAACTGATTTCATCGTTAACTGATTTCATCTTCATTTAACTGATTTCATCGTTAACTGATTTCATCGTTAACTGATTTCATCGTTAACTGATTTCATCTTCATTTAACTGATTTCATCGTTAACTGATTTCATCGTTAACTGATTTCATCGTTAACTGATTTCATCTTCATTTAACTGATTTCATCGTTAACTGATTTCATCGTTAACTGATTTCATCTTCATTTAACTGATTTCATCGTTAACTGATTTCATCGTTAACTGATTTCATCGTTAACTGATTTCATCTTCATTTAACTGATTTCATCGTTAACTGATTTCATCGTTAACTGATTTCATCGTTAACTGATTTCATCTTCATTTAACTGATTTCATCGTTAACTGATTTCATCTTCATTTAATTGATTTCATCGTTAACTGATTTCATCGTTAACTGATTTCATCGTTAACTGATTTCATCTTCATTTAACTGATTTCATCGTTAACTGATTTCATCGTTAACTGATTCCATCGTTAACTGATTTCATCATTAACTGATTTCATCTTCATTTAACTGATTTCATCGTTAACTGATTTCATCGTTAACTGATTTCATCTTTAACTGATTTCATCGTTAACTGATTTCATCTTCATTTAACTGATTTCATCGTTAACTGATTTCATCGTTAACTGATTTCATCTTTAACTGATTTCATCGTTAACTGATTTCATCTTCATTTAACTGATTTCATCGTTAACTGATTTCATCGTTAACTGATTTCATCTTCATTTAACTGATTTCATCGTTAACTGATTTCATCGTTAACTGATTCCATCGTTAACTGATTTCATCTTTAACTGATTTCATCGTTAACTGATTTCATCTTCATTTAACTGATTTCATCGTTAAGTGATTTCATCGTTAACTGATTTCATCGTTAACTGATTTCATCGTTAACTGATTTCATCTTCATTTAACTGATTTCATTGTTAACTGATTTCATCGTTAACTGATTTCATCTTCATTTAACTGATTTCATCGTTAACTGATTTCATCGTTAACTGATTCCATCGTTAACTGATTTCATCGTTAACTGATTTCATCGTTAACTGATTTCATCTTCATTTAACTGATTTCATTTTCATTCTTCATTTAACTGATTTCATCGTTAACTGATTTCATCGTTAACTGATTTCATCTTCATTTAACTGATTTCATCGTTAACTGATTTCATCGTTAACTGATTTCATCGTTAACTGATTTCATCTTTAACTGATTTCATCGTTAACTGATTTCATCTTCATTTAACTGATTTCATCGTTAACTGATTTCATCTTCATTTAATTGATTTCATCGTTAACTGATTTCATCGTTAACTGATTTCATCGTTAACTGATTTCATCTTCATTTAACTGATTTCATCGTTAACTGATTTCATCGTTAACTGATTTCATCTTCATTTAACTGATTTCATCGTTAACTGATTTCATCGTTAACTGATTTCATCGTTAACTGATTTCATCTTCATTTAAATGATTTCATCGTTAACTGATTTCATCGTTAACTGATTTCATCTTTAACTGATTTCATCGTTAACTGATTTCATCTTCATTTAACTGATTTCATCGTTAACTGATTTCATCGTTAACTGATTTCATCTTTAACTGATTTCATCGTTAACTGATTTCATCTTCATTTAACTGATTTCATCGTTAACTGATTTCATCTTCATTTAACTGATTTCATCGTTAACTGATTTCATCGTTAACTGATTTCATCGTTAACTGATTTCATCTTCATTTAACTGATTCCATCGTTAACTGATTTCATCGTTAACTGATTTCATCGTTAACTGATTTCATCTTCATTTAACTGATTTCATCGTTAACTGATTTCATCGTTAACTGATTTCATCTTTAACTGATTTCATCGTTAACTGATTTCATCTTCATTTAACTGATTTCATCGTTAACTGATTTCATCGTTAACTGATTTCATCGTTAACTGATTTCATCTTCATTTAACTGATTTCATCGTTAACTGATTCCATCGTTAACTGATTTCATCGTTAACTGATTTCATCTTCATTTAACTGATTTCATCGTTAACTGATTTCATCTTCATTTAACTGATTTCATCGTTAACTGATTTCATCGTTAACTGATTTCATCGTTAACTGATTTCATCTTCATTTAACTGATTTCATTTTCATTCTTCATTTAACTGATTTCATCGTTAACTGATTTCATCTTCATTTAATTGATTTCATCGTTAACTGATTTCATCGTTAACTGATTTCATCGTTAACTGATTTCATCTTCATTTAACTGATTTCATCGTTAACTGATTTCATCGTTAACTGATTTCATCTTCATTTAACTGATTTCATCGTTAACTGATTTCATCGTTAACTGATTTCATCGTTAACTGATTTCATCTTCATTTAACTGATTTCATCTTCATTTAACTGATTTCATCGTTAACTGATTTCATCGTTAACTGATTTCATCTTTAACTGATTTCATCGTTAACTGATTTCATCTTCATTTAACTGATTTCATCGTTAACTGATTTCATCGTTAACTGATTTCATCTTTAACTGATTTCATCGTTAACTGATTTCATCTTCATTTAACTGATTTCATCGTTAACTGATTTCATCTTCATTTAACTGATTTCATCGTTAACTGATTTCATCGTTAACTGATTTCATCGTTAACTGATTTCATCTTCATTTAACTGATTCCATCGTTAACTGATTTCATCGTTAACTGATTTCATCGTTAACTGATTTCATCTTCATTTAACTGATTTCATCGTTAACTGATTTCATCGTTAACTGATTTCATCTTTAACTGATTTCATCGTTAACTGATTTCATCTTCATTTAACTGATTTCATCGTTAACTGATTTCATCGTTAACTGATTTCATCGTTAACTGATTTCATCTTCATTTAACTGATTTCATCGTTAACTGATTCCATCGTTAACTGATTTCGTTAACTGATTTCATCTTCATTTAACTGATTTCATCGTTAACTGATTTCATCTTCATTTAACTGATTTCATCGTTAACTGATTTCATCGTTAACTGATTTCATCGTTAACTGATTTCATCTTCATTTAACTGATTTCATTTTCATTCTTCATTTAACTGATTTCATCGTTAACTGATTTCATCTTCATTTAATTGATTTCATCGTTAACTGATTTCATCGTTAACTGATTTCATCGTTAACTGATTTCATCGTTAACTGATTTCATCGTTAACTGATTTCATCTTCATTTAACTGATTTCATCGTTAACTGATTTCATCATTAACTGATTTCATCGTTAACTGATTTCATCTTCATTTAACTGATTTCATCGTTAACTGATTTCATCGTTAACTGATTTCATCTTTAACTGATTTCATCGTTAACTGATTTCATCTTCATTTAACTGATTTCATCGTTAACTGATTTCATCGTTAACTGATTTCATCTTTAACTGATTTCATCGTTAACTGATTTCATCTTCATTTAACTGATTTCATCGTTAACTGATTTCATCTTCATTTAACTGATTTCATCGTTAACTGATTTCATCGTTAACTGATTTCATCGTTAACTGATTTCATCTTCATTTAACTGATTCCATCGTTAACTGATTTCATCGTTAACTGATTTCATCTTCATTTAACTGATTTCATCGTTAACTGATTTCATCGTTAACTGATTTCATCTTCATTTTACTGATTTCATCGTTAACTGATTTCATCGTTAACTGATTTCATCGTTAACTGATTTCATCTTCATTTAACTGATTTCATCGTTAACTGATTTCATCGTTAACTGATTCCATCGTTAACTGATTTCATCGTTAACTGATTTCATCTTCATTTAACTGATTTCATCGTTAACTGATTTCATCTTCATTTAACTGATTTCATCGTTAACTGATTTCATCGTTAACTGATTTCATCGTTAACTGATTTCATCTTCATTTAACTGATTTCATCGTTAACTGATTTCATCGTTAACTGATTTCATCTTTAACTGATTTCATCGTTAACTGATTTCATCTTCATTTAACTGATTTCATCGTTAACTGATTTCATCTTCATTTAATTGATTTCATCGTTAACTGATTTCATCGTTAACTGATTTCATCGTTAACTGATTTCATCTTCATTTAACTGATTTCATCGTTAACTGATTCCATCGTTAACTGATTTCATCTTCATTTAACTGATTTCATCGTTAACTGATTTCATCGTTAACTGATTTCATCTTCATTTAACTGATTTCATCGTTAACTGATTTCATCGTTAACTGATTTCATCGTTAACTGATTTCATCTTCATTTAACTGATTTCATCGTTAACTGATTTCATCGTTAACTGATTTCATCTTCATTTAACTGATTTCATCGTTAACTGATTTCATCGTTAACTGATTCCATCGTTAACTGATTTCATCTTTAACTGATTTCATCGTTAACTGATTTCATCTTCATTTAACTGATTTCATCGTTAAGTGATTTCATCGTTAACTGATTTCATCTTCATTTAACTGATTTCATTGTTAACTGATTTCATCGTTAACTGATTTCATCTTCATTTAACTGATTCCATCGTTAACTGATTTCATCGTTAACTGATTTCATCGTTAACTGATTTCATCGTTAACTGATTTCATCTTTAACTGATTTCATCTTCATTTAACTGATTTCATCGTTAACTGATTTCATCGTTAACTGATTTCATCGTTAACTGATTTCATCTTCATTTAACTGATTTCATCGTTAACTGATTTCATCGTTAACTGATTCCATCGTTAACTGATTTCATCGTTAACTGATTTCATCTTCATTTAACTGATTTAATTTTCATTCTTCATTTAACTGATTTCATCGTTAACTGATTTCATCTTCATTTAACTGATTCCATCGTTAACTGATTTCATCGTTAACTGATTTCATCGTTAACTGATTTCATCTTCATTTAACTGATTTCATCGTTAACTGATTTCATCGTTAACTGATTTCATCTTTAACTGATTTCATCGTTAACTGATTTCATCTTCATTTAACTGATTTCATCGTTAACTGATTTCATCGTTAACTGATTTCATCGTTAACTGATTTCATCTTCATTTAACTGATTTCATCGTTAACTGATTCCATCGTTAACTGATTTCATCGTTAACTGATTTCATCTTCATTTAACTGATTTCATCGTTAACTGATTTCATCTTCATTTAACTGATTTCATCGTTAACTGATTTCATCGTTAACTGATTTCATCGTTAACTGATTTCATCTTCATTTAACTGATTTCATTTTCATTCTTCATTTAACTGATTTCATCGTTAACTGATTTCATCTTCATTTAATTGATTTCATCGTTAACTGATTTCATCGTTAACTGATTTCATCGTTAACTGATTTCATCTTCATTTAACTGATTTCATCGTTAACTGATTTCATCGTTAACTGATTTCATCGTTAACTGATTTCATCTTCATTTAACTGATTTCATCGTTAACTGATTTCATCGTTAACTGATTTCATCGTTAACTGATTTCATCTTCATTTAACTGATTTCATCTTCATTTAACTGATTTCATCGTTAACTGATTTCATCGTTAACTGATTTCATCTTTAACTGATTTCATCGTTAACTGATTTCATCTTCATTTAACTGATTTCATCGTTAACTGATTTCATCGTTAACTGATTTCATCTTTAACTGATTTCATCGTTAACTGATTTCATCTTCATTTAACTGATTTCATCGTTAACTGATTTCATCTTCATTTAACTGATTTCATCGTTAACTGATTTCATCGTTAACTGATTTCATCGTTAACTGATTTCATCTTCATTTAACTGATTCCATCGTTAACTGATTTCATCGTTAACTGATTTCATCGTTAACTGATTTCATCTTCATTTAACTGATTTCATCGTTAACTGATTTCATCGTTAACTGATTTCATCTTTAACTGATTTCATCGTTAACTGATTTCATCTTCATTTAACTGATTTCATCGTTAACTGATTTCATCGTTAACTGATTTCATCGTTAACTGATTTCATCTTCATTTAACTGATTTCATCGTTAACTGATTCCATCGTTAACTGATTTCGTTAACTGATTTCATCTTCATTTAACTGATTTCATCGTTAACTGATTTCATCTTCATTTAACTGATTTCATCGTTAACTGATTTCATCGTTAACTGATTTCATCGTTAACTGATTTCATCTTCATTTAACTGATTTCATTTTCATTCTTCATTTAACTGATTTCATCGTTAACTGATTTCATCTTCATTTAATTGATTTCATCGTTAACTGATTTCATCGTTAACTGATTTCATCGTTAACTGATTTCATCTTCATTTAACTGATTTCATCGTTAACTGATTTCATCGTTAACTGATTTCATCTTCATTTAACTGATTTCATCGTTAACTGATTTCATCATTAACTGATTTCATCGTTAACTGATTTCATCTTCATTTAACTGATTTCATCGTTAACTGATTTCATCGTTAACTGATTTCATCTTTAACTGATTTCATCGTTAACTGATTTCATCTTCATTTAACTGATTTCATCGTTAACTGATTTCATCGTTAACTGATTTCATCTTTAACTGATTTCATCGTTAACTGATTTCATCTTCATTTAACTGATTTCATCGTTAACTGATTTCATCTTCATTTAACTGATTTCATCGTTAACTGATTTCATCGTTAACTGATTTCATCGTTAACTGATTTCATCTTCATTTAACTGATTCCATCGTTAACTGATTTCATCGTTAACTGATTTCATCTTCATTTAACTGATTTCATCGTTAACTGATTTCATCGTTAACTGATTTCATCGTTAACTGATTTCATCTTCATTTTACTGATTTCATCGTTAACTGATTTCATCGTTAACTGATTTCATCTTCATTTAACTGATTTCATCGTTAACTGATTTCATCGTTAACTGATTCCATCGTTAACTGATTTCATCGTTAACTGATTTCATCTTCATTTAACTGATTTCATCGTTAACTGATTTCATCTTCATTTAACTGATTTCATCGTTAACTGATTTCATCGTTAACTGATTTCATCGTTAACTGATTTCATCTTCATTTAACTGATTTCATCGTTAACTGATTTCATCGTTAACTGATTTCATCTTTAACTGATTTCATCGTTAACTGATTTCATCTTCATTTAACTGATTTCATCGTTAACTGATTTCATCTTCATTTAATTGATTTCATCGTTAACTGATTTCATCGTTAACTGATTTCATCGTTAACTGATTTCATCTTCATTTAACTGATTTCATCGTTAACTGATTCCATCGTTAACTGATTTCATCTTCATTTAACTGATTTCATCGTTAACTGATTTCATCGTTAACTGATTTCATCTTCATTTAACTGATTTCATCGTTAACTGATTTCATCGTTAACTGATTTCATCGTTAACTGATTTCATCTTCATTTAACTGATTTCATCGTTAACTGATTTCATCGTTAACTGATTTCATCTTCATTTAACTGATTTCATCGTTAACTGATTTCATCGTTAACTGATTCCATCGTTAACTGATTTCATCTTTAACTGATTTCATCGTTAACTGATTTCATCTTCATTTAACTGATTTCATCGTTAAGTGATTTCATCGTTAACTGATTTCATCTTCATTTAACTGATTTCATTGTTAACTGATTTCATCGTTAACTGATTTCATCTTCATTTAACTGATTCCATCGTTAACTGATTTCATCGTTAACTGATTTCATCGTTAACTGATTTCATCTTTAACTGATTTCATCTTCATTTAACTGATTTCATCGTTAACTGATTTCATCGTTAACTGATTTCATCGTTAACTGATTTCATCTTCATTTAACTGATTTCATCGTTAACTGATTTCATCGTTAACTGATTCCATCGTTAACTGATTTCATCGTTAACTGATTTCATCTTCATTTAACTGATTTAATTTTCATTCTTCATTTAACTGATTTCATCGTTAACTGATTTCATCTTCATTTAACTGATTCCATCGTTAACTGATTTCATCGTTAACTGATTTCATCGTTAACTGATTTCATCTTCATTTAACTGATTTCATCGTTAACTGATTTCATCGTTAACTGATTTCATCTTTAACTGATTTCATCGTTAACTGATTTCATCTTCATTTAACTGATTTCATCGTTAACTGATTTCATCGTTAACTGATTTCATCGTTAACTGATTTCATCTTCATTTAACTGATTTCATCGTTAACTGATTCCATCGTTAACTGATTTCATCGTTAACTGATTTCATCTTCATTTAACTGATTTCATCGTTAACTGATTTCATCTTCATTTAACTGATTTCATCGTTAACTGATTTCATCGTTAACTGATTTCATCGTTAACTGATTTCATCTTCATTTAACTGATTTCATTTTCATTCTTCATTTAACTGATTTCATCGTTAACTGATTTCATCTTCATTTAATTGATTTCATCGTTAACTGATTTCATCGTTAACTGATTTCATCGTTAACTGATTTCATCTTCATTTAACTGATTTCATCGTTAACTGATTTCATCGTTAACTGATTTCATCTTCATTTAACTGATTTCATCGTTAACTGATTTCATCGTTAACTGATTTCATCGTTAACTGATTTCATCTTCATTTAACTGATTTCATCTTCATTTAACTGATTTCATCGTTAACTGATTTCATCGTTAACTGATTTCATCTTTAACTGATTTCATCGTTAACTGATTTCATCTTCATTTAACTGATTTCATCGTTAACTGATTTCATCGTTAACTGATTTCATCTTTAACTGATTTCATCGTTAACTGATTTCATCTTCATTTAACTGATTTCATCGTTAACTGATTTCATCTTCATTTAACTGATTTCATCGTTAACTGATTTCATCGTTAACTGATTTCATCGTTAACTGATTTCATCTTCATTTAACTGATTCCATCGTTAACTGATTTCATCGTTAACTGATTTCATCTTCATTTAACTGATTTCATCGTTAACTGATTTCATCGTTAACTGATTTCATCTTTAACTGATTTCATCGTTAACTGATTTCATCTTCATTTAACTGATTTCATCGTTAACTGATTTCATCGTTAACTGATTTCATCGTTAACTGATTTCATCTTCATTTAACTGATTTCATCGTTAACTGATTCCATCGTTAACTGATTTCGTTAACTGATTTCATCTTCATTTAACTGATTTCATCGTTAACTGATTTCATCTTCATTTAACTGATTTCATCGTTAACTGATTTCATCGTTAACTGATTTCATCGTTAACTGATTTCATCTTCATTTAACTGATTTCATTTTCATTCTTCATTTAACTGATTTCATCGTTAACTGATTTCATCTTCATTTAATTGATTTCATCGTTAACTGATTTCATCGTTAACTGATTTCATCGTTAACTGATTTCATCTTCATTTAACTGATTTCATCGTTAACTGATTTCATCGTTAACTGATTTCATCTTCATTTAACTGATTTCATCGTTAACTGATTTCATCATTAACTGATTTCATCGTTAACTGATTTCATCTTCATTTAACTGATTTCATCGTTAACTGATTTCATCGTTAACTGATTTCATCTTTAACTGATTTCATCGTTAACTGATTTCATCTTCATTTAACTGATTTCATCGTTAACTGATTTCATCGTTAACTGATTTCATCTTTAACTGATTTCATCGTTAACTGATTTCATCTTCATTTAACTGATTTCATCGTTAACTGATTTCATCTTCATTTAACTGATTTCATCGTTAACTGATTTCATCGTTAACTGATTTCATCGTTAACTGATTTCATCTTCATTTAACTGATTCCATCGTTAACTGATTTCATCGTTAACTGATTTCATCTTCATTTAACTGATTTCATCGTTAACTGATTTCATCGTTAACTGATTTCATCGTTAACTGATTTCATCTTCATTTTACTGATTTCATCGTTAACTGATTTCATCGTTAACTGATTTCATCGTTAACTGATTTCATCGTTAACTGATTTCATCTTCATTTAACTGATTTCATCGTTAACTGATTTCATCGTTAACTGATTCCATCGTTAACTGATTTCATCGTTAACTGATTTCATCTTCATTTAACTGATTTCATCGTTAACTGATTTCATCTTCATTTAACTGATTTCATCGTTAACTGATTTCATCGTTAACTGATTTCATCGTTAACTGATTTCATCTTCATTTAACTGATTTCATCGTTAACTGATTTCATCGTTAACTGATTTCATCTTTAACTGATTTCATCGTTAACTGATTTCATCTTCATTTAACTGATTTCATCGTTAACTGATTTCATCTTCATTTAATTGATTTCATCGTTAACTGATTTCATCGTTAACTGATTTCATCGTTAACTGATTTCATCTTCATTTAACTGATTTCATCGTTAACTGATTCCATCGTTAACTGATTTCATCTTCATTTAACTGATTTCATCGTTAACTGATTTCATCGTTAACTGATTTCATCTTCATTTAACTGATTTCATCGTTAACTGATTTCATCGTTAACTGATTTCATCTTCATTTAACTGATTTCATCGTTAACTGATTTCATCGTTAACTGATTTCATCTTCATTTAACTGATTTCATCGTTAACTGATTTCATCGTTAACTGATTCCATCGTTAACTGATTTCATCTTTAACTGATTTCATCGTTAACTGATTTCATCTTCATTTAACTGATTTCATCGTTAAGTGATTTCATCGTTAACTGATTTCATCTTCATTTAACTGATTTCATTGTTAACTGATTTCATCGTTAACTGATTTCATCTTCATTTAACTGATTCCATCGTTAACTGATTTCATCGTTAACTGATTTCATCTTTAACTGATTTCATCTTCATTTAACTGATTTCATCGTTAACTGATTTCATCGTTAACTGATTTCATCGTTAACTGATTTCATCTTCATTTAACTGATTTCATCGTTAACTGATTTCATCGTTAACTGATTTCATCTTCATTTAACTGATTTCATTTTCATTCTTCATTTAACTGATTTCATCGTTAACTGATTTCATCGTTAACTGATTTCATCTTCATTTAACTGATTCCATCGTTAACTGATTTCATCGTTAACTGATTTCATCTTCATTTAACTGATTTCATCGTTAACTGATTTCATCGTTAACTGATTCCATCGTTAATTGATTTCATCGTTAACTGATTTCATCGTTAACTGATTTCATCTTCATTTAACTGATTTCATCGTTAACTGATTTCATCTTCATTTAACTGATTTCATCGTTAACTGATTTCATCGTTAACTGATTTCATCTTCATTTAACTGATTCCATCGTTAACTGATTTCATCGTTAACTGATTTCATCGTTAACTGATTTCATCGTTAACTGATTTCATCGTTAACTGATTTCATCTTCATTTAACTGATTTCATCGTTAACTGATTTCATCGTTAACTGATTTCATCTTCATTTAACTGATTTCATCTTCATTTAACTGATTTCATCTTCATTTAACTGATTTCATCGTTAACTGATTTCATCGTTAACTGATTTCATCGTTAACTGATTTCATCTTCATTTAACTGATTTCATTTTCATTCTTCATTTAACTGATTTCATCGTTAACTGATTTCATCTTCATTTAACTGATTTCATCGTTAACTGATTTCATCGTTAACTGATTTCATCGTTAACTGATTTCATCTTCATTTAACTGATTTCATCGTTAACTGATTTCATCTTCATTTAATTGATTTCATCGTTAACTGATTTCATCGTTAACTGATTTCATCGTTAACTGATTTCATCTTCATTTAACTGATTTCATCGTTAACTGATTTCATCGTTAACTGATTCCATCGTTAACTGATTTCATCGTTAACTGATTTCATCTTCATTTAACTGATTTCATCGTTAAGTGATTTCATCGTTAACTGATTTCATCTTCATTTAACTGATTTCATTGTTAACTGATTTCATCGTTAACTGATTTCATCTTCATTTAACTGATTCCATCGTTAACTGATTTCATCGTTAACTGATTTCATCGTTAACTGATTTCATCGTTAACTGATTTCATCTTTAACTGATTTCATCTTCATTTAACTGATTTCATCGTTAACTGATTTCATCGTTAACTGATTTCATCGTTAACTGATTTCATCTTCATTTAACTGATTTCATCGTTAACTGATTTCATCGTTAACTGATTCCATCGTTAACTGATTTCATCGTTAACTGATTTCATCTTCATTTAACTGATTTAATTTTCATTCTTCATTTAACTGATTTCATCGTTAACTGATTTCATCTTCATTTAACTGATTTCATCGTTAACTGATTTCATCGTTAACTGATTTCATCTTTAACTGATTTCATCGTTAACTGATTTCATCTTCATTTAACTGATTTCATCGTTAACTGATTTCATCTTCATTTAATTGATTTCATCGTTAACTGATTTCATCGTTAACTGATTTCATCGTTAACTGATTTCATCTTCATTTAACTGATTTCATCGTTAACTGATTTCATCGTTAACTGATTCCATCGTTAACTGATTTCATCGTTAACTGATTTCATCTTCATTTAACTGATTTCATCGTTAACTGATTTCATCGTTAACTGATTTCATCTTTAACTGATTTCATCGTTAACTGATTTCATCTTCATTTAACTGATTTCATCGTTAACTGATTTCATCGTTAACTGATTTCATCTTTAACTGATTTCATCGTTAACTGATTTCATCTTCATTTAACTGATTTCATCGTTAACTGATTTCATCGTTAACTGATTTCATCTTCATTTAACTGATTTCATCGTTAACTGATTTCATCGTTAACTGATTTCATCTTTAACTGATTTCATCGTTAACTGATTTCATCTTCATTTAACTGATTTCATCGTTAAGTGATTTCATCGTTAACTGATTTCATCGTTAACTGATTTCATCGTTAACTGATTTCATCTTCATTTAACTGATTTCATCGTTAACTGATTTCATCGTTAACTGATTTCATCTTCATTTAACTGATTTCATTGTTAACTGATTTCATCGTTAACTGATTTCATCTTCATTTAACTGATTTCATCGTTAACTGATTCCATCGTTAACTGATTTCATCGTTAACTGATTTCATCGTTAACTGATTTCATCTTCATTTAACTGATTTCATTTTCATTCTTCATTTAACTGATTTCATCGTTAACTGATTTCATCGTTAACTGATTTCATCTTCATTTAACTGATTTCATCGTTAACTGATTTCATCGTTAACTGATTTCATCGTTAACTGATTTCATCTTTAACTGATTTCATCGTTAACTGATTTCATCTTCATTTAACTGATTTCATCGTTAACTGATTTCATCTTCATTTAATTGATTTCATCGTTAACTGATTTCATCGTTAACTGATTTCATCGTTAACTGATTTCATCTTTAACTGATTTCATCGTTAACTGATTTCATCTTCATTTAACTGATTTCATCGTTAACTGATTTCATCGTTAACTGATTTCATCTTTAACTGATTTCATCGTTAACTGATTTCATCTTCATTTAACTGATTTCATCGTTAACTGATTTCATCTTCATTTAACTGATTTCATCGTTAACTGATTTCATCTTCATTTAACTGATTTCATCGTTAACTGATTTCATCGTTAACTGATTTCATCGTTAACTGATTTCATCTTCATTTAACTGATTCCATCGTTAACTGATTTCATCGTTAACTGATTTCATCGTTAACTGATTTCATCTTCATTTAACTGATTTCATCGTTAACTGATTTCATCTTTAACTGATTTCATCGTTAACTGATTTCATCGTTAACTGATTTCATCTTCATTTAACTGATTTCATCGTTAACTGATTTCATCGTTAACTGATTTCATCGTTAACTGATTCCATCGTTAACTGATTTCATCGTTAACTGATTTCATCGTTAACTGATTTCATCTTCATTTAACTGATTTCATCGTTAACTGATTTCATCTTCATTTAACTGATTTCATCGTTAACTGATTTCATCGTTAACTGATTTCATCGTTAACTGATTTCATCTTCATTTAACTGATTTCATTTTCATTCTTCATTTAACTGATTTCATCGTTAACTGATTTCATCTTCATTTAATTGATTTCATTGTTAACTGATTTCATCGTTAACTGATTTCATCGTTAACTGATTTCATCTTCATTTAACTGATTTCATCGTTAACTGATTTCATCGTTAACTGATTTCATCGTTAACTGATTTCATCTTCATTTAACTGATTTCATCGTTAACTGATTTCATCGTTAACTGATTTCATCGTTAACTGATTTCATCTTCATTTAACTGATTTCATCGTTAACTGATTTCATCGTTAACTGATTTCATCTTTAACTGATTTCATCGTTAACTGATTTCATCTTCATTTAACTGATTTCATCGTTAACTGATTTCATCGTTAACTGATTTCATCGTTAACTGATTTCATCTTCATTTAACTGATTTCATCGTTAACTGATTTCATCGTTAACTGATTTCATCTTCATTTAACTGATTTCATCGTTAACTGATTTCATCGTTAACTGATTCCATCGTTAACTGATTTCATCGTTAACTGATTTCATCGTTAACTGATTTCATCGTTAACTGATTTCATCTTCATTTAACTGATTTCATCGTTAACTGATTTCATCGTTAACTGATTTCATCTTCATTTAACTGATTTCATCGTTAACTGATTTCATCGTTAACTGATTTCATCTTCATTTAACTGATTTCATCGTTAACTGATTTCATCTTCATTTAACTGATTTCATCGTTAACTGATTTCATCGTTAACTGATTCCATCGTTAACTGATTTCGTCTTTAACTGATTTCATCGTTAACTGATTTCATCTTCATTTAACTGATTTCATCGTTAAGTGATTTCATCGTTAACTGATTTCATCGTTAACTGATTTCATCGTTAACTGATTTCATCTTCATTTAACTGATTTCATTGTTAACTGATTTCATCGTTAACTGATTTCATCTTCATTTAACTGATTTCATCGTTAACTGATTTCATCGTTAACTGATTCCATCGTTAACTGATTCCATCGTTAACTGATTTCATCGTTAACTGATTTCATCTTCATTTAACTGATTTCATCGTTAACTGATTTCATCGTTAACTGATTCCATCGTTAACTGATTTCATCTTTAACTGATTTCATCGTTAACTGATTTCATCTTCATTTAACTGATTTCATCGTTAAGTGATTTCATCGTTAACTGATTTCATCGTTAACTGATTTCATCGTTAACTGATTTCATCTTCATTTAACTGATTTCATCGTTAACTGATTTCATCTTCATTTAACTGATTTCATCGTTAACTGATTTCATCGTTAACTGATTTCATCGTTAACTGATTTCATCTTCATTTAACTGATTTCATCGTTAACTGATTTCATCGTTAACTGATTCCATCGTTAACTGATTTCATCGTTAACTGATTTCATCGTTAACTGATTTCATCTTCATTTAACTGATTTCATCGTTAACTGATTTCATCTTCATTTAACTGATTTCATCGTTAACTGATTTCATCGTTAACTGATTTCATCGTTAACTGATTTCATCGTTAACTGATTTCATCTTCATTTAACTGATTTCATTTTCATTCTTCATTTAACTGATTTCATCGTTAACTGATTTCATCTTCATTTAATTGATTTCATTGTTAACTGATTTCATCGTTAACTGATTTCATCGTTAACTGATTTCATCTTCATTTAACTGATTTCATCGTTAACTGATTTCATCGTTAACTGATTTCATCTTCATTTAACTGATTTCATCGTTAACTGATTTCATCGTTAACTGATTTCATCGTTAACTGATTTCATCTTCATTTAACTGATTTCATCGTTAACTGATTTCATCGTTAACTGATTTCATCTTTAACTGATTTCATCTTCATTTAACTGATTTCATCGTTAACTGATTTCATCGTTAACTGATTTCATCGTTAACTGATTTCATCTTCATTTAACTGATTTCATCGTTAACTGATTTCATCGTTAACTGATTTCATCTTCATTTAACTGATTTCATCGTTAACTGATTTCATCGTTAACTGATTCCATCGTTAACTGATTTCATCGTTAACTGATTTCATCGTTAACTGATTTCATCGTTAACTGATTTCATCTTCATTTAACTGATTTCATCGTTAACTGATTTCATCGTTAACTGATTTCATCTTCATTTAACTGATTTCATCGTTAACTGATTTCATCGTTAACTGATTTCATCTTCATTTAACTGATTTCATCGTTAACTGATTTCATCTTCATTTAACTGATTTCATCGTTAACTGATTTCATCGTTAACTGATTCCATCGTTAACTGATTTCGTCTTTAACTGATTTCATCGTTAACTGATTTCATCTTCATTTAACTGATTTCATCGTTAAGTGATTTCATCGTTAACTGATTTCATCGTTAACTGATTTCATCTTCATTTAACTGATTTCATTGTTAACTGATTTCATCGTTAACTGATTTCATCTTCATTTAACTGATTTCATCGTTAACTGATTTCATCGTTAACTGATTCCATCGTTAACTGATTTCATCGTTAACTGATTCCATCGTTAACTGATTTCATCGTTAACTGATTTCATCGTTAACTGATTTCATCTTCATTTAACTGATTTCATCGTTAACTGATTTCATCTTCATTTAACTGATTTCATTTTCATTCTTCATTTAACTGATTTCATCGTTAACTGATTTCATCTTCATTTAACTGATTTCATCGTTAACTGATTTCATCGTTAACTGATTTCATCTTCTTTTAACTGATTTCATCGTTAACTGATTTCATCTTCATTTAATTGATTTCATCGTTAACTGATTTCATCGTTAACTGATTTCATCTTCATTTAACTGATTTCATCGTTAACTGATTTCATCGTTAACTGATTTCATCTTCATTTAACTGATTTCATCGTTAACTGATTTCATCTTCATTTAACTGATTTCATCGTTAACTGATTTCATCGTTAACTGATTTCATCTTCATTTAACTGATTTCATCGTTAACTGATTTCATCGTTAACTGATTTCATCTTCTTTTAACTGATTTCATCGTTAACTGATTTCATCTTCATTTAATTGATTTCATCGTTAACTGATTTCATCGTTAACTGATTTCATCTTCATTTAACTGATTTCATCGTTAACTGATTTCATCGTTAACTGATTTCATCTTCATTTAACTGATTTCATCGTTAACTGATTTCATCTTCATTTAACTGATTTCATCGTTAACTGATTTCATCGTTAACTGATTTCATCTTCATTTAACTGATTCCATCGTTAACTGATTTCATCGTTAACTGATTTCATCGTTAACTGATTTCATCGTTAACTGATTTCATCTTCATTTAACTGATTTCATCGTTAACTGATTTCATCGTTAACTGATTTCATCTTCATTTAACTGATTCCATCGTTAACTGATTTCATCGTTAACTGATTTCATCTTCATTTAACTGATTTCATCGTTAACTGATTTCATCGTTAACTGATTCCATCGTTAACTGATTTCATCGTTAACTGATTTCATCGTTAACTGATTTCATCTTCATTTAACTGATTTCATCGTTAACTGATTTCATCTTCATTTAACTGATTTCATCGTTAACTGATTTCATCGTTAACTGATTTCATCGTTAACTGATTTCATCTTCATTTAACTGATTCCATCGTTAACTGATTTCATCGTTAACTGATTTCATCGTTAACTGATTTCATCTTTAACTGATTTCATCGTTAACTGATTTCATCTTCATTTAACTGATTTCATCGTTAACTGATTTCATCGTTAACTGATTTCATCGTTAACTGATTTCATCTTCATTTAACTGATTTCATCGTTAACTGATTTCATCGTTAACTGATTTCATCGTTAACTGATTTCATCTTCATTTAACTGATTTCATCGTTAACTGATTTCATCGTTAACTGATTTCATCTTCATTTAACTGATTTCATTTTCATTCTTCATTTAACTGATTTCATCGTTAACTGATTTCATCGTTAACTGATTTCATCTTTAACTGATTTCATCGTTAACTGATTTCATCCTCATTTAACTGATTTCATCGTTAACTGATTTCATCGTTAACTGATTTCATCTTCATTTAACTGATTTCATCGTTAACTGATTTCATCGTTAACTGATTCCATCGTTAACTGATTTCATCTTTAACTGATTTCATCGTTAACTGATTTCATCTTCATTTAACTGATTTCATCGTTAACTGATTTCATCGTTAACTGATTTCATCTTCATTTAACTGATTTCATTGTTAACTGATTTCATCGTTAACTGATTTCATCTTCATTTAACTGATTTCATCGTTAACTGATTTCATCGTTAACTGATTCCATCGTTAACTGATTTCATCGTTAACTGATTTCATCTTCATTTAACTGATTTCATTTTCATTCTTCATTTAACTGATTTCATCTTCATTTAATTGATTTCATCGTTAACTGATTTCATCGTTAACTGATTTCATCTTCATTTAACTGATTTCATCGTTAACTGATTTCATCGTTAACTGATTTCATCTTCATTTAACTGATTTCATCGTTAACTGATTTCATCTTCATTTAACTGATTTCATCGTTAACTGATTTCATCTTCATTTAACTGATTTCATCGTTAACTGATTTCATCGTTAACTGATTTCATCTTCATTTAACTGATTCCATCGTTAACTGATTTCATCGTTAACTGATTTCATCGTTAACTGATTTCATCTTCATTTAACTGATTTCATCGTTAACTGATTTCATCGTTAACTGATTTCATCTTCATTTAACTGATTCCATCGTTAACTGATTTCATCGTTAACTGATTTCATCTTCATTTAACTGATTTCATCGTTAACTGATTTCATCGTTAACTGATTCCATCGTTAACTGATTTCATCTTCATTTAACTGATTTCATCGTTAACTGATTTCATCGTTAACTGATTTCATCTTCATTTAACTGATTTCATCGTTAACTGATTTCATCGTTAACTGATTTCATCTTCATTTAACTGATTCCATCGTTAACTGATTTCATCGTTAACTGATTTCATCGTTAACTGATTTCATCGTTAACTGATTTCATCTTCATTTAACTGATTTCATCGTTAACTGATTTCATCGTTAACTGATTTCATCGTTAACTGATTTCATCTTCATTTAACTGATTTCATCGTTAACTGATTTCATCGTTAACTGATTTCATCGTTAACTGATTTCATCTTCATTTAACTGATTTCATCGTTAACTGATTTCATCGTTAACTGATTTCATCTTCATTTAACTGATTTCATCGTTAACTGATTTCATCGTTAACTGATTTCATCGTTAACTGATTTCATCTTCATTTAACTGATTTCATCGTTAACTGATTTCATCGTTAACTGATTTCATCGTTAACTGATTTCATCTTCATTTAACTGATTTCATCGTTAACTGATTTCATCTTCATTTAATTGATTTCATCGTTAACTGATTTCATCGTTAACTGATTTCATCGTTAACTGATTTCATCTTCATTTAACTGATTTCATCGTTAACTGATTTCATCGTTAACTGATTCCATCGTTAACTGATTTCATCATTAACTGATTTCATCTTCATTTAACTGATTTCATCGTTAACTGATTTCATCGTTAACTGATTTCATCTTTAACTGATTTCATCGTTAACTGATTTCATCTTCATTTAACTGATTTCATCGTTAACTGATTTCATCGTTAACTGATTTCATCTTTAACTGATTTCATCGTTAACTGATTTCATCTTCATTTAACTGATTTCATCGTTAACTGATTTCATCGTTAACTGATTTCATCTTCATTTAACTGATTTCATCGTTAACTGATTTCATCGTTAACTGATTCCATCGTTAACTGATTTCATCTTTAACTGATTTCATCGTTAACTGATTTCATCTTCATTTAACTGATTTCATCGTTAAGTGATTTCATCGTTAACTGATTTCATCGTTAACTGATTTCATCGTTAACTGATTTCATCTTCATTTAACTGATTTCATTGTTAACTGATTTCATCGTTAACTGATTTCATCTTCATTTAACTGATTTCATCGTTAACTGATTTCATCGTTAACTGATTCCATCGTTAACTGATTTCATCGTTAACTGATTTCATCGTTAACTGATTTCATCTTCATTTAACTGATTTCATTTTCATTCTTCATTTAACTGATTTCATCGTTAACTGATTTCATCGTTAACTGATTTCATCTTCATTTAACTGATTTCATCGTTAACTGATTTCATCGTTAACTGATTTCATCGTTAACTGATTTCATCTTTAACTGATTTCATCGTTAACTGATTTCATCTTCATTTAACTGATTTCATCGTTAACTGATTTCATCTTCATTTAATTGATTTCATCGTTAACTGATTTCATCGTTAACTGATTTCATCGTTAACTGATTTCATCTTCATTTAACTGATTTCATCGTTAACTGATTTCATCGTTAACTGATTTCATCTTCATTTAACTGATTTCATCGTTAACTGATTTCATCGTTAACTGATTTCATCGTTAACTGATTTCATCTTCATTTAAATGATTTCATCGTTAACTGATTTCATCGTTAACTGATTTCATCTTTAACTGATTTCATCGTTAACTGATTTCATCTTCATTTAACTGATTTCATCGTTAACTGATTTCATCGTTAACTGATTTCATCTTTAACTGATTTCATCGTTAACTGATTTCATCTTCATTTAACTGATTTCATCGTTAACTGATTTCATCTTCATTTAACTGATTTCATCGTTAACTGATTTCATCGTTAACTGATTTCATCGTTAACTGATTTCATCTTCATTTAACTGATTCCATCGTTAACTGATTTCATCGTTAACTGATTTCATCGTTAACTGATTTCATCTTCATTTAACTGATTTCATCGTTAACTGATTTCATCGTTAACTGATTTCATCTTTAACTGATTTCATCGTTAACTGATTTCATCTTCATTTAACTGATTTCATCGTTAACTGATTTCATCGTTAACTGATTTCATCGTTAACTGATTTCATCTTCATTTAACTGATTTCATCGTTAACTGATTCCATCGTTAACTGATTTCATCGTTAACTGATTTCATCTTCATTTAACTGATTTCATCGTTAACTGATTTCATCTTCATTTAACTGATTTCATCGTTAACTGATTTCATCGTTAACTGATTTCATCGTTAACTGATTTCATCTTCATTTAACTGATTTCATTTTCATTCTTCATTTAACTGATTTCATCGTTAACTGATTTCATCTTCATTTAATTGATTTCATCGTTAACTGATTTCATCGTTAACTGATTTCATCGTTAACTGATTTCATCTTCATTTAACTGATTTCATCGTTAACTGATTTCATCGTTAACTGATTTCATCTTCATTTAACTGATTTCATCGTTAACTGATTTCATCGTTAACTGATTTCATCGTTAACTGATTTCATCTTCATTTAACTGATTTCATCTTCATTTAACTGATTTCATCGTTAACTGATTTCATCGTTAACTGATTTCATCTTTAACTGATTTCATCGTTAACTGATTTCATCTTCATTTAACTGATTTCATCGTTAACTGATTTCATCGTTAACTGATTTCATCTTTAACTGATTTCATCGTTAACTGATTTCATCTTCATTTAACTGATTTCATCGTTAACTGATTTCATCTTCATTTAACTGATTTCATCGTTAACTGATTTCATCGTTAACTGATTTCATCGTTAACTGATTTCATCTTCATTTAACTGATTCCATCGTTAACTGATTTCATCGTTAACTGATTTCATCGTTAACTGATTTCATCTTCATTTAACTGATTTCATCGTTAACTGATTTCATCGTTAACTGATTTCATCTTTAACTGATTTCATCGTTAACTGATTTCATCTTCATTTAACTGATTTCATCGTTAACTGATTTCATCGTTAACTGATTTCATCGTTAACTGATTTCATCTTCATTTAACTGATTTCATCGTTAACTGATTCCATCGTTAACTGATTTCGTTAACTGATTTCATCTTCATTTAACTGATTTCATCGTTAACTGATTTCATCTTCATTTAACTGATTTCATCGTTAACTGATTTCATCGTTAACTGATTTCATCGTTAACTGATTTCATCTTCATTTAACTGATTTCATTTTCATTCTTCATTTAACTGATTTCATCGTTAACTGATTTCATCTTCATTTAATTGATTTCATCGTTAACTGATTTCATCGTTAACTGATTTCATCGTTAACTGATTTCATCGTTAACTGATTTCATCGTTAACTGATTTCATCTTCATTTAACTGATTTCATCGTTAACTGATTTCATCATTAACTGATTTCATCGTTAACTGATTTCATCTTCATTTAACTGATTTCATCGTTAACTGATTTCATCGTTAACTGATTTCATCTTTAACTGATTTCATCGTTAACTGATTTCATCTTCATTTAACTGATTTCATCGTTAACTGATTTCATCGTTAACTGATTTCATCTTTAACTGATTTCATCGTTAACTGATTTCATCTTCATTTAACTGATTTCATCGTTAACTGATTTCATCGTTAACTGATTTCATCGTTAACTGATTTCATCTTCATTTAACTGATTCCATCGTTAACTGATTTCATCGTTAACTGATTTCATCTTCATTTAACTGATTTCATCGTTAACTGATTTCATCGTTAACTGATTTCATCTTCATTTTACTGATTTCATCGTTAACTGATTTCATCGTTAACTGATTTCATCGTTAACTGATTTCATCTTCATTTAACTGATTTCATCGTTAACTGATTTCATCGTTAACTGATTCCATCGTTAACTGATTTCATCGTTAACTGATTTCATCTTCATTTAACTGATTTCATCGTTAACTGATTTCATCTTCATTTAACTGATTTCATCGTTAACTGATTTCATCGTTAACTGATTTCATCGTTAACTGATTTCATCTTCATTTAACTGATTTCATCGTTAACTGATTTCATCGTTAACTGATTTCATCTTTAACTGATTTCATCGTTAACTGATTTCATCTTCATTTAACTGATTTCATCGTTAACTGATTTCATCTTCATTTAATTGATTTCATCGTTAACTGATTTCATCGTTAACTGATTTCATCGTTAACTGATTTCATCTTCATTTAACTGATTTCATCGTTAACTGATTCCATCGTTAACTGATTTCATCTTCATTTAACTGATTTCATCGTTAACTGATTTCATCGTTAACTGATTTCATCTTCATTTAACTGATTTCATCGTTAACTGATTTCATCGTTAACTGATTTCATCGTTAACTGATTTCATCTTCATTTAACTGATTTCATCGTTAACTGATTTCATCGTTAACTGATTTCATCTTCATTTAACTGATTTCATCGTTAACTGATTTCATCGTTAACTGATTCCATCGTTAACTGATTTCATCTTTAACTGATTTCATCGTTAACTGATTTCATCTTCATTTAACTGATTTCATCGTTAAGTGATTTCATCGTTAACTGATTTCATCTTCATTTAACTGATTTCATTGTTAACTGATTTCATCGTTAACTGATTTCATCTTCATTTAACTGATTCCATCGTTAACTGATTTCATCGTTAACTGATTTCATCGTTAACTGATTTCATCGTTAACTGATTTCATCTTTAACTGATTTCATCTTCATTTAACTGATTTCATCGTTAACTGATTTCATCGTTAACTGATTTCATCGTTAACTGATTTCATCTTCATTTAACTGATTTCATCGTTAACTGATTTCATCGTTAACTGATTCCATCGTTAACTGATTTCATCGTTAACTGATTTCATCTTCATTTAACTGATTTAATTTTCATTCTTCATTTAACTGATTTCATCGTTAACTGATTTCATCTTCATTTAACTGATTCCATCGTTAACTGATTTCATCGTTAACTGATTTCATCGTTAACTGATTTCATCTTCATTTAACTGATTTCATCGTTAACTGATTTCATCGTTAACTGATTTCATCTTTAACTGATTTCATCGTTAACTGATTTCATCTTCATTTAACTGATTTCATCGTTAACTGATTTCATCGTTAACTGATTTCATCGTTAACTGATTTCATCTTCATTTAACTGATTTCATCGTTAACTGATTCCATCGTTAACTGATTTCATCGTTAACTGATTTCATCTTCATTTAACTGATTTCATCGTTAACTGATTTCATCTTCATTTAACTGATTTCATCGTTAACTGATTTCATCGTTAACTGATTTCATCGTTAACTGATTTCATCTTCATTTAACTGATTTCATTTTCATTCTTCATTTAACTGATTTCATCGTTAACTGATTTCATCTTCATTTAATTGATTTCATCGTTAACTGATTTCATCGTTAACTGATTTCATCGTTAACTGATTTCATCTTCATTTAACTGATTTCATCGTTAACTGATTTCATCGTTAACTGATTTCATCGTTAACTGATTTCATCTTCATTTAACTGATTTCATCGTTAACTGATTTCATCGTTAACTGATTTCATCGTTAACTGATTTCATCTTCATTTAACTGATTTCATCTTCATTTAACTGATTTCATCGTTAACTGATTTCATCGTTAACTGATTTCATCTTTAACTGATTTCATCGTTAACTGATTTCATCTTCATTTAACTGATTTCATCGTTAACTGATTTCATCGTTAACTGATTTCATCTTTAACTGATTTCATCGTTAACTGATTTCATCTTCATTTAACTGATTTCATCGTTAACTGATTTCATCTTCATTTAACTGATTTCATCGTTAACTGATTTCATCGTTAACTGATTTCATCGTTAACTGATTTCATCTTCATTTAACTGATTCCATCGTTAACTGATTTCATCGTTAACTGATTTCATCGTTAACTGATTTCATCTTCATTTAACTGATTTCATCGTTAACTGATTTCATCGTTAACTGATTTCATCTTTAACTGATTTCATCGTTAACTGATTTCATCTTCATTTAACTGATTTCATCGTTAACTGATTTCATCGTTAACTGATTTCATCGTTAACTGATTTCATCTTCATTTAACTGATTTCATCGTTAACTGATTCCATCGTTAACTGATTTCGTTAACTGATTTCATCTTCATTTAACTGATTTCATCGTTAACTGATTTCATCTTCATTTAACTGATTTCATCGTTAACTGATTTCATCGTTAACTGATTTCATCGTTAACTGATTTCATCTTCATTTAACTGATTTCATTTTCATTCTTCATTTAACTGATTTCATCGTTAACTGATTTCATCTTCATTTAATTGATTTCATCGTTAACTGATTTCATCGTTAACTGATTTCATCGTTAACTGATTTCATCTTCATTTAACTGATTTCATCGTTAACTGATTTCATCGTTAACTGATTTCATCTTCATTTAACTGATTTCATCGTTAACTGATTTCATCATTAACTGATTTCATCGTTAACTGATTTCATCTTCATTTAACTGATTTCATCGTTAACTGATTTCATCGTTAACTGATTTCATCTTTAACTGATTTCATCGTTAACTGATTTCATCTTCATTTAACTGATTTCATCGTTAACTGATTTCATCGTTAACTGATTTCATCTTTAACTGATTTCATCGTTAACTGATTTCATCTTCATTTAACTGATTTCATCGTTAACTGATTTCATCTTCATTTAACTGATTTCATCGTTAACTGATTTCATCGTTAACTGATTTCATCGTTAACTGATTTCATCTTCATTTAACTGATTCCATCGTTAACTGATTTCATCGTTAACTGATTTCATCTTCATTTAACTGATTTCATCGTTAACTGATTTCATCGTTAACTGATTTCATCGTTAACTGATTTCATCTTCATTTTACTGATTTCATCGTTAACTGATTTCATCGTTAACTGATTTCATCTTCATTTAACTGATTTCATCGTTAACTGATTTCATCGTTAACTGATTCCATCGTTAACTGATTTCATCGTTAACTGATTTCATCTTCATTTAACTGATTTCATCGTTAACTGATTTCATCTTCATTTAACTGATTTCATCGTTAACTGATTTCATCGTTAACTGATTTCATCGTTAACTGATTTCATCTTCATTTAACTGATTTCATCGTTAACTGATTTCATCGTTAACTGATTTCATCTTTAACTGATTTCATCGTTAACTGATTTCATCTTCATTTAACTGATTTCATCGTTAACTGATTTCATCTTCATTTAATTGATTTCATCGTTAACTGATTTCATCGTTAACTGATTTCATCGTTAACTGATTTCATCTTCATTTAACTGATTTCATCGTTAACTGATTCCATCGTTAACTGATTTCATCTTCATTTAACTGATTTCATCGTTAACTGATTTCATCGTTAACTGATTTCATCTTCATTTAACTGATTTCATCGTTAACTGATTTCATCGTTAACTGATTTCATCGTTAACTGATTTCATCTTCATTTAACTGATTTCATCGTTAACTGATTTCATCGTTAACTGATTTCATCTTCATTTAACTGATTTCATCGTTAACTGATTTCATCGTTAACTGATTCCATCGTTAACTGATTTCATCTTTAACTGATTTCATCGTTAACTGATTTCATCTTCATTTAACTGATTTCATCGTTAAGTGATTTCATCGTTAACTGATTTCATCTTCATTTAACTGATTTCATTGTTAACTGATTTCATCGTTAACTGATTTCATCTTCATTTAACTGATTCCATCGTTAACTGATTTCATCGTTAACTGATTTCATCGTTAACTGATTTCATCTTTAACTGATTTCATCTTCATTTAACTGATTTCATCGTTAACTGATTTCATCGTTAACTGATTTCATCGTTAACTGATTTCATCTTCATTTAACTGATTTCATCGTTAACTGATTTCATCGTTAACTGATTCCATCGTTAACTGATTTCATCGTTAACTGATTTCATCTTCATTTAACTGATTTAATTTTCATTCTTCATTTAACTGATTTCATCGTTAACTGATTTCATCTTCATTTAACTGATTCCATCGTTAACTGATTTCATCGTTAACTGATTTCATCGTTAACTGATTTCATCTTCATTTAACTGATTTCATCGTTAACTGATTTCATCGTTAACTGATTTCATCTTTAACTGATTTCATCGTTAACTGATTTCATCTTCATTTAACTGATTTCATCGTTAACTGATTTCATCGTTAACTGATTTCATCGTTAACTGATTTCATCTTCATTTAACTGATTTCATCGTTAACTGATTCCATCGTTAACTGATTTCATCGTTAACTGATTTCATCTTCATTTAACTGATTTCATCGTTAACTGATTTCATCTTCATTTAACTGATTTCATCGTTAACTGATTTCATCGTTAACTGATTTCATCGTTAACTGATTTCATCTTCATTTAACTGATTTCATTTTCATTCTTCATTTAACTGATTTCATCGTTAACTGATTTCATCTTCATTTAATTGATTTCATCGTTAACTGATTTCATCGTTAACTGATTTCATCGTTAACTGATTTCATCTTCATTTAACTGATTTCATCGTTAACTGATTTCATCGTTAACTGATTTCATCTTCATTTAACTGATTTCATCGTTAACTGATTTCATCGTTAACTGATTTCATCGTTAACTGATTTCATCTTCATTTAACTGATTTCATCTTCATTTAACTGATTTCATCGTTAACTGATTTCATCGTTAACTGATTTCATCTTTAACTGATTTCATCGTTAACTGATTTCATCTTCATTTAACTGATTTCATCGTTAACTGATTTCATCGTTAACTGATTTCATCTTTAACTGATTTCATCGTTAACTGATTTCATCTTCATTTAACTGATTTCATCGTTAACTGATTTCATCTTCATTTAACTGATTTCATCGTTAACTGATTTCATCGTTAACTGATTTCATCGTTAACTGATTTCATCTTCATTTAACTGATTCCATCGTTAACTGATTTCATCGTTAACTGATTTCATCTTCATTTAACTGATTTCATCGTTAACTGATTTCATCGTTAACTGATTTCATCTTTAACTGATTTCATCGTTAACTGATTTCATCTTCATTTAACTGATTTCATCGTTAACTGATTTCATCGTTAACTGATTTCATCGTTAACTGATTTCATCTTCATTTAACTGATTTCATCGTTAACTGATTCCATCGTTAACTGATTTCGTTAACTGATTTCATCTTCATTTAACTGATTTCATCGTTAACTGATTTCATCTTCATTTAACTGATTTCATCGTTAACTGATTTCATCGTTAACTGATTTCATCGTTAACTGATTTCATCTTCATTTAACTGATTTCATTTTCATTCTTCATTTAACTGATTTCATCGTTAACTGATTTCATCTTCATTTAATTGATTTCATCGTTAACTGATTTCATCGTTAACTGATTTCATCGTTAACTGATTTCATCTTCATTTAACTGATTTCATCGTTAACTGATTTCATCGTTAACTGATTTCATCTTCATTTAACTGATTTCATCGTTAACTGATTTCATCATTAACTGATTTCATCGTTAACTGATTTCATCTTCATTTAACTGATTTCATCGTTAACTGATTTCATCGTTAACTGATTTCATCTTTAACTGATTTCATCGTTAACTGATTTCATCTTCATTTAACTGATTTCATCGTTAACTGATTTCATCGTTAACTGATTTCATCTTTAACTGATTTCATCGTTAACTGATTTCATCTTCATTTAACTGATTTCATCGTTAACTGATTTCATCTTCATTTAACTGATTTCATCGTTAACTGATTTCATCGTTAACTGATTTCATCGTTAACTGATTTCATCTTCATTTAACTGATTCCATCGTTAACTGATTTCATCGTTAACTGATTTCATCTTCATTTAACTGATTTCATCGTTAACTGATTTCATCGTTAACTGATTTCATCGTTAACTGATTTCATCTTCATTTTACTGATTTCATCGTTAACTGATTTCATCGTTAACTGATTTCATCGTTAACTGATTTCATCGTTAACTGATTTCATCTTCATTTAACTGATTTCATCGTTAACTGATTTCATCGTTAACTGATTCCATCGTTAACTGATTTCATCGTTAACTGATTTCATCTTCATTTAACTGATTTCATCGTTAACTGATTTCATCTTCATTTAACTGATTTCATCGTTAACTGATTTCATCGTTAACTGATTTCATCGTTAACTGATTTCATCTTCATTTAACTGATTTCATCGTTAACTGATTTCATCGTTAACTGATTTCATCTTTAACTGATTTCATCGTTAACTGATTTCATCTTCATTTAACTGATTTCATCGTTAACTGATTTCATCTTCATTTAATTGATTTCATCGTTAACTGATTTCATCGTTAACTGATTTCATCGTTAACTGATTTCATCTTCATTTAACTGATTTCATCGTTAACTGATTCCATCGTTAACTGATTTCATCTTCATTTAACTGATTTCATCGTTAACTGATTTCATCGTTAACTGATTTCATCTTCATTTAACTGATTTCATCGTTAACTGATTTCATCGTTAACTGATTTCATCTTCATTTAACTGATTTCATCGTTAACTGATTTCATCGTTAACTGATTTCATCTTCATTTAACTGATTTCATCGTTAACTGATTTCATCGTTAACTGATTCCATCGTTAACTGATTTCATCTTTAACTGATTTCATCGTTAACTGATTTCATCTTCATTTAACTGATTTCATCGTTAAGTGATTTCATCGTTAACTGATTTCATCTTCATTTAACTGATTTCATTGTTAACTGATTTCATCGTTAACTGATTTCATCTTCATTTAACTGATTCCATCGTTAACTGATTTCATCGTTAACTGATTTCATCTTTAACTGATTTCATCTTCATTTAACTGATTTCATCGTTAACTGATTTCATCGTTAACTGATTTCATCGTTAACTGATTTCATCTTCATTTAACTGATTTCATCGTTAACTGATTTCATCGTTAACTGATTCCATCGTTAACTGATTTCATCGTTAACTGATTTCATCTTCATTTAACTGATTTAATTTTCATTCTTCATTTAACTGATTTCATCGTTAACTGATTTCATCTTCATTTAACTGATTTCATCGTTAACTGATTTCATCGTTAACTGATTTCATCTTTAACTGATTTCATCGTTAACTGATTTCATCTTCATTTAACTGATTTCATCGTTAACTGATTTCATCTTCATTTAATTGATTTCATCGTTAACTGATTTCATCGTTAACTGATTTCATCGTTAACTGATTTCATCGTTAACTGATTCCATCGTTAACTGATTTCATCGTTAACTGATTTCATCTTCATTTAACTGATTTAATTTTCATTCTTCATTTAACTGATTTCATCGTTAACTGATTTCATCTTCATTTAACTGATTTCATCGTTAACTGATTTCATCGTTAACTGATTTCATCGTTAACTGATTTCATCTTCATTTAACTGATTTCATCGTTAACTGATTTCATCGTTAACTGATTCCATCGTTAACTGATTCCATCGTTAACTGATTTCATCGTTAACTGATTTCATCTTCATTTAACTGATTTCATCGTTAACTGATTTCATCGTTAACTGATTTCATCTTCATTTAACTGATTTCATCGTTAACTGATTTCATCGTTAACTGATTTCATCGTTAACTGATTTCATCTTCATTTAACTGATTTCATCGTTAACTGATTTCATCGTTAACTGATTCCATCGTTAACTGATTTCATCTTTAACTGATTTCATCGTTAACTGATTTCATCTTCATTTAACTGATTTCATCGTTAACTGATTTCATCTTCATTTAACTGATTTCATCGTTAAGTGATTTCATCGTTAACTGATTTCATCGTTAACTGATTTCATCGTCATTTAACTGATTTCATCGTTAACTGATTTCATCGTTAACTGATTTCATCTTCATTTAACTGATTTCATCGTTAACTGATTTCATCGTTAACTGATTTCATCTTCATTTAACTGATTTCATCGTTAACTGATTTCATCGTTAACTGATTTCATCTTCATTCTTCATTTAACTGATTTCATCGTTAACTGATTTCATCGTTAACTGATTTCATCGTTAACTGATTTCATCTTCATTTAACTGATTTCATCGTTAACTGATTTCATCGTTAACTGATTTCATCTTCATTCTTCATTTAACTGATTTCATCGTTAATTGATTTCATCGTTAACTGATTTCATCGTTAACTGATTTCATCTTCATTTAACTGATTTCATCGTTAACTGATTTCATCTTCATTTAACTGATTTCATCGTTAACTGATTTCATCGTTAACTGATTCCATCGTTAACTGATTTCATCGTTAACTGATTTCATCTTCATTTAACTGATTTCATCGTTAACTGATTTCATCGTTAACTGATTTCATCTTTAACTGATTTCATCGTTAACTGATTTCATCTTCATTTAACTGATTTCATCGTTAACTGATTTCATCGTTAACTGATTTCATCTTTAACTGATTTCATCGTTAACTGATTTCATCTTCATTTAACTGATTTCATCGTTAACTGATTTCATCGTTAACTGATTTCATCTTCATTTAACTGATTTCATCGTTAACTGATTTCATCGTTAACTGATTCCATCTTTAACTGATTTCATCGTTAACTGATTTCATCTTCATTTAACTGATTTCATCGTTAAGTGATTTCATCGTTAACTGATTTCATCGTTAACTGATTTCATCGTTAACTGATTTCATCTTCATTTAACTGATTTCATCTTCATTTAACTGATTTCATCGTTAACTGATTTCATCGTTAACTGATTTCATCTTCATTTAACTGATTTCATTGTTAACTGATTTCATCGTTAACTGATTTCATCTTCATTTAACTGATTTCATCGTTAACTGATTTCATCGTTAACTGATTCCATCGTTAACTGATTTCATCGTTAACTGATTTCATCTTCATTTAACTGATTTCATTTTCATTCTTCATTTAACTGATTTCATCGTTAACTGATTTCATCGTTAACTGATTTCATCTTCATTTAACTGATTTCATCGTTAACTGATTTCATCGTTAACTGATTTCATCTTTAACTGATTTCATCGTTAACTGATTTCATCTTCATTTAACTGATTTCATCGTTAACTGATTTCATCTTCATTTAATTGATTTCATCGTTAACTGATTTCATCGTTAACTGATTTCATCGTTAACTGATTTCATCTTCATTTAACTGATTTCATCGTTAACTGATTTCATCGTTAACTGATTTCATCGTTAACTGATTTCATCTTCATTTAACTGATTTCATCGTTAACTGATTTCATCTTCATTTAACTGATTTCATCGTTAACTGATTTCATCGTTAACTGATTTCATCTTTAACTGATTTCATCGTTAACTGATTTCATCTTCATTTAACTGATTTCATCGTTAACTGATTTCATCGTTAACTGATTTCATCGTTAACTGATTTCATCTTTAACTGATTTCATCGTTAACTGATTTCATCTTCATTTAACTGATTTCATCGTTAACTGATTTCATCTTCATTTAATTGATTTCATCGTTAACTGATTTCATCGTTAACTGATTTCATCGTTAACTGATTTCATCTTCATTTAACTGATTTCATCGTTAACTGATTTCATCGTTAACTGATTTCATCGTTAACTGATTTCATCTTCATTTAAATGATTTCATCGTTAACTGATTTCATCGTTAACTGATTTCATCTTTAACTGATTTCATCGTTAACTGATTTCATCTTCATTTAACTGATTTCATCGTTAACTGATTTCATCGTTAACTGATTTCATCTTTAACTGATTTCATCGTTAACTGATTTCATCTTCATTTAACTGATTTCATCGTTAACTGATTTCATCGTTAACTGATTTCATCTTCATTTAACTGATTCCATCGTTAACTGATTTCATCGTTAACTGATTTCATCGTTAACTGATTTCATCTTCATTTAACTGATTTCATTTTCATTCTTCATTTAACTGATTTCATCGTTAACTGATTTCATCTTCATTTAACTGATTTCATCGTTAACTGATTTCATCGTTAACTGATTTCATCGTTAACTGATTTCATCTTTAACTGATTTCATCGTTAACTGATTTCATCTTCATTTAACTGATTTCATCGTTAACTGATTTCATCTTCATTTAATTGATTTCATCGTTAACTGATTTCATCGTTAACTGATTTCATCGTTAACTGATTTCATCTTCATTTAACTGATTTCATCGTTAACTGATTTCATCGTTAACTGATTTCATCTTCATTTAACTGATTTCATCTTCATTTAACTGATTTCATCGTTAACTGATTTCATCGTTAACTGATTCCATCGTTAACTGATTTCATCTTTAACTGATTTCATCGTTAACTGATTTCATCTTCATTTAACTGATTTCATCGTTAAGTGATTTCATCGTTAACTGATTTCATCTTCATTTAACTGATTTCATTGTTAACTGATTTCATCGTTAACTGATTTCATCTTCATTTAACTGATTTCATCGTTAACTGATTTCATCGTTAACTGATTCCATCGTTAACTGATTTCATCGTTAACTGATTTCATCTTCATTTAACTGATTTCATCGTTAACTGATTTCATCTTCATTTAACTGATTTCATTTTCATTCTTCATTTAACTGATTTCATCGTTAACTGATTTCATCTTCATTTAACTGATTTCATCGTTAACTGATTTCATCGTTAACTGATTTCATCTTCATTTAACTGATTTCATCGTTAACTGATTTCATCGTTAACTGATTCCATCGTTAACTGATTTCATCTTTAACTGATTTCATTGTTAACTGATTTCATCTTCATTTAACTGATTTCATCGTTAAGTGATTTCATCGTTAACTGATTTCATCTTCATTTAACTGATTTTATTGTTAACTGATTTCATCGTTAACTGATTTCATCTTCATTTAACTGATTTCATCGTTAACTGATTTCATCGTTAACTGATTCCATCGTTAACTGATTTCATCGTTAACTGATTTCATCGTTAACTGATTTCATCTTTAACTGATTTCATCGATTTCATCGATGATTCATCAGATGATTTCATCTTTAACTGATTTCATCGTTAACTGATTTCATCTTCATTTAACTGATTTCATCGTTAACTGATTTCATCGTTAACTGATTTCATCGTTAACTGATTTCATCGTTAACTGATTTCATCTTTAACTGATTTCATCGTTAACTGATTTCATCTTCATTTAACTGATTTCATCGTTAACTGATTTCATCTTCATTTAATTGATTTCATCGTTAACTGATTTCATCGTTAACTGATTTCATCGTTAACTGATTTCATCTTCATTTAACTGATTTCATCGTTAACTGATTCCATCGTTAACTGATTTCATCTTCATTTAACTGATTTCATCGTTAACTGATTTCATCGTTAACTGATTTCATCGTTAACTGATTTCATCGTTAACTGATTTCATCTTCATTTAACTGATTTCATCGTTAACTGATTTCATCGTTAACTGATTTCATCTTCATTTAACTGATTTCATCGTTAACTGATTTCATCGTTAACTGATTGCATCGTTAACTGATTTCATCTTTAACTGATTTCATCGTTAACTGATTTCATCTTCATTTAACTGATTTCATCGTTAAGTGATTTCATCGTTAACTGATTTCATCTTCATTTAACTGATTTCATTGTTAACTGATTTCATCGTTAACTGATTTCATCTTCATTTAACTGATTTCATCGTTAACTGATTTCATCGTTAACTGATTCCATCGTTAACTGATTTCATCGTTAACTGATTTCATCTTCATTTAACTGATTTCATCGTTAACTGATTTCATCTTCATTTAACTGATTTCATTTTCATTCTTCATTTAACTGATTTCATCGTTAACTGATTTCATCTTCATTTAACTGATTTCATCGTTAACTGATTTCATCGTTAACTGATTTCATCTTCATTTAACTGATTTCATCGTTAACTGATTTCATCGTTAACTGATTTCATCTTCATTTAACTGATTTCATCGTTAACTGATTTCATCGTTAACTGATTCCATCGTTAACTGATTTCATCTTTAACTGATTTCATCGTTAACTGATTTCATCTTCATTTAACTGATTTCATCGTTAAGTGATTTCATCGTTAACTGATTTCATCTTCATTTAACTGATTTCATTGTTAACTGATTTCATCGTTAACTGATTTCATCTTCATTTAACTGATTTCATCGTTAACTGATTTCATCGTTAACTGATTTCATCGTTAACTGATTCCATCGTTAACTGATTTCATCGTTAACTGATTTCATCTTCATTTAACTGATTTCATCGTTAACTGATTTCATCTTCATTTAACTGATTTCATTTTCATTCTTCATTTAACTGATTTCATCGTTAACTGATTTCATCTTCATTTAACTGATTTCATCGTTAACTGATTTCATCGTTAACTGATTTCATCTTCTTTTAACTGATTTCATCGTTAACTGATTTCATCTTCATTTAATTGATTTCATCGTTAACTGATTTCATCGTTAACTGATTTCATCTTCATGTAACTGATTTCATCGTTAACTGATTTCATCGTTAACTGATTTCATCTTCATTTAACTGATTTCATCGTTAACTGATTTCATCTTCATTTAACTGATTTCATCGTTAACTGATTTCATCGTTAACTGATTTCATCTTCATTTAACTGATTCCATCGTTAACTGATTTCATCGTTAACTGATTTCATCGTTAACTGATTTCATCTTTAACTGATTTCATCGTTAACTGATTTCATCTTCATTTAACTGATTTCATCGTTAACTGATTTCATCGTTAACTGATTTCATCGTTAACTGATTTCATCTTCATTTAACTGATTCCATCGTTAACTGATTTCATCGTTAACTGATTTCATCGTTAACTGATTTCATCTTCATTTAACTGATTTCATCGTTAACTGATTTCATCGTTAACTGATTTCATCTTTAACTGATTTCATCGTTAACTGATTTCATCTTCATTTAACTGATTTCATCGTTAACTGATTTCATCGTTAACTGATTTCATCTTCATTTAACTGATTTCATCGTTAACTGATTCCATCGTTAACTGATTTCATCGTTAACTGATTTCATCTTTAACTGATTTCATCGTTAACTGATTTCATCTTCATTTAACTGATTTCATCGTTAAGTGATTTCATCGTTAACTGATTTCATCTTCATTTAACTGATTTCATTGTTAACTGATTTCATCGTTAACTGATTTCATCTTCATTTAACTGATTTCATCGTTAACTGATTTCATCGTTAACTGATTCCATCGTTAACTGATTTCATCGTTAACTGATTTCATCGTTAACTGATTTCATCTTCATTTAACTGATTTCATCGTTAACTGATTTCATCTTCATTTAACTGATTTCATTTTCATTCTTCATTTAACTGATTTCATCGTTAACTGATTTCATCTTCATTTAACTGATTTCATCGTTAACTGATTTCATCGTTAACTGATTTCATCTTCTTTTAACTGATTTCATCGTTAACTGATTTCATCTTCATTTAATTGATTTCATCGTTAACTGATTTCATCGTTAACTGATTTCATCTTCATGTAACTGATTTCATCGTTAACTGATTTCATCGTTAACTGATTTCATCTTCATTTAACTGATTTCATCGTTAACTGATTTCATCTTCATTTAACTGATTTCATCGTTAACTGATTTCATCGTTAACTGATTTCATCTTCATTTAACTGATTCCATCGTTAACTGATTTCATCGTTAACTGATTTCATCTTCATTTAACTGATTTCATCGTTAACTGATTTCATCGTTAACTGATTTCATCTTCATTTAACTGATTTCATCGTTAACTGATTTCATCGTTAACTGATTTCATCTTCATTTAACTGATTTCATCGTTAACTGATTTCATCTTCATTTAACTGATTCCATCGTTAACTGATTTCATCGTTAACTGATTTCATCTTCATTTAACTGATTTCATCGTTAACTGATTTCATCGTTAACTGATCTCATCGTTAACTGATTCCATCGTTAACTGATTTCACCGTGAACTGATTTCATCTTCATTTAACTGATTCCATCGTTAACTGATTTCATCGTTAACTGATTTCATCGTTAACTGATTTCATCGTTAACTGATTTCATCTTCATTTAACTGATTTCATTTTCATTCTTCATTTAACTGATTTCATCGTTAACTGATTTCATCTTCATTTAACTGATTTCATCGTTAACTGATTTCATCGTTAACTGATTTCATCTTTAACTGATTTCATCGTTAACTGATTTCATCTTCATTTAACTGATTTCATCGTTAACTGATTTCATCGTTAACTGATTTCATCTTTAACTGATTTCATCTTTAACTGATTTCATCTTCATTTAACTGATTTCATCGTTAACTGATTTCATCTTCATTTAATTGATTTCATCGTTAACTGATTTCATCGTTAACTGATTTCATCTTCATTTAACTGATTTCATCGTTAACTGATTTCATCGTTAACTGATTTCATCTTCATTTAACTGATTTCATCGTTAACTGATTTCATCGTTAACTGATTTCATCTTCATTTAACTGATTTCATCGTTAACTGATTTCATCTTCATTTAACTGATTCCATCGTTAACTGATTTCATCGTTAACTGATTTCATCTTCATTTAACTGATTTCATCGTTAACTGATTTCATCGTTAACTGATCTCATCGTTAACTGATTCCATCGTGAACTGATTTCACCGTGAACTGATTTCATCTTCATTTAACTGATTCCATCGTTAACTGATTTCATCGTTAACTGATTTCATCGTTAACTGATTTCATCGTTAACTGATTTCATCTTCATTTAACTGATTTCATTTTCATTCTTCATTTAACTGATTTCATCGTTAACTGATTTCATCTTCATTTAACTGATTTCATCGTTAACTGATTTCATCGTTAACTGATTTCATCGTTAACTGATTTCATCTTCATTTAACTGATTTCATCGTTAACTGATTTCATCGTTAACTGATTTCATCGTTAACTGATTTCATCGTTAACTGATTTCATCTTCATTTAACTGATTTCATCGTTAACTGATTTCATCTTCATTTAATTGATTTCATCGTTAACTGATTTCATCGTTAACTGATTTCATCGTTAACTGATTTCATCTTCATTTAACTGATTTCATCGTTAACTGCTTTCATCGTTAACTGATTCCATCGTTAACTGATTTCATCGTTAACTGATTTCATCGTTAACTGATTTCATCGTTAACTGATTTCATCGTTAACTGATTTCATCTTCATTTAACTGATTTCATCGTTAACTGATTTCATCGTTAACTGATTCCATCGTTAACTGATTTCATCTTTAACTGATTTCATCGTTAACTGATTTCATCTTCATTTAACTGATTTCATCGTTAACTGATTTCATCTTCATTTAACTGATTTCATCGTTAAGTGATTTCATCGTTAACTGATTTCATCGTTAACTGATTTCATCTTCATTTAACTGATTTCATCGTTAACTGATTTCATCGTTAACTGATTTCATCTTCATTTAACTGATTTCATCGTTAACTGATTTCATCGTTAACTGATTTCATCTTCATTTAACTGATTTCATCGTTAACTGATTTCATCGTTAACTGATTTCATCTTCATTCTTCATTTAACTGATTTCATCGTTAACTGATTTCATCGTTAACTGATTTCATCTTCATTTAACTGATTTCATCGTTAATTGATTTCATCGTTAACTGATTTCATCGTTAACTGATTTCATCTTCATTTAACTGATTTCATCGTTAACTGATTTCATCGTTAACTGATTTCATCTTCATTTAACTGATTTCATCTTTAACTGATTTCATCGTTAACTGATTTCATCTTCATTTAACTGATTTCATCGTTAACTGATTTCATCGTTAACTGATTTCATCTTTAACTGATTTCATCGTTAACTGATTTCATCTTCATTTAACTGATTTCATCGTTAACTGATTTCATCTTCATTTAATTGATTTCATCGTTAACTGATTTCATCGTTAACTGATTTCATCGTTAACTGATTTCATCTTCATTTAACTGATTTCATCGTTAACTGATTTCATCGTTAACTGATTCCATCGTTAACTGATTTCATCGTTAACTGATTTCATCGTTAACTGATTTCATCTTCATTTAACTGATTTCATCGTTAACTGATTTCATCGTTAACTGATTTCATCTTCATTTAACTGATTTCATCGTTAACTGATTTCATCGTTAACTGATTTCATCTTCATTTAACTGATTTCATCTTCATTTAACTGATTTCATCTTCATTTAACTGATTTCATCGTTAACTGATTCCATCGTTAACTGATTTCATCTTTAACTGATTTCATCGTTAACTGATTTCATCTTCATTTAACTGATTTCATCGTTAACTGATTTCATCTTCATTTAACTGATTCCATCGTTAACTGATTCCATCGTTAACTGATTTCATCGTTAACTGATTCCATCGTTAACTGATTTCATCGTTAACTGATTTCATCGTTAACTGATTTCATCTTCATTTAACTGATTTCATCGTTAACTGATTTCATCTTCATTTAACTGATTTCATCGTTAACTGATTTCATCTTCATTTAACTGATTCCATCGTTAACTGATTTCATCGTTAACTGATTTCATCTTCATTTAACTGATTTCATCGTTAACTGATTTCATCTTCATTTAACTGATTCCATCGTTAACTGATTTCATCGTTAACTGATTCCATCGTTAACTGATTTCATCGTTAACTGATTTCATCTTCATTTAACTGATTCCATCGTTAACTGATTTCATCGTTAACTGATTTCATCGTTAACTGATTTCATCTTCATTTAACTGATTTCATCGTTAACTGATTTCATCTTCATTTAACTGATTTCATCTTTAACTGATTCCATCGTTAACTGATTTCATCGTTAACTGATTTCATCTTCATTTAACTGATTTCATCGTTAACTGATTTCATCGTTAACTGATTTCATCTTCATTTAACTGATTCCATCGTTAACTGATTTCATCGTTTACTGATTTCATCGTTAACTGATTTCATCTTCATTTAACTGATTTCATTTTCATTCTTCATTTAACTGATTTCATCTTCATTTAACTGATTTCATCGTTAACTGATTTCATCTTCATTTAACTGATTTCATCGTTAACTGATTTCATCGTTAACTGATTTCATCTTTAACTGATTTCATCGTTAACTGATTTCATCTTCATTTAACTGATTTCATCGTTGACTGATTTCATCTTCATTTAACTGATTCCATCGTTAACTGATTTCATCTTCATTTAACTGATTCCATCGTTAACTGATCTCATCGTTAACTGATTCCACCGTTAACTGATTTCACCGTTAACTGATTTCATCTTCATTTAACTGATTCCATCGTTAACAGATTTCATCTTTAACTGATTTCATCGTTAACTGATTTCATCTTTAACTGATTTCATCGTTAACTGATTTCATCTTCATTTAACTGATTTCATCGTTAACTGATTTCATCGTTAACTGATTTCATCGTTAACTGATTTCATCTTCATTTAACTGATTTCATTTTCATTCTTCATTTAACTGATTTCATCGTTAACTGATTTCATCGTTAACTGATTTCATCGTTAACTGATTTCATCTTCATTTAACTGATTTCATCGTTAACTGATTTCGTCGTTAACTGATTTCATCTTTAACTGATTTCATCGTTAACTGATTTCATCTTCATTTAACTGATTTCATCGTTAACTGATTTCATCGTTTACTGATTTCATCTTCATTTAACTGATTTCATCGTTAACTGATTTCATCGTTAACTGATTTCATCTTTAACTGATTTCATCGTTAACTGATTTCATCTTCATTTAACGGATTTCATCGTTAACGGATCTCATCGTTAACGGATTTCATCGTTAACGGATTCCATCGTTAACGGATTTCATCGTTAACTGATTTCATCTTCATTTAACTGATTTCATCGTTAACTGATTTCATCTTCATTTAACTGATTTCATCGTTAACTGATTTCATCGTTAACTGATTTCATCGTTTACTGATTTCATCGTTAACTGATTTCATCTTCATTTAACTGATTTCATTTTCATTCTTCATTTAACTGATTTCATCGTTAACTGATTTCATCGTTAACTGATTTCATCTTCATTTAACTGATTTCATCGTTAACTGATTTCATCGTTAACTGATTTCATCGTTAACTGATTTCATCTTCATTTAACTGATTTCATCTGTAACTGATTTCATCGTTAACTGATTTCATCTTCATTTAACTGATTTCATCTTCATTTAACTGATTTCATCGTTAACTGATGTCATCTTCATTTAACTGATTTCATCGTTAACTGATTTCATCGTTAACTGATTTAATCTTCATGTAACTGATTTCATCTGTAACTGATTTCATCTTCATTTAACTGATTTCATCTTCATTTAACTGATTTCATCTTCATTTAACTGATTTCATCGTTAACTGATTTCATCTTCATTTAACTGATTTCATCGTTAACTGATTTCATTGTTAACTGATTTCATCTTTAACTGATTTCATCGTTAACTGATTTCATCTTCATTTAACTGATTTCATCGTTAACTGATTTCATCGTTAACTGATTTCATCTTCATTTAACTGATTCCATCGTTAACTGATTTCATCTTTAACTGATTTCATCGTTAACTGATTTCATCTTCATTTAACTGATTTCATCGTTAACTGATTTCATCGTTAACTGATTTCATCTTCATTTAACTGATTCCATCGTTAACTGATTTCATCTTTAACTGATTTCATCTTCATTTAACTGATTTCATCGTTAACTGATTTCATCGTTAACTGATTTAATCTTTAACTGATTTCATCGTTAACTGATTTAATCTTCATGTAACTGATTTCATCTGTAACTGATTTCATCGTTAACTGATTTCATCTTCATTTAACTGATTTCATCTTCATTTAACTGATTTCATCGTTAACTGATTTCATCTTCATTTAACTGATTTCATCTTCATTTAACTGATTCCATCGTTAACTGATTTCATCGTTAACTGATTTCATCGTTAACTGATTTCATCTTCATTTAACTGATTTCATCGTTAACTGATTTCATCTTCATTTAACTGATTTCATCGTTAACTGATTTCATCGTTAACTGATTCCATCGTTAACTGATTTCATCGTTAACTGATTTCATATTCATTTAACTGATTTCATCGTTAACTGATTTCATCGTTAACTGATTTCATCTTCATTTAACTGATTCCATCGTTAACTGATTTCATCGTTAACTGATTTCATCTTCATTTAACTGATTTCATCGTTAACTGATTTCATCGTTAACTGATTTCATCGTTAACTGATTCCATCGTTAACTGATTTCATCGTTAACTGATTTCATCTTCATTTAACTGATTTCATCGTTAACTGATTTCATCGTTAACTGATTTCATCGTTAACTGATTTAATCTTCATTTAACTGATTCCATCGTTAACTGATTTCATCGTTTACTGATTTCATCGTTAACTGATTTCATCTTCATTTAACTGATTTCATTTTCATTCTTCATTTAACTGATTTCATCGTTAACTGATTTCATCGTTAACTGATTTCATCTTCATTTAACTGATTTCATCGTTAACTGATTTCATCGTTAACTGATTTCATCGTTAACTGATTTCATCTTCATTTAACTGATTTCATCTTCATTTAACTGATTTCATCTTCATTTAACTGATTTCATCGTTAACTGATTTCATCTTTTACTGATTTCATCGTTAACTGATTTCATCTTTAACTGATTTCATCGTTAACTGATTTCATCTTCATTTAACTGATTTCATCGTTGACTGATTTCATCTTCATTTAACTGATTCCATCGTTAACTGATTTCATCTTCATTTAACTGATTCCATCATTAACTGATCTCATCGTTAACTGATTTCATCGTTAACTGATTCCATCGTTAACTGATTTCACCGTTAACTGATTTCACCGTTAACTGATTTCATCTTCATTTAACTGATTCCATCGTTAACAGATTTCATCTTTAACTGATTTCATCGTTAACTGATTTCATCTTTAACTGATTTCATCGTTAACTGATTTCATCTTCATTTAACTGATTTCATCGTTAACTGATTTCATCGTTAACTGATTTCATCGTTAACTGATTTCATCTTCATTTAACTGATTTCATTTTCATTCTTCATTTAACTGATTTCATCGTTAACTGATTTCATCGTTAACTGATTTCATCGTTAACTGATTTCATCTTCATTTAACTGATTTCATCGTTAACTGATTTCGTCGTTAACTGATTTCATCTTTAACTGATTTCATCGTTAACTGATTTCATCTTCATTTAACTGATTTCATCGTTAACTGATTTCATCGTTTACTGATTTCATCTTCATTTAACTGATTTCATCGTTAACTGATTTCATCGTTAACTGATTTCATCTTTAACTGATTTCATCGTTAACTGATTTCATCTTCATTTAACTGATTTCATCGTTAACTGATCTCATCGTTAACGGATTTCATCGTTAACGGATTTCATCGTTAACGGATTCCATCGTTAACGGATTTCATCGTTAACGGATTTCATCGTTAACTGATTTCATCTTCATTTAACTGATTTCATCGTTAACTGATTTCATCTTCATTTAACTGATTTCATCGTTAACTGATTTCATCGTTAACTGATTTCATTTTCATTCTTCATTTAACTGATTTCATCGTTAACTGATTTCATCTTTAACTGATTTTATCGTTAACTGATTTCAACTTCATGTAAATGATTTCATCTGTAACTGATTTCATCTTCATTTAACTGATTTCATCTGTAACTGATTTCATCGTTAACTGATTTCATCTTCATTGAACTGATTTAATCTTCATGTAACTGATTTCATCTGTAACTGATTTCATCGTTAACTGATTTCATCTTCATTTAACTGATTTCATCTTCATTTAACTGATTTCATCGTTAACTGATTTCATCTTCATTTAACTGATTTCATCGTTAACTGATTTCATTGTTAACTGATTTCATCTTTAACTGATTTCATCGTTAACTGATTTCATCTTCATTTAACTGATTTCATCGTTAACTGATTTCATCGTTAACTGATTTCATCTTCATTTAACTGATTCCATCGTTAACTGATTTCATCTTTAACTGATTTCATCGTTAACTGATTTCATCTTCATTTAACTGATTTCATCGTTAACTGATTTCATCGTTAACTGATTTCATCTTCATTTAACTGATTCCATCGTTAACTGATTTCATCTTTAACTGATTTCATCATTAACTGATTTCATCTTCATTTAACTGATTTCATCGTTAACTGATTACATCGTTAACTGATTTAATCTTTAACTGATTTCATCGTTAACTGATTTAATCTTCATGTAACTGATTTCATCTGTAACTGATTTCATCTTTAACTGATTTCATCGTTAACTGATTTCATCTTCATTTAACTGATTTCATCTTCATTTAACTGATTTCATCGTTAACTGATTTCATCTTCATTTAACTGATTCCATCGTTAACTGATTTCATCGTTAACTGATTTCATCGTTAACTGATTTCATCTTCATTTAACTGATTTCATCGTTAACTGATTTCATCTTTAACTGATTTCATCGTTAACTGATTTCATCGTTAACTGATTTCATCGTTAACTGATTCCATCGTTAACTGATTTCATCGTTAACTGATTTCATATTCATTTAACTGATTTCATCGTTAACTGATTTCATCTTTAACTGATTTCATCGTTAACTGATTTCATCGTTAACTGATTTCATCTTCATTTAACTGATTTCATCGTTAACTGATTTCATCGTTAACTGATTTCATCTTCATTTAACTGATTTCATCGTTAACTGATTTCATCGTTAACTGATTTCATCTTCATTTAACTGATTTCATCGTTAACTGATTTCATCGTTAACTGATTTCATCTTCATTTAACTGATTTCATCGTTAACTGATTTCATCGTTAACTGATTTCATCTTCATTTAACTGATTTCATCGTTAACTGATTTCATCTTCATTTAACTGATTCCATCGTTAACTGATTTCATCGTTAACTGATTTCATCTTCATTTAACTGATTTCATCGTTAACTGATGTCATCTTCATTTAACTGATTTCATCGTTAACTGATTTCATCGTTAACTGATTTAATCTTCATGTAACTGATTTCATCGTTAACTGATTTCATCGTTAACTGATTTCATCTTCATTTAACTGATTTCATTTTCATTCTTCATTTAACTGATTTCATCGTTAACTGATTTCATCTTCATTTAACTGATTTCATCGTTAACTGATTTCATCGTTAACTGATTTCATCTTCATTTAACTGATTTCATCGTTAACTGATTTCATCGTTAACTGATTTCATCTTTAACTGATTTCATCGTTAACTGATTTCATCTTCATTTAACTGATTTCATCGTTAACTGATTTCATCTTCATTTAATTGATTTCATCGTTAACTGATTTCATCGTTAACTGATTTCATCGTTAACTGATTTCATCTTCATTTAACTGATTTCATCGTTAACTGATTTCATCGTTAACTGATTTCATCTTCATTTAACTGATTTCATCGTTAACTGATTCCATCGTTAACTGATTTCATCTTTAACTGATTTCATCGTTAACTGATTTCATCTTCATTTAACTGATTTCATCGTTAACTGATTTCATCTTCATTTAACTGATTTCATCGTTAAGTGATTTCATCGTTAACTGATTTCATCGTTAACTGATTTCATCTTCATTTAACTGATTTCATCGTTAACTGATTTCATCGTTAACTGATTTCATCTTCATTTAACTGATTTCATCGTTAACTGATTTCATCGTTAACTGATTTCATCGTTAACTGATTTCATCGTTAACTGATTTCATCTTCATTTAACTGATTTCATCGTTAACTGATTTCATCGTTAACTGATTTCATCGTTAACTGATTTCATCTTCATTCTTCATTTAACTGATTTCATCGTTAACTGATTTCATCGTTAACTGATTTCATCTTCATTTAACTGATTTCATCGTTAATTGATTTCATCGTTAACTGATTTCATCGTTAACTGATTTCATCTTCATTTAACTGATTTCATCGTTAACTGATTTCATCGTTAACTGATTTCATCTTTAACTGATTTCATCTTCATTTAACTGATTTCATCGTTAACTGATTTCATCGTTAACTGATTTCATCTTCATTTAACTGATTTCATCTTCATTTAACTGATTTCATCTTCATTTAACTGATTTCATCGTTAACTGATTTCATCGTTAACTGATTTCATCTTCATTTAACTGATTTCATCTTCATTTAACTGATTTCATCGTTAACTGATTTCATCTTTAACTGATTTCATCGTTAACTGATTTCATCTTCATTTAACTGATTCCATCGTTAACTGATTTCATCGTTAACTGATTTCATCTTCATTTAACTGATTTCATCGTTAACTGATTTCATCGTTAACTGATTTCATCTTTAACTGATTTCATCGTTAACTGATTTCATCTTCATTTAACTGATTTCATCTTCATTTAACTGATTTCATCGTTAACTGATTCCATCGTTAACTGATTTCATCGTTAACTGATTTCATCTTCATTTAACTGATTTCATCTTTAACTGATTTCATCGTTAACTGATTTCATCTTCATTTAACTGATTTCATCGTTAACTGATTTCATCGTTAACTGATTTCATCTTTAACTGATTTCATCGTTAACTGATTTCATCTTCATTTAACTGATTTCATCGTTAACTGATTTCATCTTCATTTAATTGATTTCATCGTTAACTGATTTCATCGTTAACTGATTTCATCGTTAACTGATTTCATCTTCATTTAACTGATTTCATCGTTAACTGATTTCATCGTTAACTGATTCCATCGTTAACTGATTTCATCGTTAACTGATTTCATCGTTAACTGATTTCATCTTCATTTAACTGATTTCATCGTTAACTGATTTCATCGTTAACTGATTTCATCTTCATTTAACTGATTTCATCGTTAACTGATTTCATCGTTAACTGATTTCATCTTCATTTAACTGATTTCATCTTCATTTAACTGATTTCATCGTTAACTGATTCCATCGTTAACTGATTTCATCTTTAACTGATTTCATCGTTAACTGATTTCATCTTCATTTAACTGATTTCATCGTTAACTGATTTCATCTTCATTTAACTGATTTCATCGTTAAGTGATTTCATCGTTAACTGATTTCATCGTTAACTGATTTCATCGTTAATTGATTTCATCTTCATTTAACTGATTTCATCGTTAACTGATTTCATCTTCATTTAACTGATTTCATCGTTAACTGATTTCATCGTTAACTGATTCCATCGTTAACTGATTTCATCGTTAACTGATTCCATCGTTAACTGATTTCATCGTTAACTGATTTCATCGTTAACTGATTTCATCTTCATTTAACTGATTTCATCGTTAACTGATTTCATCTTCATTTAACTGATTTCATCGTTAACTGATTTCATCTTCATTTAACTGATTTCATCGTTAACTGATTTCATCTTCATTTAACTGATTCCATCGTTAACTGATTTCATCGTTAACTGATTTCATCTTCATTTAACTGATTTCATCGTTAACTGATTTCATCGTTAACTGATTTCATCTTCATTTAACTGATTCCATCGTTAACTGATTTCATCGTTAACTGATTCCATCGTTAACTGATTTCATCGTTAACTGATTTCATCTTCATTTAACTGATTCCATCGTTAACTGATTTCATCGTTAACTGATTTCATCGTTAACTGATTTCATCTTCATTTAACTGATTTCATCGTTAACTGATTTCATCTTCATTTAACTGATTTCATCGTTAACTGATTCCATCGTTAACTGATTTCATCGTTAACTGATTTCATCTTCATTTAACTGATTTCATCGTTAACTGATTTCATCGTTAACTGATTTCATCTTCATTTAACTGATTCCATCGTTAACTGATTTCATCGTTTACTGATTTCATCGTTAACTGATTTCATCTTCATTTAACTGATTTCATTTTCATTCTTCATTTAACTGATTTCATCGTTAACTGATTTCATCGTTAACTGATTTCATCTTCATTTAACTGATTTCATCGTTAACTGATTTCATCGTTAACTGATTTCATCTTCATTTAACTGATTTCATCGTTAACTGATTTCATCGTTAACTGATTTCATCTTTTACTGATTTCATCGTTAACTGATTTCATCGTTAACTGATTTCATCGTTAACTGATTTCATCTTCATTTAACTGATTTCATCGTTGACTGATTTCATCTTCATTTAACTGATTCCATCGTTAACTGATTTCATCTTCATTTAACTGATTCCATCGTTAACTGATCTCATCGTTAACTGATTCCATCGTTAACTGATTTCACCGTTAACTGATTTCACCGTTAACTGATTTCATCTTCATTTAACTGATTCCATCGTTAACAGATTTCATCTTTAACTGATTTCATCGTTAACTGATTTCATCGTTAACTGATTTCATCTTCATTTAACTGATTTCATCGTTAACTGATTTCATCGTTAACTGATTTCATCGTTAACTGATTTCATCTTCATTTAACTGATTTCATTTTCATTCTTCATTTAACTGATTTCATTGTTAACTGATTTCATCGTTAACTGATTTCATCGTTAACTGATTTCATCTTCATTTAACTGATTTCATCGTTAACTGATTTCATCTTTAACTGATTTCATCGTTAACTGATTTCATCTTCATTTAACTGATTTCATCGTTAACTGATTTCATCGTTTACTGATTTCATCTTCATTTAACTGATTTCATCGTTAACTGATTTCATCGTTAACTGATTTCATCTTTAACTGATTTCATCGTTAACTGATTTCATCTTCATTTAACTGATTTCATCGTTAACTGATCTCATCGTTAACGGATTTCATCGTTAACGGATTCCATCGTTAACGGATTTCATCGTTAACTGATTTCATCTTCATTTAACTGATTTCATCGTTAACTGATTTCATCTTCATTTAACTGATTTCATCGTTAACTGATTTCATCGTTAACTGATTTCATTTTCATTCTTCATTTAACTGATTTCATCGTTAACTGATTTCATCTTTAACTGATTTTATCGTTAACTGATTTCATCTTCATGTAACTGATTTCATCTGTAACTGATTTCATCGTTAACTGATTTCATCTTCATTTAACTGATTTCATCTGTAACTGATTTCATCTTCATTTAACTGATTTCATCTTCATTTAACTGATTTCATCGTTAACTGATTCCATCGTTAACTGATTTCATCTTCATTTAACTGATTTCATCGTTAACTGATTTCATCTTCATTTAACTGATTTCATCGTTAACTGATTTCATCGTTAACTGATTTCATCTTCATTTAACTGATTTCATCGTTAACTGATTTCATCTTCATTTAACTGATTCCATCGTTAACTGATTTCATCGTTAACTGATTTCATCTTCATTTAACTGATTTCATCGTTAACTGATTTCATCGTTAACTGATTTCATCTTCATTTAACTGATTCCATCGTTAACTGATTTCATCGTTAACTGATTTCATCTTCATTTAACTGATTTCATCGTTAACTGATTTCATCGTTAACTGATTCCATCGTTAACTGATTTCATCGTTAACTGATTTCATCTTCATTTAACTGATTTCATCGTTAACTGATTTCATCGTTAACTGATTTCATCGTTAACTGATTTCATCTTCATTTAACTGATTCCATCGTTAACTGATTTCATCGTTTACTGATTTCATCGTTAACTGATTTCATCTTCATTTAACTGATTTCATTTTCATTCTTCATTTAACTGATTTCATCGTTAACTGATTTCATCTTCATTTAACTGATTTCATCGTTAACTGATTTCATCGTTAACTGATTTCATCTTCATTTAACTGATTTCATCGTTAACTGATTTCATCGTTAACTGATTTCATCTTTTACTGATTTCATCGTTAACTGATTTCATCTTTAACTGATTTCATCGTTAACTGATTTCATCTTCATTTAACTGATTTCATCGTTGACTGATTTCATCTTCATTTAACTGATTCCATCGTTAACTGATTTCATCTTCATTTAACTGATTCCATCGTTAACTGATCTCATCGTTAACTGATTTCATCGTTAACTGATTCCATCGTTAACTGATTTCACCGTTAACTGATTTCACCGTTAACTGATTTCATCTTCATTTAACTGATTCCATCGTTAACAGATTTCATCGTTAACTGATTTCATCGTTAACTGATTTCATCTTTAACTGATTTCATCTTCATTTAACTGATTTCATCGTTAACTGATTTCATCGTTAACTGATTTCATCGTTAACTGATTTCATCTTCATTTAACTGATTTCATTTTCATTCTTCATTTAACTGATTTCATCGTTAACTGATTTCATCGTTAACTGATTTCATCGTTAACTGATTTCATCTTCATTTAACTGATTTCATCGTTAACTGATTTCGTCGTTAACTGATTTCATCTTTAACTGATTTCATCGTTAACTGATTTCATCTTCATTTAACTGATTTCATCGTTAACTGATTTCATCGTTTACTGATTTCATCTTCATTTAACTGATTTCATCGTTAACTGATTTCATCTTTAACTGATTTCATCGTTAACTGATTTCATCTTCATTTAACTGATTTCATCGTTAACTGATCTCATCGTTAACTGATTTCATCGTTAACGGATTCCATCGTTAACGGATTTCATCGTTAACGGATTTCATCGTTAACTGATTTCATCTTCATTTAACTGATTTCATCGTTAACTGATTTCATCTTCATTTAACTGATTTCATCGTTAACTGATTTCATTTTCATTCTTCATTTAACTGATTTCATCGTTAACTGATTTCATCTTTAACTGATTTTATCGTTAACTGATTTCAACTTCATGTAAATGATTTCATCTGTAACTGATTTCATCGTTAACTGATTTCATCTTCATTTAACTGATTTCATCTTCATTTAACTGATTTCATCGTTAACTGATTTCATCTTCATTTAACTGATTTCATCTTCATTTAACTGATTTCATCGTTAACTGATGTCATCTTCATTTAACTGATTTCATCGTTAACTGATTTCATCGTTAACTGATTTAATCTTCATGTAACTGATTTCATCTGTAACTGATTTCATCGTTAACTGATTTCATCTTCATTTAACTGATTTCATCTTCATTTAACTGATTTCATCGTTAACTGATTTCATCTTCATTTAACTGATTTCATCGTTAACTGATTTCATTGTTAACTGATTTCATCTTTAACTGATTTCATCGTTAACTGATTTCATCTTCATTTAACTGATTTCATCGTTAACTGATTTCATCGTTAACTGATTTCATCTTCATTTAACTGATTCCATCGTTAACTGATTTCATCTTTAACTGATTTCATCGTTAACTGATTTCATCTTCATTTAACTGATTTCATCGTTAACTGATTTCATCGTTAACTGATTTAATCTTTAACTGATTTCATCGTTAACTGATTTAATCTTCATGTAACTGATTTCATCTGTAACTGATTTCATCTTTAACTGATTTCATCGTTAACTGATTTCATCTTCATTTAACTGATTTCATCTTCATTTAACTGATTTCATCGTTAACTGATTTCATCTTCATTTAACTGATTCCATCGTTAACTGATTTCATCGTTAACTGATTTCATCGTTAACTGATTTCATCTTCATTTAACTGATTTCATCGTTAACTGATTTCATCTTCATTTAACTGATTTCATCGTTAACTGATTTCATCGTTAACTGATTCCATCGTTAACTGATTTCATCGTTAACTGATTTCATATTCATTTAACTGATTTCATCGTTAACTGATTTCATCGTTAACTGATTTCATCTTCATTTAACTGATTCCATCGTTAACTGATTTCATCGTTAACTGATTTCATCGTTAACTGATTTCATCTTCATTTAACTGATTTCATCGTTAACTGATTTCATCGTTAACTGATTTCATCGTTAACTGATTCCATCGTTAACTGATTTCATCGTTAACTGATTTCATCTTCATTTAACTGATTTCATCGTTAACTGATTTCATCGTTAACTGATTTCATCGTTAACTGATTTCATCTTCATTTAACTGATTTCATTTTCATTCTTCATTTAACTGATTTCATCGTTAACTGATTTCATCGTTAACTGATTTCATCTTCATTTAACTGATTTCATCGTTAACTGATTTCATCGTTAACTGATTTCATCTTCATTTAACTGATTTCATCGTTAACTGATTTCATCGTTAACTGATTTCATCTTTTACTGATTTCATCGTTAACTGATTTCATCTTTAACTGATTTCATCGTTAACTGATTTCATCTTCATTTAACTGATTTCATCGTTGACTGATTTCATCTTCATTTAACTGATTCCATCGTTAACTGATTTCATCTTCATTTAACTGATTCCATCGTTAACTGATCTCATCGTTAACTGATTTCATCGTTAACTGATTCCATCGTTAACTGATTTCACCGTTAACTGATTTCACCGTTAACTGATTTCATCTTCATTTAACTGATTCCATCGTTAACAGATTTCATCGTTAACTGATTTCATCGTTAACTGATTTCATCGTTAACTGATTTCATCTTCATTTAACTGATTTCATCGTTAACTGATTTCATCGTTAACTGATTTCATCGTTAACTGATTTCATCTTCATTTAACTGATTTCATTTTCATTCTTCATTTAACTGATTTCATCGTTAACTGATTTCATCGTTAACTGATTTCATCGTTAACTGATTTCATCTTCATTTAACTGATTTCATCGTTAACTGATTTCGTCGTTAACTGATTTCATCTTTAACTGATTTCATCGTTAACTGATTTCATCTTCATTTAACTGATTTCATCGTTAACTGATTTCATCGTTTACTGATTTCATCTTCATTTAACTGATTTCATCGTTAACTGATTTCATCGTTAACTGATTTCATCTTTAACTGATTTCATCGTTAACTGATTTCATCTTCATTTAACTGATTTCATCGTTAACTGATCTCATCGTTAACGGATTTCATCGTTAACGGATTTCATCGTTAACGGATTCCATCGTTAACGGATTTCATCGTTAACGGATTTCATCGTTAACTGATTTCATCTTCATTTAACTGATTTCATCGTTAACTGATTTCATCTTCATTTAACTGATTTCATCGTTAACTGATTTCATCGTTAACTGATTTCATTTTCATTCTTCATTTAACTGATTTCATCGTTAACTGATTTCATCTTTAACTGATTTTATCGTTAACTGATTTCAACTTCATGTAAATGATTTCATCTCTAACTGATTTCATCGTTAACTGATTTCATCTTCATTTAACTGATTTCATCTGTAACTGATTTCATCGTTAACTGATTTCATCTTCATTTAACTGATTTCATCTTCATTTAACTGATTTCATCGTTAACTGATGTCATCTTCATTTAACTGATTTCATCGTTAACTGATTTCACCGTTAACTGATTTAATCTTCATGTAACTGATTTCATCTGTAACTGATTTCATCGTTAACTGATTTCATCTTCATTTAACTGATTTCATCTTCATTTAACTGATTTCATCGTTAACTGATTTCATCTTCATTTAACTGATTTCATCGTTAACTGATTTCATTGTTAACTGATTTCATCTTTAACTGATTTCATCGTTAACTGATTTCATCTTCATTTAACTGATTTCATCGTTAACTGATTTCATCGTTAACTGATTTCATCTTCATTTAACTGATTCCATCGTTAACTGATTTCATCTTTAACTGATTTCATCGTTAACTGATTTCATCTTCATTTAACTGATTTCATCGTTAACTGATTTCATCGTTAACTGATTTCATCTTCATTTAACTGATTCCATCGTTAACTGATTTCATCTTTAACTGATTTCATCATTAACTGATTTCATCTTCATTTAACTGATTTCATCGTTAACTGATTTCATCGTTAACTGATTTAATCTTTAACTGATTTCATCGTTAACTGATTTCATCTTCATGTAACTGATTTCATCTGTAACTGATTTCATCTTTAACTGATTTCATCGTTAACTGATTTCATCTTCATTTAACTGATTTCATCTTCATTTAACTGATTTCATCGTTAACTGATTTCATCTTCATTTAACTGATTCCATCGTTAACTGATTTCATCGTTAACTGATTTCATCGTTAACTGATTTCATCTTCATTTAACTGATTTCATCGTTAACTGATTTCATCTTCATTTAACTGATTTCATCGTTAACTGATTTCATCGTTAACTGATTCCATCGTTAACTGATTTCATCGTTAACTGATTTCATATTCATTTAACTGATTTCATCGTTAACTGATTTCATCTTCATTTAACTGATTTCATCTTTAACTGATTTCATCGTTAACTGATTTCATCTTCATTTAACTGATTTCATCGTTAACTGATTTCATCGTTAACTGATTTCATCTTCATTTAACTGATTTCATCGTTAACTGATTTCATCGTTAACTGATTTCATCTTCATTTAACTGATTTCATCGTTAACTGATTTCATCGTTAACTGATTTCATCGTTAACTGATTCCATCGTTAACTGATTTCATCGTTAACTGATTTCATCGTTAACTGATTTCATCTTCATTTAACTGATTTCATCGTTAAGTGATTTCATCGTTAACTGATTTCATCGTTAACTGATTTCATCGTTAACTGATTTCATCTTCATTTAACTGATTCCATCGTTAACTGATTTCATCGTTAACTGATTTCATCGTTAACTGATTTCATCGTTAACTGATTTCATCTTCATTTAACTGATTTCATTTTCATTCTTCATTTAACTGATTTCATCGTTAACTGATTTCATCTTCATTTAACTGATTTCATCGTTAACTGATTTCATCGTTAACTGATTTCATCTTCATTTAACTGATTTCATCGTTAACTGATTTCATCTTCATTTAACTGATTTCATCGTTAACTGATTTCATCGTTAACTGATTTCATTTTCATTTAACTGATTCCATCGTTAACTGATTCCATCGTTAACTGATTTCATCGTTAACTGATTTCATCGTTAACTGATTTCATCTTTAACTGATTTCATCGTTAACTGATTTCATCTTCATTTAACTGATTTCATCGTTAACTGATTTCATCGTTAACTGATTTCATCTTCATTTAACTGATTTCATCGTTAACTGATTTCATCGTTAACTGATTCCATCGTTAACTGATTTCATCGTTAACTGATTTCATCGTTAACTGATTTCATCTTCATTTAACTGATTTCATCGTTAACTGATTTCATCGTTAACTGATTTCATCGTTAACTGATTTCATCTTCATTTAACTGATTTCATCGTTAACTGATTTCATCGTTAACTGATTTCATCGTTAACTGATTTCATCTTCATTTAACTGATTTCATTTTCATTCTTCATTTAACTGATTTCATCGTTAACTGATTTCATCTTCATTTAACTGATTTCATCGTTAACTGATTTCATCGTTAACTGATTTCATCGTTAACTGATTTCATCGTTAACTGATTTCATCTTTAACTGATTTCATCGTTAACTGATTTCATCTTCATTTAACTGATTTCATCGTTAACTGATTTCATCTTCATTTAATTGATTTCATCGTTAACTGATTTCATCGTTAACTGATTTCATCGTTAACTGATTTAATCTTCATTTAACTGATTTCATCGTTAACTGATTTCATCGTTAACTGATTCCAACGTTAACTGATTTCATCGTTAACTGATTTCATCTTCATTTAACTGATTTCATCGTTAACTGATTTCATCGTTAACTGATTCCATCGTTAACTGATTTCATCGTTAACTGATTTCATCGTTAACTGATTTCATCTTCATTTAACTGATTTCATCTTCATTTAACTGATTTCATCGTTAACTGATTCCATCGTTAACTGATTTCATCGTTAACTGATTTCATCGTTAACTGATTCCATCGTTAACTGATTTCATCGTTAACTGATTTCATCGTTAACTGATTTCATCTTCATTTAACTGATTTCATCGTTAACTGATTTCATCGTTAACTGATTCCATCGTTAACTGATTTCATCGTTAACTGATTTCATCTTCATTTAACTGATTTCATCGTTAACTGATTTCATCGTTAACTGATTTCATCTTTAACTGATTTCATCGTTAACTGATTTCATCTTCATTTAACTGATTTCATCGTTAACTGATTTCATCGTTAACTGATTTCATCGTTAACTGATTTCATCGTTAACTGATTTCATCGTTAACTGATTTCATCTTCATTTAACTGATTTCATCGTTAACTGATTTCATCGTTAACTGATTTCATCTTCATTTAACTGATTTCATCGTTAACTGATTTCATCGTTAACTGATTCCATCGTTAACTGATTTCATCGTTAACTGATTTCATCGTTAACTGATTTCATCTTCATTTAACTGATTTCATCGTTAACTGATTTCATCTTCATTTAACTGATTTCATCGTTAACTGATTTCATCGTTAACTGATTTCATCGTTAACTGATTTCATCTTCATTTAACTGATTCCATCGTTAACTGATTTCATCGTTAACTGATTTCATCGTTAACTGATTTCATCTTCATTTAACTGATTTCATCGTTAACTGATTTCATCGTTAACTGATTTCATCTTTAACTGATTTCATCGTTAACTGATTTCATCTTTAACTGATTTCATCGTTAACTGATTTCATCTTCATTTAACTGATTTCATCTTCATTTAACTGATTTCATCGTTAAGTGATTTCATCGTTAACTGATTTCATCGTTAACTGATTTCATCGTTAACTGATTTCATCTTCATTTAACTGATTTCATCGTTAACTGATTTCATCGTTAACTGATTTCATCTTCATTTAACTGATTTCATTGTTAACTGATTTCATCGTTAACTGATTTCATCTTCATTTAACTGATTTCATCGTTAACTGATTTCATCGTTAACTGATTCCATCGTTAACTGATTTCATCGTTAACTGATTTCATCGTTAACTGATTTCATCTTCATTTAACTGATTTCATTTTCATTCTTCATTTAACTGATTTCATCGTTAACTGATTTCATCGTTAACTGATTTCATCTTCATTTAACTGATTTCATCGTTAACTGATTTCATCGTTAACTGATTTCATCGTTAACTGATTTCATCTTCATTTAACTGATTTCATCGTTAACTGATTTCATCGTTAACTGATTTCATCTTCATTTAACTGATTTCATCGTTAACTGATTTCATCGTTAACTGATTTCATCTTTAACTGATTTCATCGTTAACTGATTTCATCTTCATTTAACTGATTTCATCGTTAACTGATTTCATCGTTAACTGATTTCATCTTTAACTGATTTCATCTTCATTTAACTGATTCCATCGTTAACTGATTCCATCGTTAACTGATTTCATCGTTAACTGATTTCATCTTCATTTAACTGATTTCATCGTTAACTGATTTCATCTTCATTTAACTGATTTCATCGTTAACTGATTTCATCGTTAACTGATTTCATCTTCATTTAACTGATTTCATCGTTAACTGATTTCATCGTTAACTGATTTCATCGTTAACTGATTTCATCTTCATTTAACTGATTTCATCGTTAACTGATTTCATCGTTAACTGATTTCATCTTCATTTAACTGATTTCATCGTTAACTGATTTCATCGTTAACTGATTTCATCTTTAACTGATTTCATCGTTAACTGATTTCATCTTCATTTAACTGATTTCATCGTTAACTGATTTCATCGTTAACTGATTTCATCTTTAACTGATTTCATCGTTAACTGATTTCATCTTCATTTAACTGATTTCATCGTTAACTGATTTCATCGTTAACTGATTTCATCTTCATTTAACTGATTTCATCGTTAACTGATTTCACCGTTAACTGATTCCATCGTTAACTGATTTCATCGTTAACTGATTTCATCGTTAACTGATTTCATCTTCATTTAACTGATTTCATCGTTAACTGATTTCATCGTTAACTGATTTCATCTTCATTTAACTGATTTCATCGTTAACTGATTTCATCGTTAACTGATTTCATCTTCATTTAACTGATTTCATCGTTAACTGATTTCATCGTTAACTGATTCCATCGTTAACTGATTTCATCTTTAACTGATTTCATCGTTAACTGATTTCATCTTCATTTAACTGATTTCATCGTTAAGTGATTTCATCGTTAACTGATTTCATCGTTAACTGATTTCATCGTTAACTGATTTCATCTTCATTTAACTGATTTCATTGTTAACTGATTTCATCGTTAACTGATTTCATCTTCATTTAACTGATTTCATCGTTAACTGATTCCATCGTTAACTGATTTCATCGTTAACTGATTTCATCGTTAACTGATTTCATCTTCATTTAACTGATTTCATCGTTAACTGATTTCATCTTCATTTAACTGATTTCATTTTCATTCTTCATTTAACTGATTTCATCGTTAACTGATTTCATCTTCATTTAACTGATTTCATCGTTAACTGATTTCATCGTTAACTGATTTCATCTTCTTTTAACTGATTTCATCGTTAACTGATTTCATCTTCATTTAATTGATTTCATCGTTAACTGATTTCATCGTTAACTGATTTCATCTTCATTTAACTGATTTCATCGTTAACTGATTTCATCGTTAACTGATTTCATCTTCATTTAACTGATTCCATCGTTAATTGATTTCATCGTTAACTGATTTCATCGTTAACTGATTTCATCGTTAACTGATTTCATCGTTAACTGATTTCATCTTCATTTAACTGATTTCATCGTTAACTGATTTCATCGTTAACTGATTTCATCTTCATTTAACTGATTTCATTTTCATTCTTCATTTAACTGATTTCATCGTTAACTGATTTCATCTTCATTTAACTGATTTCATCGTTAACTGATTTCATCGTTAACTGATTTCATCGTTAACTGATTTCATCTTCATTTAACTGATTCCATCGTTAACTGATTTCATCGTTAACTGATTTCATCTTCATTTAACTGATTTCATCGTTAACTGATTTCATCGTTAACTGATTTCATCGTTAACTGATTTCATCGTTAACTGATTTCATCTTCATTTAACTGATTTCATCGTTAACTGATTTCATCTTCATTTAACTGATTTCATCGTTAACTGATTTCATCGTTAACTGATTTCATCGTTAACTGATTTCATCTTCATTTAACTGATTCCATCGTTAACTGATTTCATCGTTAACTGATTTCATCGTTAACTGATTTCATCTTTAACTGATTTCATCGTTAACTGATTTCATCTTCATTTAACTGATTTCATCGTTAACTGATTTCATCGTTAACTGATTTCATCTTCATTTAACTGATTTCATCGTTAACTGATTTCATCGTTAACTGATTTCATCTTCATTTAACTGATTTCATCGTTAACTGATTTCATCGTTAACTGATTTCATCTTCATTTAACTGATTTCATTTTCATTCTTCATTTAACTGATTTCATCGTTAACTGATTTCATCTTCATTTAACTGATTTCATCGTTAACTGATTTCATCGTTAACTGATTTCATCTTTAACTGATTTCATCGTTAACTGATTTCATCTTCATTTAACTGATTTCATCGTTAACTGATTTCATCTTCATTTAATTGATTTCATCGTTAACTGATTTCATCGTTAACTGATTTCATCGTTAACTGATTTCATCGTTAACTGATTTCATCTTCATTTAACTGATTTCATCGTTAACTGATTTCATCGTTAACTGATTCCATCGTTAACTGATTTCATCATTAACTGATTTCATCTTCATTTAACTGATTTCATCGTTAACTGATTTCATCGTTAACTGATTTCATCTTTAACTGATTTCATCGTTAACTGATTTCATCTTCATTTAACTGATTTCATCGTTAACTGATTTCATCGTTAACTGATTTCATCGTTAACTGATTTCATCTTCATTTAACTGATTTCATCGTTAACTGATTTCATCGTTAACTGATTTCATCGTTAACTGATTTCATCTTCATTTAACTGATTTCATCGTTAACTGATTTCATCGTTAACTGATTTCATCTTCATTTAACTGATTTCATCGTTAACTGATTTCATCGTTAACTGATTCCATCGTTAACTGATTTCATCTTTAACTGATTTCATCGTTAACTGATTTCATCTTCATTTAACTGATTTCATCGTTAAGTGATTTCATCGTTAACTGATTTCATCGTTAACTGATTTCATCGTTAACTGATTTCATCTTCATTTAACTGATTTCATTGTTAACTGATTTCATCGTTAACTGATTTCATCTTCATTTAACTGATTTCATCGTTAACTGATTTCATCGTTAACTGATTCCATCGTTAACTGATTCCATCGTTAACTGATTTCATCGTTAACTGATTTCATCTTCATTTAACTGATTTCATTTTCATTCTTCATTTAACTGATTTCATCGTTAACTGATTTCATCGTTAACTGATTTCATCTTCATTTAACTGATTTCATCGTTAACTGATTTCATCGTTAACTGATTTCATCGTTAACTGATTTCATCTTTAACTGATTTCATCGTTAACTGATTTCATCTTCATTTAACTGATTTCATCGTTAACTGATTTCATCTTCATTTAATTGATTTCATCGTTAACTGATTTCATCGTTAACTGATTTCATCGTTAACTGATTTCATCTTCATTTAACTGATTTCATCGTTAACTGATTTCATCGTTAACTGATTTCATCGTTAACTGATTTCATCTTCATTTAACTGATTTCATCGTTAACTGATTTCATCGTTAACTGATTTCATCTTCATTTAAAGGATTTCATCGTTAACTGATTTCATCGTTAACTGATTTCATCTTTAACTGATTTCATCGTTAACTGATTTCATCTTCATTTAACTGATTTCATCGTTAACTGATTTCATCGTTAACTGATTTCATCTTTAACTGATTTCATCGTTAACTGATTTCATCTTCATTTAACTGATTTCATCGTTAACTGATTTCATCTTCATTTAACTGATTTCATCGTTAACTGATTTCATCGTTAACTGATTTCATCGTTAACTGATTTCATCTTCATTTAACTGATTCCATCGTTAACTGATTTCATCGTTAACTGATTTCATCGTTAACTGATTTCATCTTCATTTAACTGATTTCATCGTTAACTGATTTCATCTTCATTTAACTGATTTCATCGTTAACTGATTTCATCGTTAACTGATTTAATCGTTAACTGATTTCATCTTCATTTAACTGATTTCATTTTCATTCTTCATTTAACTGATTTCATCGTTAACTGATTTCATCTTCATTTAATTGATTTCATCGTTAACTGATTTCATCGTTAACTGATTTCATCTTCATTTAACTGATTTCATCGTTAACTGATTTCATCGTTAACTGATTTCATCGTTAACTGATTTCATCTTTAACTGATTTCATCGTTAACTGATTTCATCTTCATTTAACTGATTTCATCGTTAACTGATTTCATCGTTAACTGATTTCATCTTTAACTGATTTCATCGTTAACTGATTTCATCTTCATTTAACTGATTTCATCGTTAACTGATTTCATCTTTAACTGATTTCATCGTTAACTGATTTCATCTTCATTTAACTGATTTCATCGTTAACTGATTTCATCTTCATTTAACTGATTTCATCGTTAACTGATTTCATCGTTAACTGATTTCATCGTTAACTGATTTCATCTTCATTTAACTGATTCCATCGTTAACTGATTTCATCGTTAACTGATTTCATCGTTAACTGATTTCATCTTCATTTAACTGATTTCATCGTTAACTGATTTCATCGTTAACTGATTTCATCTTTAACTGATTTCATCGTTAACTGATTTCATCTTCATTTAACTGATTTCATCGTTAACTGATTTCATCTTCATTTAATTGATTTCATCGTTAACTGATTTCATTTTCATTCTTCATTTAACTGATTTCATCGTTAACTGATTTCATCTTCATTTAACTGATTTCATTTTCATTCTTCATTTAACTGATTTCATCGTTAACTGATTTCATCTTCATTTAACTGATTTCATCGTTAACTGATTTCATCGTTAACTGATTTCATCGTTAACTGATTTCATCTTTAACTGATTTCATCGTTAACTGATTTCATCTTCATTTAACTGATTTCATCGTTAACTGATTTCATCTTCATTTAATTGATTTCATCGTTAACTGATTTCATCGTTAACTGATTTCATCGTTAACTGATTTCATCTTCATTTAACTGATTTCATCGTTAACTGATTTCATCTTCATTTAACTGATTTCATCGTTAACTGATTTCATCGTTAACTGATTTCATCGTTAACTGATTTCATCTTCATTTAACTGATTTCATTTTCATTCTTCATTTAACTGATTTCATCGTTAACTGATTTCATCTTCATTTAATTGATTTCATCGTTAACTGATTTCATCGTTAACTGATTTCATCGTTAACTGATTTCATCTTCATTTAACTGATTTCATCGTTAACTGATTTCATCGTTAACTGATTTCATCTTCATTTAACTGATTTCATCGTTAACTGATTTCATCGTTAACTGATTTCATCGTTAACTGATTTCATCTTCATTTAACTGATTTCATCGTTAACTGATTTCATCGTTAACTGATTTCATCTTTAACTGATTTCATCGTTAACTGATTTCATCTTCATTTAACTGATTTCATCGTTAACTGATTTCATCGTTAACTGATTTCATCTTTAACTGATTTCATCGTTAACTGATTTCATCTTCATTTAACTGATTTCATCGTTAACTGATTTCATCTTCATTTAACTGATTTCATCGTTAACTGATTTCATCGTTAACTGATTTCATCTTCATTTAACTGATTCCATCGTTAACTGATTTCATCGTTAACTGATTTCATCGTTAACTGATTTCATCTTCATTTAACTGATTTCATCGTTAACTGATTTCATCTTCATTTAACTGATTTCATCGTTAACTGATTCCATCGTTAACTGATTTCATCTTCATTTAACTGATTTCATCGTTAACTGATTTCATCGTTAACTGATTTCATCTTCATTTAACTGATTTCATCGTTAACTGATTTCATCGTTAACTGATTTCATCGTTAACTGATTTCATCTTCATTTAACTGATTTCATCGTTAACTGATTTCATCGTTAACTGATTTCATCTTCATTTAACTGATTTCATCGTTAACTGATTTCATCGTTAACTGATTCCATCGTTAACTGATTTCATCTTTAACTGATTTCATCGTTAACTGATTTCATCTTCATTTAACTGATTTCATCGTTAAGTGATTTCATCGTTAACTGATTTCATCTTCATTTAACTGATTTCATTGTTAACTGATTTCATCGTTAACTGATTTCATCTTCATTTAACTGATTCCATCGTTAACTGATTTCATCGTTAACTGATTTCATCGTTAACTGATTTCATCGTTAACTGATTTCATCTTTAACTGATTTCATCTTCATTTAACTGATTTCATCGTTAACTGATTTCATCTTCATTTAACTGATTTAATTTTCATTCTTCATTTAACTGATTTCATCGTTAACTGATTTCATCTTCATTTAACTGATTTCATCGTTAACTGATTTCATCGTTAACTGATTTCATCTTTAACTGATTTCATCGTTAACTGATTTCATCATCATTTAACTGATTTCATCGTTAACTGATTTCATCTTCATTTAATTGATTTCATCGTTAACTGATTTCATCGTTAACTGATTTCATCGTTAACTGATTTCATCTTCATTTAACTGATTTCATCGTTAACTGATTTCATCTTCATTTAACTGATTTCATCGTTAACTGATTTCATCGTTAACTGATTCCATCGTTAACTGATTTCATCGTTAACTGATTTCATCGTTAACTGATTTCATCGTTAACTGATTTCATCTTCATTTAACTGATTTCATCGTTAACTGATTTCATCGTTAACTGATTTCATCTTTAACTGATTTCATCGTTAACTGATTTCATCGTTAACTGATTTCATCTTCATTTAACTGATTTCATCGTTAACTGATTTCATCTTTAACTGATTTCATCGTTAACTGATTTCATCTTCATTTAACTGATTTCATCGTTAACTGATTTCATCGTTAACTGATTTCATCTTTAACTGATTTCATCGTTAACTGATTTCATCTTCATTTAACTGATTTCATCGTTAACTGATTTCATCGTTAACTGATTTCATCTTCATTTAACTGATTTCATCGTTAACTGATTTCATCGTTAACTGATTCCATCGTTAACTGATTTCATCTTTAACTGATTTCATCGTTAACTGATTTCATCTTCATTTAACTGATTTCATCGTTAAGTGATTTCATCGTTAACTGATTTCATCGTTAACTGATTTCATCGTTAACTGATTTCATCTTCATTTAACTGATTTCATCGTTAACTGATTTCATCGTTAACTGATTCCATCGTTAACTGATTTCATCGTTAACTGATTTCATCTTCATTTAACTGATTTCATTTTCATTCTTCATTTAACTGATTTCATCGTTAACTGATTTCATCGTTAACTGATTTCATCTTCATTTAACTGATTTCATCGTTAACTGATTTCATCGTTAACTGATTTCATCGTTAACTGATTTCATCGTTAACTGATTTCATCTTTAACTGATTTCATCGTTAACTGATTTCATCTTCATTTAACTGATTTCATCTTCATTTAATTGATTTCATCGTTAACTGATTTCATCGTTAACTGATTTCATCGTTAACTGATTTCATCTTCATTTAACTGATTTCATCGTTAACTGATTTCATCGTTAACTGATTTCATCGTTAACTGATTTCATCTTCATTTAACTGATTTCATCGTTAACTGATTTCATCGTTAACTGATTTCATCGTTAACTGATTTCATCTTCATTTAACTGATTTCATCGTTAACTGATTTCATCGTTAACTGATTTCATCTTTAACTGATTTCATCGTTAACTGATTTCATCTTCATTTAAATGATTTCATCGTTAACTGATTTCATCGTTAACTGATTTCATCTTTAACTGATTTCATCGTTAACTGATTTCATCTTCATTTAACTGATTTCATCGTTAACTGATTTCATCGTTAACTGATTTCATCGTTAACTGATTTCATCTTCATTTAACTGATTTCATCGTTAACTGATTTCATCGTTAACTGATTTCATCTTCATTTAACTGATTCCATCGTTAACTGATTTCATCGTTAACTGATTTCATCGTTAACTGATTTCATCTTCATTTAACTGATTTCATCGTTAACTGATTTCATCGTTAACTGATTTCATCTTTAACTGATTTCATCGTTAACTGATTTCATCTTCATTTAACTGATTTCATCGTTAACTGATTTCATCGTTAACTGATTTCATCTTCATTTAACTGATTTCATCGTTAACTGATTTCATCGTTAACTGATTTCATCGTTAACTGATTTCATTGTTAACTGATTTCATCTTCATTTAACTGATTTCATCGTTAACTGATTTCATCTTCATTTAACTGATTTCATCGTTAACTGATTTCATCGTTAACTGATTTCATCGTTAACTGATTTCATCTTCATTTAACTGATTTCATTTTCATTCTTCATTTAACTGATTTCATCGTTAACTGATTTCATCTTCATTTAATTGATTTCATCGTTAACTGATTTCATCGTTAACTGATTTCATCTTCATTTAACTGATTTCATCGTTAACTGATTTCATCGTTAACTGATTTCATCTTCATTTAACTGATTTCATCGTTAACTGATTTCATCGTTAACTGATTTCATCGTTAACTGATTTCATCTTCATTTAACTGATTTCATCGTTAACTGATTTCATCTTTAACTGATTTCATCGTTAACTGATTTCATCTTCATTTAACTGATTTCATCGTTAACTGATTTCATCGTTAACTGATTTCATCTTTAACTGATTTCATCGTTAACTGATTTCATCTTTAACTGATTTCATCGTTAACTGATTTCATCTTCATTTAACTGATTTCATCGTTAACTGATTTCATCTTCATTTAACTGATTTCATCGTTAACTGATTTCATCTTTAACTGATTTCATCGTTAACTGATTTCATCTTCATTTAACTGATTTCATCGTTAACTGATTTCATCTTCATTTAATTGATTTCATCGTTAACTGATTTCATCGTTAACTGATTTCATCGTTAACTGATTTCATCTTCATTTAACTGATTTCATCGTTAACTGATTCCATCGTTAACTGATTTCATCTTCATTTAACTGATTTCATCGTTAACTGATTTCATCTTCATTTAACTGATTTCATCGTTAACTGATTTCATCTTTAACTGATTTCATCGTTAACTGATTTCATCTTCATTTAACTGATTTCATCGTTAACTGATTTCATCGTTAACTGATTTCATCTTCATTTAACTGATTTCATCGTTAACTGATTTCATCGTTAACTGATTCCATCGTTAACTGATTTCATCTTTAACTGATTTCATCGTTAACTGATTTCATCTTCATTTAACTGATTTCATCGTTAAGTGATTTCATCGTTAACTGATTTCATCTTCATTTAACTGATTTCATTGTTAACTGATTTCATCGTTAACTGATTTCATCTTCATTTAACTGATTTCATCGTTAACTGATTTCATCGTTAACTGATTTCATCGTTAACTGATTCCATCGTTAACTGATTTCATCGTTAACTGATTTCATCGTTAACTGATTTCATCTTCATTTAACTGATTTCATCGTTAACTGATTTCATCTTCATTTAACTGATTTCATTTTCATTCTTCATTTAACTGATTTCATCGTTAACTGATTTCATCTTCATTTAACTGATTTCATCGTTAACTGATTTCATCTTCATTTAACTGATTTCATCGTTAACTGATTTCATCTTCATTTAATTGATTTCATCGTTAACTGATTTTATCGTTAACTGATTTCATCGTTAACTGATTTCATCTTCATTTAACTGATTTCATCGTTAACTGATTCCATCGTTAACTGATTTCATCTTCATTTAACTGATTTCATCGTTAACTGATTTCATCTTCATTTAACTGATTTCATCGTTAACTGATTTCATCTTTAACTGATTTCATCGTTAACTGATTTCATCTTCATTTAACTGATTTCATCGTTAACTGATTTCATCGTTAACTGATTTCATCGTTAACTGATTTCATCGTTAACTGATTCCATCGTTAACTGATTTCATCTTTAACTGATTTCATCGTTAACTGATTTCATCTTCATTTAACTGATTTCATCGTTAAGTGATTTCATCGTTAACTGATTTCATCTTCATTTAACTGATTTCATTGTTAACTGATTTCATCGTTAACTGATTTCATCTTCATTTAACTGATTTCATCGTTAACTGATTTCATCGTTAACTGATTTCATCGTTAACTGATTCCATCGTTAACTGATTTCATCGTTAACTGATTTCATCGTTAACTGATTTCATCTTCATTTAACTGATTTCATCGTTAACTGATTTCATCTTCATTTAACTGATTTCATTTTCATTCTTCATTTAACTGATTTCATCGTTAACTGATTTCATCTTCATTTAACTGATTTCATCGTTAACTGATTTCATCGTTAACTGATTTCATCTTCATTTAACTGATTTCATCGTTAACTGATTTCATCGTTAACTGATTTCATCGTTAACTGATTCCATCGTTAACTGATTTCATCTTTAACTGATTTCATCGTTAACTGATTTCATCTTCATTTAACTGATTTCATCGTTAAGTGATTTCATCGTTAACTGATTTCATCTTCATTTAACTGATTTCATTTTATCGTTAACTGATTTCATCTTCATTTAACTGATTTCATCGTTAACTGATTTCATCGTTAACTGATTTCATCGTTAACTGATTCCATCGTTAACTGATTTCATCGTTAACTGATTTCATCGTTAACTGATTTCATCTTCATTTAACTGATTTCATCGTTAACTGATTTCATCGTTAACTGATTTCATCTTCATTTAACTGATTTCATCGTTAACTGATTTCATCGTTAACTGATTCCATCGTTAACTGATTTCATCGTTAACTGATTTCATCGTTAACTGATTTCATCTTCATTTAACTGATTTCATCGTTAACTGATTTCATCTTCATTTAACTGATTTCATCGTTAACTGATTTCATCGTTAACTGATTTCATCGTTAACTGATTTCATCTTCATTTAACTGATTTCATCGTTAACTGATTTCATCTTCATTTAATTGATTTCATCGTTAACTGATTTCATCGTTAACTGATTTCATCGTTAACTGATTTCATCTTCATTTAACTGATTTCATCGTTAACTGATTTCATCGTTAACTGATTTCATCTTCATTTAACTGATTTCATCGTTAACTGATTTCATCGTTAACTGATTTCATCGTTAACTGATTTCATCTTTAACTGATTTCATCGTTAACTGATTTCATCGTTAACTGATTTCATCTTTAACTGATTTCATCGTTAACTGATTTCATCTTTAACTGATTTCATCGTTAACTGATTTCATCTTCATTTAACTGATTTCATCGTTAACTGATTTCATCGTTTACTGATTTCATCGTTAACTGATTTCATCTTCATTTAACTGATTCCATCGTTAACTGATTTCATCGTTAACTGATTCCATCGTTAACTGATTTCATCGTTAACTGATTTCATCTTCATTTAACTGATTTCATCGTTAACTGATTTCATCTTCATTTAACTGATTTCATCGTTAACTGATTTCATCGTTAACTGATTTCATCGTTAACTGATTTCATCTTCATTTAACTGATTTCATTTTCATTCTTCATTTAACTGATTTCATCGTTAACTGATTTCATCTTCATTTAACTGATTTCATCGTTAACTGATTTCATCGTTAACTGATTTCATCGTTAACTGATTTCATCTTTAACTGATTTCATCGTTAACTGATTTCATCTTCATTTAACTGATTTCATCGTTAACTGATTTCATCTTCATTTAATTGATTTCATCGTTAACTGATTTCATCGTTAACTGATTTCATCGTTAACTGATTTCATCTTCATTTAACTGATTTCATCGTTAACTGATTTCATCGTTAACTGATTTCATCTTCATTTAACTGATTTCATCGTTAACTGATTTCATCGTTAACTGATTCCATCGTTAACTGATTTCATCTTTAACTGATTTCATCGTTAACTGATTTCATCTTCATTTAACTGATTTCATCGTTAAGTGATTTCATCGTTAACTGATTTCATCTTCATTTAACTGATTTCATTGTTAACTGATTTCATCGTTAACTGATTTCATCTTCATTTAACTGATTTCATCGTTAACTGATTTCATCGTTAACTGATTCCATCGTTAACTGATTTCATCGTTAACTGATTTCATCGTTAACTGATTTCATCTTCATTTAACTGATTTCATCGTTAACTGATTTCATCTTCATTTAACTGATTTCATTTTCATTCTTCATTTAACTGATTTCATCGTTAACTGATTTCATCTTCATTTAACTGATTTCATCGTTAACTGATTTCATCGTTAACTGATTTCATCTTCATTTAACTGATTTCATCGTTAACTGATTTCATCGTTAACTGATTTCATCTTCATTTAACTGATTTCATCGTTAACTGATTTCATCGTTAACTGATTCCATCGTTAACTGATTTCATCTTTAACTGATTTCATCGTTAACTGATTTCATCTTCATTTAACTGATTTCATCGTTAAGTGATTTCATCGTTAACTGATTTCATCTTCATTTAACTGATTTCATTGTTAACTGATTTCATCGTTAACTGATTTCATCTTCATTTAACTGATTTCATCGTTAACTGATTTCATCGTTAACTGATTCCATCGTTAACTGATTTCATCTTCATTTAACTGATTTCATCGTTAACTGATTTCATCTTCATTTAACTGATTTCATTTTCATTCTTCATTTAACTGATTTCATCGTTAACTGATTTCATCTTCATTTAACTGATTTCATCGTTAACTGATTTCATCGTTAACTGATTTCATCGTTAACTGATTTCATCTTCTTTTAACTGATTTCATCGTTAACTGATTTCATCTTCATTTAATTGATTTCATCGTTAACTGATTTCATCGTTAACTGATTTCATCTTCATTTAACTGATTTCATCGTTAACTGATTTCATCGTTAACTGATTTCATCTTCTTTTAACTGATTTCATCGTTAACTGATTTCATCTTCATTTAATTGATTTCATCGTTAACTGATTTCATCGTTAACTGATTTCATCGTTAACTGATTTCATCGTTAACTGATTTCATCTTCATTTAACTGATTTCATCGTTAACTGATTTCATCTTCATTTAACTGATTTCATCGTTAACTGATTTCATCGTTAACTGATTTCATCTTTAACTGATTTCATCGTTAACTGATTTCATCTTCATTTAACTGATTTCATCGTTAACTGATTTCATCTTCATTTAACTGATTTCATTTTCATTCTTCATTTAACTGATTTCATCGTTAACTGATTTCATCTTCATTTAACTGATTTCATCGTTAACTGATTTTATCGTTAACTGATTTCATCGTTAACTGATTTCATCTTCATTTAACTGATTCCATCGTTAACTGATTTCATCGTTAACTGATTTCATCTTCATTTAACTGATTTCATCGTTAACTGATTCCATCGTTAACTGATTTCATCGTTAACTGATTTCATCGTTAACTGATTTCATCTTCATTTAACTGATTTCATCGTTAACTGATTTCATCTTCATTTAACTGATTTCATCGTTAACTGATTTCATCGTTAACTGATTTCATCTTCATTTAACTGATTTCATTTTCATTCTTCATTTAACTGATTTCATCGTTAACTGATTTCATCTTCATTTAACTGATTTCATCGTTAACTGATTTCATCGTTAACTGATTTCATCTTTAACTGATTTCATCGTTAACTGATTTCATCTTCATTTAACTGATTTCATCGTTAACTGATTTCATCTTCATTTAATTGATTTCATCGTTAACTGATTTCATCGTTAACTGATTTCATCGTTAACTGATTTCATCTTCATTTAACTGATTTCATCGTTAACTGATTTCATCGTTAACTGATTCCATCGTTAACTGATTTCATCGTTAACTGATTTCATCTTCATTTAACTGATTTCATCGTTAACTGATTTCATCGTTAACTGATTTCATCTTTAACTGATTTCATCGTTAACTGATTTCATCTTCATTTAACTGATTTCATCGTTAACTGATTTCATCGTTAACTGATTTCATCGTTAACTGATTTCATCGTTAACTGATTTCATCTTCATTTAACTGATTTCATCGTTAACTGATTTCATCGTTAACTGATTTCATCTTCATTTAACTGATTTCATCGTTAACTGATTTCATCGTTAACTGATTTCATCTTCATTTAACTGATTTCATCTTTAACTGATTTCATCGTTAACTGATTTCATCTTCATTTAACTGATTTCATCGTTAAGTGATTTCATCGTTAACTGATTTCATCGTTAACTGATTTCATCGTTAACTGATTTCATCTTCATTTAACTGATTTCATCGTTAACTGATTTCATCGTTAACTGATTTCATCTTCATTTAACTGATTTCATCGTTAACTGATTTCATCGTTAACTGATTTCATCTTCATTTAACTGATTTCATCGTTAACTGATTTCATCTTCATTTAACTGATTTCATCGTTAACTGATTTCGTCTTCATTTAACTGATTTCATCGTTAACTGATTTCGTCTTCATTTAACTGATTTCATCGTTAACTGATTTCATCGTTAACTGATTTCATCGTTAACTGATTTCATCGTTAACTGATTTCATCTTCATTTAACTGATTTCATCGTTAACTGATTTCATCGTTAACTGATTTCATCTTCATTTAACTGATTTCATCGTTAACTGATTTCATCTTCATTTAACTGATTTCATCGTTAACTGATTTCATCTTCATTTAACTGATTTCATCGTTAACTGATTTCATCTTCATTTAACTGATTTCATCGTTAACTGATTTCATCTTCATTTAATTGATTTCATCGTTAACTGATTTCATCTTCATTTAACTGATTTCATCGTTAACTGATTTCATCTTTAACTGATTTCATCGTTAACTGATTTCATCTTCATTTAACTGATTTCATCGTTAACTGATTTCATCTTCATTTAACTGATTTCATCGTTCACTGATTTCATCCTTAACTGATTTCATCTTCATTTAACTGATTTCATCGTTAACTGATTTCATCGTTAACTGATTTCATCTTCATTTAATTGATTTCATCGTTAACTGATTTCATCGTTAACTGATTTCATCTTCATTTAACTGATTTCATCGTTAACTGATTTCATCGTTAACTGATTTCATCTTCATTTAACTGATTTCATCGTTAACTGATTTAATCGTTAACTGATTTCATCGTTAACTGATTTCATCTTCATTTAACTGATTTCATCGTTAACTGATTTCATCGTTAACTGATTTCATCTTCATTTAACTGATTTCATCGTTAACTGATTTCATCGTTAACTGATTTCATCGTTAACTGATTTCATCTTCATTTAACTGATTTCATCGTTAACTGATTTCATCGTTAACTGATTTCATCTTTAACTGATTTCATCGTTAACTGATTTCATCTTCATTTAACTGATTTCATCGTTAACTGATTTCATCTTCATTTAACTGATTTCATCGTTAACTGATTTCATCGTTAACTGATTTCATCTTCATTTAACTGATTCCATCGTTAACTGATTTCATCGTTCACTGATTTCATCGTTAACTGATTTCATCTTCATTTAACTGATTTCATCATTAACTGATTTCATCGTTAACTGATTTCATCTTTAACTGATTTCATCGTTAACTGATTTCATCTTCATTTAACTGATTCCATCGTTAACTGATTTCATCGTTAACTGATTTCATCTTCATTTAACTGATTTCATCGTTAACTGATTTCATCGTTAACTGATTTCATCTTCATTTAACTGATTTCATCGTTAACTGATTTCATCTTTAACTGATTTCATCGTTAACTGATTTCATCTTCATTTAACTGATTTCATCGTTAACTGATTTCATCGTTAACTGATTTCATCTTCATTTAACTGATTTCATCTTCATTTAACTGATTTCATCGTTAACTGATTTCATCTTCATTTAACTGATTTCATCGTTAACTGATTTCATCGTTAACTGATTTCATCTTCATTTAACTGATTCCATCGTTAACTGATTTCATCGTTAACTGATTTCATCTTCATTTAACTGATTCCATCGTTAACTGATTTCATCGTTAACTGATTTCATCTTCATTTAACTGATTTCATCGTTAACTGATTTCATCTTCATTTAACTGATTTCATCGTTAACTGATTTCATCGTTAACTGATTTCATCTTCATTTAACTGATTTCATCGTTAACTGATTTCATCGTTAACTGATTCCATCGTTAACTGATTTCATCTTCATTTAACTGATTTCATCGTTAACTGATTTCATCTTCATTTAACTGATTCCATCGTTAACTGATTCCATCGTTAACTGATTTCATCGTTAACTGATTTCATCTTCATTTAACTGATTTCATTTTCATTCTTCATTTAACTGATTTCATCGTTAACTGATTTCATCTTCATTTAACTGATTTCATCGTTAACTGATTTCATCGTTAACTGATTTCATCGTTAACTGATTTCATCGTTAACTGATTTCATCTTCATTTAACTGATTTCATCGTTAACTGATTTCATCTTCATTTAACTGATTCCATCGTTAACTGATTTCATCGTTAACTGATTTCATCTTCATTTAACTGATTTCATCGTTAACTGATCTCATCGTTAACTGATCTCATCGTTAACTGATCTCATCGTTAACTGATTCCATCGTTAACTGATTTCACCGTGAACTGATTTCATCTTCATTTAACTGATTCCATCGTTAACTGATTTCATCGTTAACTGATTTCATCGTTAACTGATTTCATCTTTAACTGATTTCATCGTTAACTGATTTCATCTTCATTTAACTGATTTCATTTTCATTCTTCATTTAACTGATTTCATCGTTAACTGATTTCATCGTTAACTGATTTCATCTTCATTTAACTGATTTCATCGTTAATTGATTTCATCGTTAACTGATTTCATCTTCATTCTTCATTTAACTGATTTCATCGTTAACTGATTTCATCGTTAACTGATTTCATCTTCATTTAACTGATTTCATCGTTAACTGATTTCATCTTCATTCTTCATTTAACTGATTTCATCTTTAACTGATTTCATCGTTAACTGATTTCATCTTCATTTAACTGATTTCATCGTTAATTGATTTCATCGTTAACTGATTTCATCGTTAACTGATTTCATCTTCATTTAACTGATTTCATCGTTAACTGATTTCATCGTTAACTGATTTCATCTTCATTTAACTGATTTCATCTTCATTTAACTGATTTCATCGTTAACTGATTTCATCGTTAACTGATTTCATCTTCATTTAACTGATTTCATCTTCATTTAACTGATTTCATCGTTAACTGATTTCATCGTTAACTGATTTCATCGTTAACTGATTTCATCTTCATTTAACTGATTCCATCGTTAACTGATTTCATCGTTAACTGATTTCATCTTTAACTGATTTCATCGTTAACTGATTTCATCTTCATTTAACTGATTTCATCGTTAACTGATTTCATCGTTAACTGATTTCATCTTTAACTGATTTCATCGTTAACTGATTTCATCTTCATTTAACTGATTTCATCGTTAACTGATTTCATCTTCATTTAACTGATTCCATCGTTAACTGATTCCATCGTTAACTGATTTCATCGTTAACTGATTTCATCTTCATTTAACTGATTTCATCGTTAACTGATTTCATCGTTAACTGATTTCATCTTCATTTAACTGATTTCATCGTTAACTGATTTCATCTTCATTTAACTGATTCCATCGTTAACTGATTTCATCGTTAACTGATTTCATCTTCATTTAACTGATTTCATCGTTAACTGATTTCATCGTTAACTGATCTCATCGTTAACTGATTCCATCGTTAACTGATTTCACCGTGAACTGATTTCATCTTCATTTAACTGATTCCATCGTTAACTGATTTCATCGTTAACTGATTTCATCGTTAACTGATTTCATCGTTAACTGATTTCATCTTCATTTAACTGATTTCATTTTCATTCTTCATTTAACTGATTTCATCGTTAACTGATTTCATCTTCATTTAACTGATTTCATCGTTAACTGATTTCATCGTTAACTGATTTCATCTTTAACTGATTTCATCGTTAACTGATTTCATCTTCATTTAACTGATTTCATCGTTAACTGATTTCATCTTTAACTGATTTCATCTTTAACTGATTTCATCTTCATTTAACTGATTTCATCGTTAACTGATTTCATCTTCATTTAATTGATTTCATCGTTAACTGATTTCATCGTTAACTGATTTCATCTTCATTTAACTGATTTCATCGTTAACTGATTTCATCGTTAACTGATTTCATCTTCATTTAACTGATTTCATCGTTAACTGATTTCATCGTTAACTGATTTCATCTTCATTTAACTGATTTCATCGTTAACTGATTTCATCTTCATTTAACTGATTCCATCGTTAACTGATTTCATCGTTAACTGATTTCATCTTCATTTAACTGATTTCATCGTTAACTGATTTCATCGTTAACTGATCTCATCGTTAACTGATTCCATCGTTAACTGATTTCACCGTGAACTGATTTCATCTTCATTTAACTGATTCCATCGTTAACTGATTTCATCGTTAACTGATTTCATCGTTAACTGATTTCATCTTCATTTAACTGATTTCATTTTCATTCTTCATTTAACTGATTTCATCGTTAACTGATTTCATCTTCATTTAACTGATTTCATCGTTAACTGATTTCATCTTTAACTGATTTCATCGTTAACTGATTTCATCTTCATTTAACTGATTTCATCGTTAACTGATTTCATCGTTAACTGATTTCATCTTTAACTGATTTCATCGTTAACTGATTTCATCTTCATTTAACTGATTTCATCGTTAACTGATTTCATCTTCATTTAACTGATTTCATCGTTAACTGATTTCATCTTTAACTGATTTCATCGTTAACTGATTTCATCTTCATTTAACTGATTCCATCGTTAACTGATTTCATCGTTAACTGATTTCATCTTTAACTGATTTCATCGTTAACTGATTTCATCTTCATTTAACTGATTTCATCGTTAACTGATTTCATCTTTAACTGATTTCATCTTTAACTGATTTCATCTTCATTTAACTGATTTCATCTTCATTTAATTGATTTCATCGTTAACTGATTTCATCGTTAACTGATTTCATCTTCATTTAACTGATTTCATCGTTAACTGATTTCATCGTTAACTGATTTCATCTTCATTTAACTGATTTCATCGTTAACTGATTTCATCGTTAACTGATTTCATCTTCATTTAACTGATTTCATCGTTAACTGATTTCATCTTCATTTAACTGATTCCATCGTTAACTGATTTCATCGTTAACTGATTTCATCTTCATTTAACTGATTTCATCGTTAACTGATTTCATCGTTAACTGATCTCATCGTTAACTGATTCCATCGTTAACTGATTTCACCGTGAACTGATTTCATCTTCATTTAACTGATTCCATCGTTAACTGATTTCATCGTTAACTGATTTCATCGTTAACTGATTTCATCTTCATTTAACTGATTTCATTTTCATTCTTCATTTAACTGATTTCATCGTTAACTGATTTCATCTTCATTTAACTGATTTCATCGTTAACTGATTTCATCTTTAACTGATTTCATCGTTAACTGATTTCATCTTCATTTAACTGATTTCATCGTTAACTGATTTCATCGTTAACTGATTTCATCTTTAACTGATTTCATCGTTAACTGATTTCATCTTCATTTAACTGATTTCATCGTTAACTGATTTCATCTTCATTTAATTGATTTCATCGTTAACTGATTTCATCGTTAACTGATTTCATCGTTAACTGATTTCATCGTTAACTGATTTCATCTTCATTTAACTGATTTCATCGTTAACTGATTTCATCGTTAACTGATTTCATCTTCATTTAACTGATTTCATCGTTAACTGATTTCATCGTTAACTGATTTCATCGTTAACTGATTTCATCGTTAACTGATTTCATCTTCATTTAACTGATTTCATCGTTAACTGATTTCATCGTTAACTGATTCCATCGTTAACTGATTTCATCTTTAACTGATTTCATCGTTAACTGATTTCATCTTCATTTAACTGATTTCATCGTTAACTGATTTCATCTTCATTTAACTGATTTCATCGTTAAGTGATTTCATCGTTAACTGATTTCATCGTTAACTGATTTCATCGTCATTTAACTGATTTCATCGTTAACTGATTTCATCGTTAACTGATTTCATCTTCATTTAACTGATTTCATCGTTAACTGATTTCATCGTTAACTGATTTCATCTTCATTTAACTGATTTCATCGTTAACTGATTTCATCGTTAACTGATTTCATCTTCATTCTTCATTTAACTGATTTCATCGTTAACTGATTTCATCGTTAACTGATTTCATCGTTAACTGATTTCATCTTCATTTAACTGATTTCATCGTTAACTGATTTCATCGTTAACTGATTTCATCTTCATTCTTCATTTAACTGATTTCATCGTTAATTGATTTCATCGTTAACTGATTTCATCGTTAACTGATTTCATCTTCATTTAACTGATTTCATCGTTAACTGATTTCATCGTTAACTGATTTCATCTTTAACTGATTTCATCTTCATTTAACTGATTTCATCGTTAACTGATTTCATCGTTAACTGATTTCATCTTCATTTAACTGATTTCATCTTCATTTAACTGATTTCATCGTTAACTGATTTCATCTTCATTTAACTGATTTCATCGTTAACTGATTTCATCGTTAACTGATTTCATCGTTAACTGATTTCATCTTCATTTAACTGATTTCATCGTTAACTGATTTCATCGTTAACTGATTCCATCGTTAACTGATTTCATCTTCATTTAACTGATTTCATCGTTAACTGATTTCATCTTCATTTAACTGATTCCATCGTTAACTGATTCCATCGTTAACTGATTTCATCGTTAACTGATTTCATCTTCATTTAACTGATTTCATCGTTAACTGATTTCATCTTCATTTAACTGATTTCATCGTTAACTGATTTCATCGTTAACTGATTTCATCGTTAACTGATTTCATCTTCATTTAACTGATTTCATTTTCATTCTTCATTTAACTGATTTCATCGTTAACTGATTTCATCTTCATTTAACTGATTTCATCGTTAACTGATTTCATCGTTAACTGATTTCATCTTTAACTGATTTCATCGTTAACTGATTTCATCTTCATTTAACTGATTTCATCGTTAACTGATTTCATCTTCATTTAACTGATTTCATCGTTAACTGACTTCATCGTTAACTGATTTCATCGTTAACTGATTTCATCTTCATTTAACTGATTTCATCGTTAACTGATTTCATCTTCATTTAACTGATTCCATCGTTAACTGATTTCATCGTTAACTAATTTCATCTTCATTTAACTGATTTCATCGTTAACTGATCTCATCGTTAACTGATCTCATCGTTAACTGATCTCATCGTTAACTGATTCCATCGTTAACTGATTTCACCGTGAACTGATTTCATCTTCATTTAACTGATTCCATCGTTAACTGATTTCATCGTTAACTGATTTCATCGTTAACTGATTTCATCTTTAACTGATTTCATCGTTAACTGATTTCATCTTCATTTAACTGATTTCATTTTCATTCTTCATTTAACTGATTTCATCGTTAACTGATTTCATCGTTAACTGATTTCATCTTCATTTAACTGATTTCATCGTTAATTGATTTCATCGTTAACTGATTTCATCTTCATTCTTCATTTAACTGATTTCATCGTTAACTGATTTCATCGTTAACTGATTTCATCTTCATTTAACTGATTTCATCGTTAACTGATTTCATCTTCATTCTTCATTTAACTGATTTCATCTTTAACTGATTTCATCGTTAACTGATTTCATCTTCATTTAACTGATTTCATCGTTAATTGATTTCATCGTTAACTGATTTCATCGTTAACTGATTTCATCTTCATTTAACTGATTTCATCGTTAACTGATTTCATCGTTAACTGATTTCATCTTCATTTAACTGATTTCATCTTCATTTAACTGATTTCATCGTTAACTGATTTCATCTTCATTTAACTGATTTCATCGTTAACTGATTTCATCGTTAACTGATTTCATCGTTAACTGATTTCATCTTCATTTAACTGATTCCATCGTTAACTGATTTCATCGTTAACTGATTTCATCTTTAACTGATTTCATCGTTAACTGATTTCATCTTCATTTAACTGATTTCATCGTTAACTGATTTCATCTTTAACTGATTTCATCGTTAACTGATTTCATCTTCATTTAACTGATTTCATCGTTAACTGATTTCATCTTCATTTAACTGATTCCATCGTTAACTGATTCCATCGTTAACTGATTTCATCGTTAACTGATTTCATCTTCATTTAACTGATTTCATCGTTAACTGATTTCATCGTTAACTGATTTCATCTTCATTTAACTGATTTCATCGTTAACTGATTTCATCTTCATTTAACTGATTCCATCGTTAACTGATTTCATCGTTAACTGATTTCATCTTCATTTAACTGATTTCATCGTTAACTGATTTCATCGTTAACTGATCTCATCGTTAACTGATTCCATCGTTAACTGATTTCACCGTGAACTGATTTCATCTTCATTTAACTGATTCCATCGTTAACTGATTTCATCGTTAACTGATTTCATCGTTAACTGATTTCATCGTTAACTGATTTCATCTTCATTTAACTGATTTCATTTTCATTCTTCATTTAACTGATTTCATCGTTAACTGATTTCATCTTCATTTAACTGATTTCATCGTTAACTGATTTCATCGTTAACTGATTTCATCGTTAACTGATTTCATCGTTAACTGATTTCATCTTCATTTAACTGATTTCATCGTTAACTGATTTCATCGTTAACTGATTTCATCATTAACTGATTTCATCTTTAACTGATTTCATCTTCATTTAACTGATTTCATCGTTAACTGATTTCATCTTCATTTAATTGATTTCATCGTTAACTGATTTCATCGTTAACTGATTTCATCTTCATTTAACTGATTTCATCGTTAACTGATTTCATCGTTAACTGATTTCATCTTCATTTAACTGATTTCATCGTTAACTGATTTCATCGTTAACTGATTTCATCTTCATTTAACTGATTTCATCGTTAACTGATTTCATCTTCATTTAACTGATTCCATCGGTAACTGATTTCATCGTTAACTGATTTCATCTTCATTTAACTGATTTCATCGTTAACTGATTTCATCGTTAACTGATCTCATCGTTAACTGATTCCATCGTTAACTGATTTCACCGTGAACTGATTTCATCTTCATTTAACTGATTCCATCGTTAACTGATTTCATCGTTAACTGATTTCATCGTTAACTGATTTCATCTTCATTTAACTGATTTCATTTTCATTCTTCATTTAACTGATTTCATCGTTAACTGATTTCATCTTCATTTAACTGATTTCATCGTTAACTGATTTCATCGTTAACTGATTTCATCTTTAACTGATTTCATCGTTAACTGATTTCATCTTTAACTGATTTCATCGTTAACTGATTTCATCTTTAACTGATTTCATCGTTAACTGATTTCATCTTCATTTAACTGATTTCATCGTTAACTGATTTCATCTTCATTTAATTGATTTCATCGTTAACTGATTTCATCGTTAACTGATTTCATCGTTAACTGATTTCATCTTCATTTAACTGATTTCATCGTTAACTGATTTCATCGTTAACTGATTCCATCGTTAACTGATTTCATCGTTAACTGATTTCATCGTTAACTGATTTCATCTTCATTTAACTGATTTCATCGTTAACTGATTTCATCGTTAACTGATTTCATCTTCATTTAACTGATTTCATCGTTAACTGATTTCATCGTTAACTGATTTCATCGTTAACTGATTTCATCTTCATTTAACTGATTTCATCGTTAACTGATTCCATCGTTAACTGATTTCATCTTTAACTGATTTCATCGTTAACTGATTTCATCTTCATTTAACTGATTTCATCGTTAACTGATTTCATCTTCATTTAACTGATTTCATCGTTAAGTGATTTCATCGTTAACTGATTTCATCGTTAACTGATTTCATCGTCATTTAACTGATTTCATCGTTAACTGATTTCATCGTTAACTGATTTCATCTTCATTTAACTGATTTCATCGTTAACTGATTTCATCGTTAACTGATTTCATCTTCATTTAACTGATTTCATCGTTAACTCATTTCATCGTTAACTGATTTCATCTTCATTCTTCATTTAACTGATTTCATCGTTAACTGATTTCATCGTTAACTGATTTCATCGTTAACTGATTTCATCTTCATTTAACTGATTTCATCGTTAACTGATTTCATCGTTAACTGATTTCATCTTCATTCTTCATTTAACTGATTTCATCGTTAATTGATTTCATCGTTAACTGATTTCATCGTTAACTGATTTCATCTTCATTTAACTGATTTCATCGTTAACTGATTTCATCGTTAACTGATTTCATCTTTAACTGATTTCATCTTCATTTAACTGATTTCATCGTTAACTGATTTCATCGTTAACTGATTTCATCTTCATTTAACTGATTTCATCTTCATTTAACTGATTTCATCGTTAACTGATTTCATCTTCATTTAACTGATTTCATCGTTAACTGATTTCATCGTTAACTGATTTCATCGTTAACTGATTTCATCTTCATTTAACTGATTTCATCGTTAACTGATTTCATCGTTAACTGATTCCATCGTTAACTGATTTCATCTTCATTTAACTGATTTCATCGTTAACTGATTTCATCTTCATTTAACTGATTCCATCGTTAACTGATTCCATCGTTAACTGATTTCATCGTTAACTGATTTCATCTTCATTTAACTGATTTCATCGTTAACTGATTTCATCTTCATTTAACTGATTTCATCGTTAACTGATTTCATCGTTAACTGATTTCATCGTTAACTGATTTCATCTTCATTTAACTGATTTCATTTTCATTCTTCATTTAACTGATTTCATCGTTAACTGATTTAATCTTCATTTAACTGATTTCATCGTTAACTGATTTCATCGTTAACTGATTTCATCGTTAACTGATTTCATCTTTAACTGATTTCATCGTTAACTGATTTCATCTTCATTTAACTGATTTCATCGTTAACTGATTTCATCTTCATTTAATTGATTTCATCGTTAACTGATTTCATCGTTAACTGATTTCATCGTTAACTGATTTCATCTTCATTTAACTGATTTCATCGTTAACTGATTCCATCGTTAACTGATTTCATCTTCATTTAACTGATTTCATCGTTAACTGATTTCATCGTTAACTGATTTCATCTTCATTTAACTGATTTCATCGTTAACTGATTTCATCGTTAACTGATTTCATCGTTAACTGATTTCATCGTTAACTGATTTCATCTTCATTTAACTGATTTCATCGTTAACTGATTTCATCGTTAACTGATTTCATCTTCATTTAACTGATTTCATCGTTAACTGATTTCATCGTTAACTGATTCCATCGTTAACTGATTTCATCTTTAACTGATTTCATCGTTAACTGATTTCATCTTCATTTAACTGATTTCATCGTTAAGTGATTTCATCGTTAACTGATTTCATCTTCATTTAACTGATTTCATTGTTAACTGATTTCATCGTTAACTGATTTCATCTTCATTTAACTGATTTCATCGTTAACTGATTTCATCTTCATTTAACTGATTTCATCGTTAACTGATTTCATCTTCATTTAACTGATTTCATTTTCATTCTTCATTTAACTGATTTCATCGTTAACTGATTTCATCGTTAACTGATTTCATCTTCATTTAACTGATTTCATCATTAACTGATTTCATCGTTAACTGATTTCATCTTCATTTAACTGATTTCATCGTTAACTGATTTCATCGTTAACTGATTTCATCTTCATTTAACTGATTTCATCGTTAACTGATTTCATCGTTAACTGATTCCATCGTTAACTGATTTCATCTTTAACTGATTTCATCGTTAACTGATTTCATCTTCATTTAACTGATTTCATCGTTAAGTGATTTCATCGTTAACTGATTTCATCTTCATTTAACTGATTTCATTGTTAACTGATTTCATCGTTAACTGATTTCATCTTCATTTAACTGATTTCATCGTTAACTGATTTCATCGTTAACTGATTTCATCGTTAACTGATTCCATCGTTAACTGATTTCATCTTTAACTGATTTCATCGTTAACTGATTTCATCTTCATTTAACTGATTTCATCGTTAACTGATTTCATCGTTAACTGATTTCATCTTCATTTAACTGATTTCATTTTCATTCTTCATTTAACTGATTTCATCGTTAACTGATTTCATCTTCATTTAACTGATTTCATCGTTAACTGATTTCATCGTTAACTGATTTCATCTTCTTTTAACTGATTTCATCGTTAACTGATTTCATCTTCATTTAACTGATTTCATTGTTAACTGATTTCATCGTTAACTGATTTCATCTTCATTTAACTGATTTCATCGTTAACTGATTTCATCGTTAACTGATTTCATCGTTAACTGATTCCATCGTTAACTGATTTCATCGTTAACTGATTTCATCGTTAACTGATTTCATCTTTAACTGATTTCATCGTTAACTGATTTCATCTTCATTTAACTGATTTCATTTTCATTCTTCATTTAACTGATTTCATCGTTAACTGATTTCATCTTCATTTAACTGATTTCATCGTTAACTGATTTCATCGTTAACTGATTTCATCTTCTTTTAACTGATTTCATCGTTAACTGATTTCATCTTCTTTTAACTGATTTCATCGTTAACTGATTTCATCTTCATTTAATTGATTTCATCGTTAACTGATTTCATCGTTAACTGATTTCATCTTCATTTAACTGATTTCATCGTTAACTGATTTCATCGTTAACTGATTTCATCTTCATTTAACTGATTTCATCGTTAACTGATTTCATCGTTAACTGATTCCATCGTTAACTGATTTCATCTTTAACTGATTTCATCGTTAACTGATTTCATCTTCATTTAACTGATTTCATCGTTAACTGATTTCATCTTCATTTAACTGATTTCATCGTTAAGTGATTTCATCGTTAACTGATTTCATCGTTAACTGATTTCATCGTCATTTAACTGATTTCATCGTTAACTGATTTCATCGTTAACTGATTTCATCTTCATTTAACTGATTTCATCGTTAACTGATTTCATCGTTAACTGATTTCATCTTCATTTAACTGATTCCATCGTTAACTGATTTCATCTTTAACTGATTTCATCGTTAACTGATTTCATCTTCATTTAACTGATTTCATCGTTAACTGATTTCATCTTCATTTAACTGATTTCATTTTCATTCTTCATTTAACTGATTTCATCGTTAACTGATTTCATCTTCATTTAACTGATTTCATCGTTAACTGATTTTATCGTTAACTGATTTCATCGTTAACTGATTTCATCTTCATTTAACTGATTCCATCGTTAACTGATTTCATCGTTAACTGATTTCATCTTCATTTAACTGATTTCATCGTTAACTGATTCCATCGTTAACTGATTTCATCGTTAACTGATTTCATCGTTAACTGATTTCATCTTCATTTAACTGATTTCATCGTTAACTGATTTCATCTTCATTTAACTGATTTCATCGTTAACTGATTTCATCGTTAACTGATTTCATCTTCATTTAACTGATTTCATTTTCATTCTTCATTTAACTGATTTCATCGTTAACTGATTTCATCTTCATTTAACTGATTTCATCGTTAACTGATTTCATCGTTAACTGATTTCATCGTTAACTGATTTCATCTTCATTTAACTGATTTCATCGTTAACTGATTTCATCTTCATTTAATTGATTTCATCGTTAACTGATTTCATCGTTAACTGATTTCATCGTTAACTGATTTCATCTTCATTTAACTGATTTCATCGTTAACTGATTTCATCGTTAACTGATTCCATCGTTAACTGATTTCATCGTTAACTGATTTCATCTTCATTTAACTGATTTCATCGTTAACTGATTTCATCGTTAACTGATTTCATCTTTAACTGATTTCATCGTTAACTGATTTCATCTTCATTTAACTGATTTCATCGTTAACTGATTTCATCGTTAACTGATTTCATCTTTAACTGATTTCATCGTTAACTGATTTCATCGTTAACTGATTTCATCGTTAACTGATTTCATCGTTAACTGATTTCATCTTCATTTAACTGATTTCATCTTCATTTAACTGATTTCATCGTTAACTGATTCCATCGTTAACTGATTTCATCTTTAACTGATTCCATCGTTAACTGATTTCATCGTTAACTGATTTCATCGTTAACTGATTTCATCGTTAACTGATTTCATCTTCATTTAACTGATTTCATTGTTAACTGATTTCATCGTTAACTGATTTCATCGTTAACTGATTTCATCTTCATTTAACTGATTTCATCGTTAACTGATTTCATCGTTAACTGATTCCATCGTTAACTGATTTCATCGTTAACTGATTTCATCGTTAACTGATTTCATCTTCATTTAACTGATTTCATCGTTAACTGATTTCATCTTCATTTAACTGATTTCATTTTCATTCTTCATTTAACTGATTTCATCGTTAACTGATTTCATCTTCATTTAACTGATTTCATCGTTAACTGATTTCATCGTTAACTGATTTCATCGTTAACTGATTTCATCTTCATTTAATTGATTTCATCGTTAACTGATTTCATCGTTAACTGATTTCATCGTTAACTGATTTCATCTTCATTTAACTGATTTCATCGTTAACTGATTTCATCGTTAACTGATTTCATCGTTAACTGATTTCATCGTTAACTGATTTCATCGTTAACTGATTTCATCTTCATTTAACTGATTTCATCGTTAACTGATTTCATCGTTAACTGATTTCATCTTTAACTGATTTCATCGTTAACTGATTTCATCTTCATTTAACTGATTTCATCGTTAACTGATTTCATCGTTAACTGATTTCATCGTTAACTGATTTCATCTTCATTTAACTGATTTCATCGTTAACTGATTTCATCTTCATTTAACTGATTTCATCGTTAACTGATTTCATCGTTAACTGATTTCATCGTTAACTGATTTCATCTTCATTTAACTGATTCCATCGTTAACTGATTTCATCGTTAACTGATTTCATCGTTAACTGATTTCATCTTCATTTAACTGATTTCATCGTTAACTGATTTCATCGTTAACTGATTTCATCTTTAACTGACTTCGTCGTTAACTGATTTCATCTTCATTTAACTGATTTCATCGTTAACTGATTTCATCGTTAACTGATTTCATCGTTAACTGATTTCATCTTCATTTAACTGATTTCATCGTTAACTGATTTCATCGTTAACTGATTCCATCGTTAACTGATTTCATCGTTAACTGATTTCATCTTCATTTAACTGATTTCATCGTTAACTGATTTCTTCTTCATTTAACTGATTTCATCGTTAACTGATTTCATCGTTAACTGATTTCATCTTCATTTAACTGATTCCATCGTTAACTGATTTCATCGTTAACTGATTTCATCGTTAACTGATTTCATCTTCATTTAACTGATTTCATCGTTAACTGATTTCATCGTTAACTGATTTCATCTTTAACTGATTTCGTCGTTAACTGATTTCATCTTCATTTAACTGATTTCATCGTTAACTGATTTCATCGTTAACTGATTTCATCGTTAACTGATTTCATCTTCATTTAACTGATTTCATCGTTAACTGATTTCATCGTTAACTGATTCCATCGTTAACTGATTTCATCGTTAACTGATTTCATCTTCATTTAACTGATTTCATCGTTAACTGATTTCATCTTCATTTAACTGATTTCATCGTTAACTGATTTCATCGTTAACTGATTTCATCGTTAACTGATTTCATCTTCATTTAACTGATTTCATTTTCATTCTTCATTTAACTGATTTCATCGTTAACTGATTTCATCTTCATTTAACTGATTTCATCGTTAACTGATTTCATCTTCATTTAACTGATTTCATCGTTAACTGATTTCATCTTCATTTAATTGATTTCATCGTTAACTGATTTCATCGTTAACTGATTTCATCGTTAACTGATTTCATCGTTAACTGATTTCATCTTCATTTAACTGATTTCATCGTTAACTGATTTCATCGTTAACTGATTCCATCGTTAACTGATTTCATCGTTAACTGATTTCATCTTCATTTAACTGATTTCATCGTTAACTGATTTCATCGTTAACTGATTTCATCTTCATTTAACTGATTTCATCGTTAACTGATTTCATCTTTAACTGATTTCATCGTTAACTGATTTCATCGTTAACTGATTTCATCGTTAACTGATTTCATCTTCATTTAACTGATTTCATCGTTAACTGATTTCATCGTTAACTGATTTCATCGTTAACTGATTTCATCTTCATTTAACTGATTTCATCGTTAACTGATTTCATCGTTAACTGATTTCATCGTTAACTGATTTCATCTTCATTTAACTGATTTCATCGTTAACTGATTTCATCGTTAAGTGATTTCATCGTTAACTGATTTCATCGTTAACTGATTTCATCGTTAACTGATTTCATCTTCATTTAACTGATTTCATCGTTAACTGATTTCATCGTTAACTGATTTCATCGTTAACTGATTTCATCTTCATTTAACTGATTTCATCGTTAACTGATTTCATCTTCATTTAACTGATTTCATCGTTAACTGATTTCGTCTTCATTTAACTGATTTCATCGTTAACTGATTTCGTCTTCATTTAACTGATTTCATCGTTAACTGATTTCATCTTTAACTGATTTCATCGTTAACTGATTTCATCGTTAACTGATTTCATCGCTAACTGATTTCATCTTCATTTAACTGATTTCATCGTTAACTGATTTCATCGTTAACTGATTTCATCTTCATTTAACTGATTTCATCGTTAACTGATTTCATCTTCATTTAATTGATTTCATCGTTAACTGATTTCATCTTCATTTAATTGATTTCATCGTTAACTGATTTCATCTTCATTTAACTGATTTCATCGTTAACTGATTTCATCTTCATTTAATTGATTTCATCGTTAACTGATTTCATCTTCATTTAACTGATTTCATCGTTAACTGATTTCATCTTCATTTAACTGATTTCATCGTTAACTGATTTCATCTTCATTTAATTGATTTCATCGTTAACTGATTTCATCTTCATTTAACTGATTTCATCGTTAACTGATTTCATCTTTAACTGATTTCATCGTTAACTGATTTCATCTTCATTTAACTGATTTCATCGTTAACTGATTTCATCTTCATTTAATTGATTTCATCGTTAACTGATTTCATCCTTAACTGATTTCATCTTCATTTAACTGATTTCATCGTTAACTGATTTCATCGTTAACTGATTTCATCTTCATTTAACTGATTTCATCGTTAACTGATTTCATCGTTAACTGATTTCATCTTCATTTAACTGATTTCATCGTTAACTGATTTCATCGTTAACTGATTTCATCTTCATTTAACTGATTTCATCGTTAACTGATTTCATCGTTAACTGATTTCATCTTCATTTAACTGATTTCATCGTTAACTGATTTCATCGTTAACTGATTTCATCTTTAACTGATTTCATCGTTAACTGATTTCATCTTCATTTAACTGATTTCATAGTGAACTGATTTCATCTTCATTTAACTGATTTCATCGTTAACTGATTTCATCGTTAACTGATTTCATCTTCATTTAACTGATTCCATCGTTAACTGATTTCATCGTTCACTGATTTCATCGTTAACTGATTTCATCTTCATTTAACTGATTTCATCGTTAACTGATTTCATCGTTAACTGATTTCATCTTTAACTGATTTCATCGTTAACTGATTTCATCTTCATTTAACTGATTCCATCGTTAACTGATTTCATCGTTAACTGATTTCATCTTCATTTAACTGATTTCATCGTTAACTGATTTCATCGTTAACTGATTTCATCTTCATTTAACTGATTTCATCGTTAACTGATTTCATCTTTAACTGATTTCATCGTTAACTGATTTCATCTTCATTTAACTGATTTCATCGTTAACTGATTTGATCGTTAACTGATTTCATCTTCATTTAACTGATTTCATCTTCATTTAACTGATTTCATCGTTAACTGATTTCATCTTCATTTAACTGATTTCATCGTTAACTGATTTCATCGTTAACTGATTTCATCTTCATTTAACTGATTCCATCGTTAACTGATTTCATCGTTAACTGATTTCATCTTCATTTAACTGATTCCATCGTTAACTGATTTCATCGTTAACTGATTTCATCGTTAACTGATTTCATCTTCATTTAACTGATTTCATCGTTAACTGATTTCATCTTCATTTAACTGATTTCATCGTTAACTGATTTCATCTTTAACTGATTTCATCGTTAACTGATTTCATCTTCATTTAACTGATTTCATTTTCATTCTTCATTTAACTGATTTCATCGTTAACTGATTTCATCGTTAACTGATTTCATCTTCATTTAACTGATTTCATCGTTAATTGATTTCATCGTTAACTGATTTCATCTTCATTCTTCATTTAACTGATTTCATCGTTAACTGATTTCATCGTTAACTGATTTCATCTTCATTTAACTGATTTCATCGTTAACTGATTTCATCTTCATTCTTCATTTAACTGATTTCATCTTTAACTGATTTCATCGTTAACTGATTTCATCTTCATTTAACTGATTTCATCGTTAATTGATTTCATCGTTAACTGATTTCATCGTTAACTGATTTCATCTTCATTTAACTGATTTCATCGTTAACTGATTTCATCGTTAACTGATTTCATCTTTAACTGATTTCATCTTCATTTAACTGATTTCATCTTCATTTAACTGATTTCATCGTTAACTGATTTCATCGTTAACTGATTTCATCTTCATTTAACTGATTTCATCTTCATTTAACTGATTTCATCGTTAACTGATTTCATCGTTAACTGATTTCATCGTTAACTGATTTCATCTTCATTTAACTGATTCCATCGTTAACTGATTTCATCTTTAACTGATTTCATCGTTAACTGATTTCATCTTCATTTAACTGATTTCATCGTTAACTGATTTCATCGTTAACTGATTTCATCTTTAACTGATTTCATCGTTAACTGATTTCATCTTCATTTAACTGATTTCATCGTTAACTGATTTCATCTTCATTTAACTGATTCCATCGTTAACTGATTCCATCGTTAACTGATTTCATCGTTAACTGATTTCATCTTCATTTAACTGATTTCATCGTTAACTGATTTCATCGTTAACTGATTTCATCTTCATTTAACTGATTTCATCGTTAACTGATTTCATCTTCATTTAACTGATTCCATCGTTAACTGATTTCATCGTTAACTGATTTCATCTTCATTTAACTGATTTCATCGTTAACTGATTTCATCGTTAACTGATCTCATCGTTAACTGATTCCATCGTTAACTGATTTCACCGTGAACTGATTTCATCTTCATTTAACTGATTCCATCGTTAACTGATTTCATCGTTAACTGATTTCATCGTTAACTGATTTCATCGTTAACTGATTTCATCTTCATTTAACTGATTTCATTTTCATTCTTCATTTAACTGATTTCATCGTTAACTGATTTCATCTTCATTTAACTGATTTCATCGTTAACTGATTTCATCGTTAACTGATTTCATCTTTAACTGATTTCATCGTTAACTGATTTCATCTTCATTTAACTGATTTCATCGTTAACTGATTTCATCTTTAACTGATTTCATCGTTAACTGATTTCATCTTCATTTAACTGATTTCATCGTTAACTGATTTCATCTTCATTTAATTGATTTCATCGTTAACTGATTTCATCGTTAACTGATTTCATCGTTAACTGATTTCATCTTCATTTAACTGATTTCATCGTTAACTGATTCCATCGTTAACTGATTTCATCGTTAACTGATTTCATCTTCATTTAACTGATTTCATCGTTAACTGATTTCATCGTTAACTGATTTCATCTTCATTTAACTGATTTCATCGTTAACTGATTTCATCGTTAACTGATTTCATCGTTAACTGATTTCATCGTTAACTGATTTCATCTTCATTTAACTGATTTCATCGTTAACTGATTTCATCGTTAACTGATTCCATCGTTAACTGATTTCATCTTTAACTGATTTCATCGTTAACTGATTTCATCTTCATTTAACTGATTTCATCGTTAACTGATTTCATCTTCATTTAACTGATTTCATCGTTAACTGATTTCATCGTTAACTGATTTCATCGTTAACTGATTTCATCTTCATTTAACTGATTTCATCGTTAACTGATTTCATCGTTAACTGATTTCATCTTCATTTAACTGATTTCATCGTTAACTGATTTCATCGTTAACTGATTTCATCGTTAACTGATTTCATCTTCATTTAACTGATTTCATCGTTAACTGATTTCATCGTTAACTGATTTCATCTTCATTCTTCATTTAACTGATTTCATCGTTAACTGATTTCATCGTTAACTGATTTCATCTTCATTTAACTGATTTCATCGTTAATTGATTTCATCGTTAACTGATTTCATCGTTAACTGATTTCATCTTCATTTAACTGATTTCATCGTTAACTGATTTCATCGTTAACTGATTTCATCTTTAACTGATTTCATCTTCATTTAACTGATTTCATCGTTAACTGATTTCATCGTTAACTGATTTCATCTTCATTTAACTGATTTCATCTTCATTTAACTGATTTAATCGTTAACTGATTTCATCTTCATTTAACTGATTTCATCGTTAACTGATTTCATCGTTAACTGATTTCATCGTTAACTGATTTCATCTTCATTTAACTGATTTCATCGTTAACTGATTTCATCGTTAACTGATTCCATCGTTAACTGATTTCATCTTCATTTAACTGATTTCATCGTTAACTGATTTCATCTTCATTTAACTGATTCCATCGTTAACTGATTCCATCGTTAACTGATTTCATCGTTAACTGATTTCATCTTCATTTAACTGATTTCATCGTTAACTGATTTCATCTTCATTTAACTGATTTCATCGTTAACTGATTTCATCGTTAACTGATTTCATCGTTAACTGATTTCATCTTCATTTAACTGATTTCATCGTTAACTGATTTCATCGTTAACTGATTTCATCTTTAACTGATTTCATCGTTAACTGATTTCATCTTCATTTAACTGATTTCATCGTTAACTGATTTCATCTTCATTTAACTGATTCCATCGTTAACTGATTTCATCGTTAACTGATTTCATCGTTAACTGATTTCATCTTCATTTAACTGATTTCATCGTTAACTGATCTCATCGTTAACTGATCTCATCGTTAACTGATTCCATCGTTAACTGATTCCATCGTTAACTGATTTCATCGTTAACTGATTTCATCTTCATTTAACTGATTTCATTTTCATTCTTCATTTAACTGATTTCATCGTTAACTGATTTCATCGTTAACTGATTTCATCGTTAACTGATTTCATCTTCATTTAACTGATTTCATCTTCATTTAACTGATTTCATCGTTAACTGATTTCATCGTTAACTGATTTCATCTTTAACTGATTTCATCGTTAACTGATTTCATCTTCATTTAACTGATTCCATCGTTAACTGATTTCATCGTTAACTGATTTCATCTTTAACTGATTTCATCGTTAACTGATTTCATCTTCATTTAACTGATTTCATCGTTAACTGATTTCATCGTTAACTGATTTCATCTTTAACTGATTTCATCGTTAACTGATTTCATCTTCATTTAACTGATTTCATCGTTAACTGATTCCATCGTTAACTGATTTCATCGTTAACTGATTTCATCTTTAACTGATTTCATCGTTAACTGATTTCATCTTCATTTAACTGATTTCATCGTTAACTGATTTCATCGTTAACTGATTTCATCTTTAACTGATTTCATCGTTAACTGATTTCATCGTTAACTGATTTCATCTTCATTTAACTGATTTCATCGTTAACTGATTTCATCGTTAACTGATTTCATCTTTAACTGATTTCATCGTTAACTGATTTCATCTTCATTTAACTGATTTCATAGTGAACTGATTTCATCTTCATTTAACTGATTTCATCGTTAACTGATTTCATCGTTAACTGATTTCATCTTCATTTAACTGATTCCATCGTTAACTGATTTCATCGTTCACTGATTTCATCGTTAACTGATTTCATCTTCATTTAACTGATTTCATCGTTAACTGATTTCATCGTTAACTGATTTCATCTTTAACTGATTTCATCGTTAACTGATTTCATCTTCATTTAACTGATTCCATCGTTAACTGATTTCATCGTTAACTGATTTCATCTTCATTTAACTGATTTCATCGTTAACTGATTTCATCGTTAACTGATTTCATCTTCATTTAACTGATTTCATCGTTAACTGATTTCATCTTTAACTGATTTCATCGTTAACTGATTTCATCTTCATTTAACTGATTTCATCGTTAACTGATTTGATCGTTAACTGATTTCATCTTCATTTAACTGATTTCATCTTCATTTAACTGATTTCATCGTTAACTGATTTCATCTTCATTTAACTGATTTCATCGTTAACTGATTTCATCGTTAACTGATTTCATCTTCATTTAACTGATTCCATCGTTAACTGATTTCATCGTTAACTGATTTCATCTTCATTTAACTGATTCCATCGTTAACTGATTTCATCGTTAACTGATTTCATCGTTAACTGATTTCATCTTCATTTAACTGATTTCATCGTTAACTGATTTCATCTTCATTTAACTGATTTCATCGTTAACTGATTTCATCTTTAACTGATTTCATCGTTAACTGATTTCATCTTCATTTAACTGATTTCATTTTCATTCTTCATTTAACTGATTTCATCGTTAACTGATTTCATCGTTAACTGATTTCATCTTCATTTAACTGATTTCATCGTTAATTGATTTCATCGTTAACTGATTTCATCTTCATTCTTCATTTAACTGATTTCATCGTTAACTGATTTCATCGTTAACTGATTTCATCTTCATTTAACTGATTTCATCGTTAACTGATTTCATCTTCATTCTTCATTTAACTGATTTCATCTTTAACTGATTTCATCGTTAACTGATTTCATCTTCATTTAACTGATTTCATCGTTAATTGATTTCATCGTTAACTGATTTCATCGTTAACTGATTTCATCTTCATTTAACTGATTTCATCGTTAACTGATTTCATCGTTAACTGATTTCATCTTTAACTGATTTCATCTTCATTTAACTGATTTCATCTTCATTTAACTGATTTCATCGTTAACTGATTTCATCGTTAACTGATTTCATCTTCATTTAACTGATTTCATCTTCATTTAACTGATTTCATCGTTAACTGATTTCATCGTTAACTGATTTCATCGTTAACTGATTTCATCTTCATTTAACTGATTCCATCGTTAACTGATTTCATCTTTAACTGATTTCATCGTTAACTGATTTCATCTTCATTTAACTGATTTCATCGTTAACTGATTTCATCGTTAACTGATTTCATCTTTAACTGATTTCATCGTTAACTGATTTCATCTTCATTTAACTGATTTCATCGTTAACTGATTTCATCTTCATTTAACTGATTCCATCGTTAACTGATTCCATCGTTAACTGATTTCATCGTTAACTGATTTCATCTTCATTTAACTGATTTCATCGTTAACTGATTTCATCGTTAACTGATTTCATCTTCATTTAACTGATTTCATCGTTAACTGATTTCATCTTCATTTAACTGATTCCATCGTTAACTGATTTCATCGTTAACTGATTTCATCTTCATTTAACTGATTTCATCGTTAACTGATTTCATCGTTAACTGATCTCATCGTTAACTGATTCCATCGTTAACTGATTTCACCGTGAACTGATTTCATCTTCATTTAACTGATTCCATCGTTAACTGATTTCATCGTTAACTGATTTCATCGTTAACTGATTTCATCGTTAACTGATTTCATCTTCATTTAACTGATTTCATTTTCATTCTTCATTTAACTGATTTCATCGTTAACTGATTTCATCTTCATTTAACTGATTTCATCGTTAACTGATTTCATCGTTAACTGATTTCATCTTTAACTGATTTCATCGTTAACTGATTTCATCTTCATTTAACTGATTTCATCGTTAACTGATTTCATCTTTAACTGATTTCATCGTTAACTGATTTCATCTTCATTTAACTGATTTCATCGTTAACTGATTTCATCTTCATTTAATTGATTTCATCGTTAACTGATTTCATCGTTAACTGATTTCATCGTTAACTGATTTCATCTTCATTTAACTGATTTCATCGTTAACTGATTCCATCGTTAACTGATTTCATCGTTAACTGATTTCATCTTCATTTAACTGATTTCATCGTTAACTGATTTCATCGTTAACTGATTTCATCTTCATTTAACTGATTTCATCGTTAACTGATTTCATCGTTAACTGATTTCATCGTTAACTGATTTCATCGTTAACTGATTTCATCTTCATTTAACTGATTTCATCGTTAACTGATTTCATCGTTAACTGATTCCATCGTTAACTGATTTCATCTTTAACTGATTTCATCGTTAACTGATTTCATCTTCATTTAACTGATTTCATCGTTAACTGATTTCATCTTCATTTAACTGATTTCATCGTTAACTGATTTCATCGTTAACTGATTTCATCGTTAACTGATTTCATCTTCATTTAACTGATTTCATCGTTAACTGATTTCATCGTTAACTGATTTCATCTTCATTTAACTGATTTCATCGTTAACTGATTTCATCGTTAACTGATTTCATCGTTAACTGATTTCATCTTCATTTAACTGATTTCATCGTTAACTGATTTCATCGTTAACTGATTTCATCTTCATTCTTCATTTAACTGATTTCATCGTTAACTGATTTCATCGTTAACTGATTTCATCTTCATTTAACTGATTTCATCGTTAATTGATTTCATCGTTAACTGATTTCATCGTTAACTGATTTCATCTTCATTTAACTGATTTCATCGTTAACTGATTTCATCGTTAACTGATTTCATCTTTAACTGATTTCATCTTCATTTAACTGATTTCATCGTTAACTGATTTCATCGTTAACTGATTTCATCTTCATTTAACTGATTTCATCTTCATTTAACTGATTTAATCGTTAACTGATTTCATCTTCATTTAACTGATTTCATCGTTAACTGATTTCATCGTTAACTGATTTCATCGTTAACTGATTTCATCTTCATTTAACTGATTTCATCGTTAACTGATTTCATCGTTAACTGATTCCATCGTTAACTGATTTCATCTTCATTTAACTGATTTCATCGTTAACTGATTTCATCTTCATTTAACTGATTCCATCGTTAACTGATTCCATCGTTAACTGATTTCATCGTTAACTGATTTCATCTTCATTTAACTGATTTCATCGTTAACTGATTTCATCTTCATTTAACTGATTTCATCGTTAACTGATTTCATCGTTAACTGATTTCATCGTTAACTGATTTCATCTTCATTTAACTGATTTCATCGTTAACTGATTTCATCGTTAACTGATTTCATCTTTAACTGATTTCATCGTTAACTGATTTCATCTTCATTTAACTGATTTCATCGTTAACTGATTTCATCTTCATTTAACTGATTCCATCGTTAACTGATTTCATCGTTAACTGATTTCATCGTTAACTGATTTCATCTTCATTTAACTGATTTCATCGTTAACTGATCTCATCGTTAACTGATCTCATCGTTAACTGATTCCATCGTTAACTGATTCCATCGTTAACTGATTTCATCGTTAACTGATTTCATCTTCATTTAACTGATTTCATTTTCATTCTTCATTTAACTGATTTCATCGTTAACTGATTTCATCGTTAACTGATTTCATCGTTAACTGATTTCATCTTCATTTAACTGATTTCATCTTCATTTAACTGATTTCATCGTTAACTGATTTCATCGTTAACTGATTTCATCTTTAACTGATTTCATCGTTAACTGATTTCATCTTCATTTAACTGATTCCATCGTTAACTGATTTCATCGTTAACTGATTTCATCTTTAACTGATTTCATCGTTAACTGATTTCATCTTCATTTAACTGATTTCATCGTTAACTGATTTCATCGTTAACTGATTTCATCTTTAACTGATTTCATCGTTAACTGATTTCATCTTCATTTAACTGATTTCATCGTTAACTGATTCCATCGTTAACTGATTTCATCGTTAACTGATTTCATCTTTAACTGATTTCATCGTTAACTGATTTCATCTTCATTTAACTGATTTCATCGTTAACTGATTTCATCGTTAACTGATTTCATCTTTAACTGATTTCATCGTTAACTGATTTCATCTTCATTTAACTGATTTCATCGTTAACTGATTTCATCTTTAGCTGATTTCATCGTTAACTGATTTCATCTTCATTTAACTGATTCCATCGTTAACTGATTTCATATTTAACTGATTTCATCGTTAACTGATTTCATCTTCATTTAACTGATTTCATCGTTAACTGATTTCATCGTTAACTGATTTCATCTTCATTTAACTGATTTCATCTTCATTTAACTGATTTCATCGTTAACTGATTTCATCGTTAACTGATTTCATCTTCATTTAACTGATTCCATCGTTAACTGATTTCATCGTTAACTGATTTCATCGTTAACTGATTTCATCGTAAACTGATTTCATCTTCATTTAACTGATTTCATCGTTAACTGATTTCATCGTTAACTGATTTCATCTTTAACTGATTTCATCGTTAACTGATTTCATCTTCATTTAACTGATTTCATCGTTAACTGATTTCATCTTTAGCTGATTTCATCGTTAACTGATTTCATCTTCATTTAACTGATTCCATCGTTAACTGATTTCATATTTAACTGATTTCATCGTTAACTGATTTCATCTTCATTTAACTGATTTCATCGTTAACTGATTTCATCGTTAACTGATTTCATCTTCATTTAACTGATTTCATCGTTAACTGATTTCATCTTCATTTAACTGATTCCATCGTTAACTGATTTCATCGTTAACTGATTTCATCGTTAACTGATTTCATCTTCATTTAACTGATTTCATCGTTAACTGATTTCATCGTTAACTGATTTCATCTTCATTTAACTGATTTCATCGTTAACTGATTTCATCGTTAACTGATCTCATCGTTAACTGATTTCATCTTCATTTAACTGATTCCATCGTTAACTGATTTCATCGTTAACTGATTTCATCGTTAACTGATTTCATCTTCATTTAACTGATTTCATTTTCATTCTTCATTTAACTGATTTCATCGTTAACTGATTTCATCTTCATTTAACTGATTTCATCATTAACTGATTTCATCGTTAACTGATTTCATCTTTAACTGATTTCATCGTTAACTGATTTCATCTTCATTTAACTGATTTCATCGTTAACTGATTTCATCGTTAACTGATTTCATCTTTAACTGATTTCATCTTTAACTGATTTCATCTTCATTTAACTGATTTCATCGTTAACTGATTTCATCTTCATTTAATTGATTTCATCGTTAACTGATTTCATCGTTAACTGATTTCATCGTTAACTGATTTCATCTTCATTTAACTGATTTCATCGTTAACTGATTTCATCGTTAACTGATTTCATCTTCATTTAACTGATTTCATCGTTAACTGATTTCATCGTTAACTGATTTCATCTTCATTTAACTGATTTCATCGTTAACTGATTTCATCTTCATTTAACTGATTCCATCGTTAACTGATTTCATCGTTAACTGATTTCATCTTCATTTAAATGATTTCATCGTTAACTGATTTCATCGTTAACTGATCTCATCGTTAACTGATTCCATCGTTAACTGATTTCACCGTGAACTGATTTCATCTTCATTTAACTGATTCCATCGTTAACTGATTTCATCGTTAACTGATTTCATCGTTAACTGATTTCATCTTCATTTAACTGATTTCATTTTCATTCTTCATTTAACTGATTTCATCGTTAACTGATTTCATCTTCATTTAACTGATTTCATCGTTAACTGATTTCATCGTTAACTGATTTCATCTTTAACTGATTTCATCGTTAACTGATTTCATCTTCATTTAACTGATTTCATCGTTAACTGATTTCATCGTTAACTGATTTCATCTTTAACTGATTTCATCGTTAACTGATTTCATCTTCATTTAACTGATTTCATCGTTAACTGATTTCATCTTCATTTAATTGATTTCATCGTTAACTGATTTCATCGTTAACTGATTTCATCGTTAACTGATTTCATCTTCATTTAACTGATTTCATCGTTAACTGATTTCATCGTTAACTGATTCCATCGTTAACTGATTTCATCGTTAACTGATTTCATCGTTAACTGATTTCATCTTCATTTAACTGATTTCATCGTTAACTGATTTCATCGTTAACTGATTTCATCTTCATTTAACTGATTTCATCGTTAACTGATTTCATCGTTAACTGATTTCATCGTTAACTGATTTCATCGTTAACTGATTTCATCTTCATTTAACTGATTTCATCGTTAACTGATTTCATCGTTAACTGATTCCATCGTTAACTGATGTCATCTTTAACTGATTTCATCGTTAACTGATTTCATCTTCATTTAACTGATTTCATCGTTAACTGATTTCATCTTCATTTAACTGATTTCATCGTTAACTGATTTCATCTTCATTTAACTGATTTCATCGTTAACTGATTTCATCTTCATTTAATTGATTTCATCGTTAACTGATTTCATCGTTAACTGATTTCATCGTTAACTGATTTCATCTTCATTTAACTGATTCCATCGTTAACTGATTTCATCGTTAACTGATTTCATCTTCATTTAACTGATTTCATCGTTAACTGATTTCATCGTTAACTGATTTCATCTTCATTTAACTGATTTCATCGTTAACTGATTTCATCTTTAACTGATTTCATCGTTAACTGATTTCATCTTCATTTAACTGATTTCATCGTTAACTGATTTCATCGTTAACTGATTTCATCTTCATTTAACTGATTTCATCTTCATTTAACTGATTTCATCGTTAACTGATTTCATCTTCATTTAACTGATTTCATCGTTAACTGATTTCATCGTTAACTGATTTCATCGTTAACTGATTTCATCGTTAACTGATTTCATCTTCATTTAACTGATTTCATCGTTAACTGATTTCATCTTCATTTAACTGATTCCATCGTTAACTGATTTCATCGTTAACTGATTTCATCTTCATTTAACTGATTTCATCGTTAACTGATCTCATCGTTAACTGATCTCATCGTTAACTGATTCCATCGTTAACTGATTTCACCGTGAACTGATTTCATCTTCATTTAACTGATTCCATCGTTAACTGATTTCATCGTTAACTGATTTCATCGTTAACTGATTTCATCTTTAACTGATTTCATCGTTAACTGATTTCATCTTCATTTAACTGATTTCATTTTCATTCTTCATTTAACTGATTTCATCGTTAACTGATTTCATCGTTAACTGATTTCATCTTCATTTAACTGATTTCATCGTTAATTGATTTCATCGTTAACTGATTTCATCTTCATTCTTCATTTAACTGATTTCATCGTTAACTGATTTCATCGTTAACTGATTTCATCTTCATTTAACTGATTTCATCGTTAACTGATTTCATCTTCATTCTTCATTTAACTGATTTCATCTTTAACTGATTTCATCGTTAACTGATTTCATCTTCATTTAACTGATTTCATCGTTAATTGATTTCATCGTTAACTGATTTCATCTTCATTTAACTGATTTCATCGTTAACTGATTTCATCGTTAACTGATTTCATCTTTAACTGATTTCATCTTCATTTAACTGATTTCATCTTCATTTAACTGATTTCATCGTTAACTGATTTCATCGTTAACTGATTTCATCTTCATTTAACTGATTTCATCGTTAACTGATTTCATCGTTAACTGATTTCATCTTTAACTGATTTCATCTTCATTTAACTGATTTCATCGTTAACTGATTTCATCGTTAACTGATTTCATCTTCATTTAACTGATTTCATCGTTAACTGATTTCATCGTTAACTGATTTCATCGTTAACTGATTTCATCTTCATTTAACTGATTCCATCGTTAACTGATTTCATCGTTAACTGATTTCATCTTTAACTGATTTCATCGTTAACTGATTTCATCTTCATTTAACTGATTTCATCGTTAACTGATTTCATCGTTAACTGATTTCATCTTTAACTGATTTCATCGTTAACTGATTTCATCTTCATTTAACTGATTTCATCGTTAACTGATTTCATCGTTAACTGATTTCATCTTCATTTAACTGATTTCATCGTTAACTGATTTCATCTTCATTTAACTGATTTCATCGTTAACTGATTTCATCGTTAACTGATTTCATCGTTAACTGATTTCATCTTCATTTAACTGATTTCATCGTTAACTGATTTCATCGTTAACTGATTTCATCTTTAACTGATTTCATCGTTAACTGATTTCATCTTCATTTAACTGATTTCATCGTTAACTGATTTCATCTTCATTTAACTGATTCCATCGTTAACTGATTTCATCGTTAACTGATTTCATCTTTAACTGATTTCATCGTTAACTGATTTCATCTTCATTTAACTGATTTCATCGTTAACTGATTTCATCGTTAACTGATTTCATCTTTAACTGATTTCATCGTTAACTGATTTCATCTTCATTTAACTGATTTCATCGTTAACTGATTTCATCTTCATTTAACTGATTCCATCGTTAACTGATTCCATCTTCATTTAACTGATTTCATCGTTAACTGATTTCATCGTTAACTGATTTCATCGTTAACTGATTTCATCTTCATTTAACTGATTTCATCGTTAACTGATTTCATCGTTAACTGATTTCATCTTCATTTAACTGATTTCATCGTTAACTGATTTCATCTTCATTTAACTGATTCCATCGTTAACTGATTTCATCGTTAACTGATTTCATCGTTAACTGATTTCATCTTCATTTAACTGATTTCATCGTTAACTGATTTCATCGTTAACAGATCTCATCGTTAACTGATTCCATCGTTAACTGATTCCATCGTTAACTGATTTCACCGTGAACTGATTTCATCTTCATTTAACTGATTCCATCGTTAACTGATTTCATCGTTAACTGATTTCATCGTTAACTGATTTCATCTTTAACTGATTTCATCGTTAACTGATTTCATCTTCATTTAACTGATTTCATTTTCATTCTTCATTTAACTGATTTCATCGTTAACTGATTTCATCGTTAACTGATTTCATCTTCATTCTTCATTTAACTGATTTCATCGTTAACTGATTTCATCGTTAACTGATTTCATCTTCATTTAACTGATTCCATCGTTAACTGATTTCATCGTTAACTGATTTCATCGTTAACTGATTTCATCTTCATTTAACTGATTTCATCGTTAACTGATTTCATCGTTAACTGATTTCATCTTCATTTAACTGATTTCATCTTCATTTAACTGATTTCATCGTTAACTGATTTCATCGTTAACTGATTTCATCTTTAACTGATTTCATCTTCATTTAACTGATTCCATCGTTAACTGATTTCATCGTTAACTGATTTCATCGTTAACTGATTTCATCTTCATTTAACTGATTTCATCGTTAACTGATTCCATCGTTAACTGATTTCATCGTTAACTGATTTCATCTTTAACTGATTTCATCGTTAACTGATTTCATCTTCATTTAACTGATTTCATCGTTAACTGATTTCATCGTTAACTGATTTCATCTTTAACTGATTTCATCGTTAACTGATTTCATCTTCATTTAACTGATTTCATCGTTAACTGATTTCATCTTTAGCTGATTTCATCGTTAACTGATTTCATCTTCATTTAACTGATTCCATCGTTAACTGATTTCATATTTAACTGATTTCATCGTTAACTGATTTCATCTTCATTTAACTGATTTCATCGTTAACTGATTTCATCGTTAACTGATTTCATCTTCATTTAACTGATTTCATCGTTAACTGATTTCATCGTTAACTGATTTCATCTTCATTTAACTGATTCCATCGTTAACTGATTTCATCGTTAACTGATTTCATCGTTAACTGATTTCATCGTAAACTGATTTCATCTTCATTTAACTGATTTCATCGTTAACTGATTCCATCGTTAACTGATTTCATCGTTAACTGATTTCATCTTTAACTGATTTCATCGTTAACTGATTTCATCTTCATTTAACTGATTTCATCGTTAACTGATTTCATCGTTAACTGATTTCATCTTTAACTGATTTCATCTTCATTTAACTGATTCCATCGTTAACTGATTTCATATTTAACTGATTTCATCGTTAACTGATTTCATCTTCATTTAACTGATTTCATCGTTAACTGATTTCATCTTCATTTAACTGATTTCATCGTTAACTGATTTCATCGTTAACTGATTTCATCTTCATTTAACTGATTCCATCGTTAACTGATTTCATCGTTAACTGATTTCATCTTCATTTAACTGATTTCATCGTTAACTGATTTCATCGTTAACTGATTTCATCTTTAACTGATTTCATCGTTAACTGATTTCATCTTCATTTAACTGATTCAATCGTTAACTGATTTCATCGTTAACTGATTTCATCTTCATTTAACTGATTTCATCGTTAACTGATTTCATCGTTAACTGATTTCATCGTTAACTGATTTCATCTTCATTTAACTGATTTCATCGTTAACTGATTTCATCTTTAACTGATTTCATCGTTAACTGATTTCATCTTCATTTAACTGATTTCATCGTTAACTGATTTCATCTTCATTTAACTGATTTCATCGTTAACTGATTTCATCGTTAACTGATTTCATCTTCATTTAACTGATTCCATCGTTAACTGATTTCATCGTTAACTGATTTCATCTTCATTTAACTGATTTCATCTTCATTTAACTGATTTCATCGTTTACTGATTTCATCGTTAACTGATTTCATCTTCATTTAACTGATTTCATCGTTAACTGATTTCATCTTCATTTAACTGATTCCATCGTTAACTGATTCCATCGTTAACTGATTTCATCGTTAACTGATTTCATCTTCATTTAACTGATTTCATTTTCATTCTTCATTTAACTGATTTCATCGTTAACTGATTTCATCTTCATTTAACTGATTTCATCGTTAACTGATTTCATCGTTAACTGATTTCATCTTCATTTAACTGATTTCATCGTTAACTGATTTCATCGTTAACTGATTTCATCGTTAACTGATTTCATCTTTAACTGATTTCATCTTTAACTGATTTCATCGTTAACTGATTTCATCTTCATTTAACTGATTTCATCGTTAACTGATTTCATCTTCATTTAACTGATTCCATCGTTAACTGATTTCATCGTTAACTGATTTCATCGTTAACTGATTTCATCTTCATTTAACTGATTTCATCGTTAACTGATTCCATCGTGAACTGATTCCATCGTGAACTGATTTCACCGTGAACTGATTTCATCTTCATTTAACTGATTCCATCGTTAACTGATTTCATCGTTAACTGATTTCATCGTTAACTGATTTCATCTTCATTTAACTGATTTCATTTTCATTCTTCATTTAACTGATTTCATCGTTAACTGATTTCATCTTCATTTAACTGATTCCATCGTTAACTGATTTCATCGTTAACTGATTTCATCTTCATTTAACTGATTTCATCGTTAACTGATTTCATCGTTAACTGATTTCATCTTCATTTAACTGATTTCATCTTTAACTGATTTCATCTTCATTTAACTGATTCCATCGTTAACTGATTTCATCGTTAACTGATTTCATCGTTACCTGATTTCATCGTTACCTGATTTCATCGTTAACTGATTTCATCTTTAACTGATTTTATCGTTAACTGATTTCATCGTTAACTGATTTCATCTTCATTTAACTGATTTCATCGTTAACTGATTTCATCGTTAACTGATTTCATCGTTAACTGATTTCATCTTCATTTAACTGATTTCATCGTTAACTGATTTCATCGTTAACTGATTTCATCTTTAACTGATTTCATCGTTAACTGATTTCATCTTCATTTAACTGATTTCATCGTTAACTGATTTCATCTTCATTTAACTGATTTCATCTTCATTTAACTGATTTCATCGTTAACTGATTTCATCGTTAACTGATTTCATCTTCATTTAACTGATTCCATCGTTAACTGATTTCATCGTTAACTGATTTCATCGTTAACTGATTTCATCTTCATTTAACTGATTTCATCGTTAACTGATTTCATCGTTAACTGATTCCATCGTTAACTGATTTCATCTTTAACTGATTTCATCGTTAACTGATTTCATCTTCATTTAACTGATTTCATCGTTAACTGATTTCATCTTCATTTAACTGATTTCATCGTTAACTGATTTCATCGTTAACTGATTTCATCTTTAACTGATTTCATCGTTAACTGATTTCATCTTCATTTAACTGATTTAATCTTCATTTAACTGATTTCATCGTTAACTGATTTCATCTTCATTTAACTGATTCCATCGTTAACTGATTTCATCGTTAACTGATTTCATCGTTAACTGATTTCATCTTCATTTAACTGATTTCATTTTCATTCTTCATTTAAATGATTTCATCGTTAACTGATTTCATTTTTAACTGATTTCATCGTTAACTGATTTCATCTTCATTTAACTGATTTCATCGTTAACTGATTTCATCTTCATTTAACTGATTTCATCGTTAACTGATTTCATCGTTAACTGATTTCATCTTTAACTGATTTCATCGTTAACTGATTTCATCTTCATTTAACTGATTTCATCTTCATTTAACTGATTTCATCGTTAACTGATTCCATCGTTAACTGATTTCATCTTTAACTGATTTCATCGTTAACTGATTTCATCTTCATTTAACTGATTTCATCGTTAACTGATTTCATCTTCATTTAACTGATTTCATCGTTAACTGATTTCATCGTTAACTGATTTCATCTTCATTTAACTGATTTCATCTTCATTTAACTGATTTCATCGTTAACTGATTTCATCGTTAACTGATTTCATCTTCATTTAACTGATTTCATCTTCATTTAACTGATTTCATCGTTAACTGATTTCATCGTTAACTGATTTCATCTTCATTTAACTGATTCCATCGTTAACTGATTTCATCGTTAACTGATTTCATCTTCATTTAACTGATTTCATCGTTAACTGATTTCATCGTTAACTGATTTCATCTTTAACTGATTTCATCGTTAACTGATTTCATCTTCATTTAACTGATTTCATCTTCATTTAACTGATTTCATCGTTAACTGATTTCATCGTTAACTGATTTCATCTTCATTTAACTGATTCCATCGTTAACTGATTTCATCGTTAACTGATTTCATCTTCATTTAACTGATTTCATCGTTAACTGATTTCATCTTCATTTAACTGATTCCATCGTTAACTGATTTCATCGTTAACTGATTTCATCGTTAACTGATTTCATCTTCATTTAACTGATTCCATCGTTAACTGATTTCATCGTTAACTGATTTCATCTTCATTTAACTGATTTCATCGTTAACTGATTTCATCGTTAACTGATTTCATCTTCATTTAACTGATTCCATCGTTAACTGATTTCATCGTTAACTGATTTCATCTTTAACTGATTTCATCGTTAACTGATTTCATCTTCATTTAACTGATTTCATCGTTAACTGATTTCATCGTTAACTGATTTCATCGTTAACTGATTCCATCGTTAACTGATTTCATCGTTAACTGATTCCATCGTTAACTGATTTCATCTTCATTTAACTGATTTCATCGTTAACTGATTTCATCGTTAACTGATTTCATCTTCATTTAACTGATTTCATCTTCATTTAACTGATTTCATCGTTAACTGATTCCATCGTTAACTGATTTCATCTTTAACTGATTTCATCGTTAACTGATTTCATCTTCATTTAACTGATTTCATCGTTAACTGATTTCATCGTTAACTGATTTCATCTTCATTTAACTGATTCCATCGTTAACTGATTTCATCGTTAACTGATTTCATCTTTAACTGATTTCATCGTTAACTGATTTCATCTTCATTTAACTGATTTCATCTTCATTTAACTGATTTCATCGTTAACTGATTTCATCTTCATTTAACTGATTCCATCGTTAACTGATTTCATCGTTAACTGATTTCATCGTTAACTGATTTCATCTTCATTTAACTGATTTCATCGTTAACTGATTTCATCTTCATTTAACTGATTTCATCGTTAACTGATTTCATCGTTAACTGATTCCATCGTTAACTGATTTCATCGTTAACTGATTTCATCTTCATTTAACTGATTTCATCGTTAACTGATTTCATCTTCATTTAACTGATTTCATCGTTAACTGATTTCATCGTTAACTGATTTCATCTTCATTTAACTGATTTCATTTTCATTCTTCATTTAACTGATTTCATCGTTAACTGATTTCATCTTCATTTAACTGATTTCATCGTTAACTGATTTCATCTTCATTTAACTGATTTCATCGTTAACTGATTTCATCGTTAACTGATTTCATCTTTAACTGATTTCATCGTTAACTGATTTCATTTTCATTTAAATGATTTCATCTTCATTTAACTGATTTCATCGTTAACTGATTTCATCTTCATTTAACTGATTTCATCGTTAACTGATTTCATCTTCATTTAACTGATTCCATCGTTAACTGATTTCATCGTTAACTGATTTCATCTTCATTTAACTGATTTCATCGTTAACTGATTTCATCGTTAACTGATTTCATCTTCATTTAACTGATTTCATCGTTAACTGATTTCATCGTTAACTGATTTCATCGTTAACTGATTTCATCTTCATTTAACTGATTTCATCGTTAACTGATTTCATCTTTAACTGATTTCATCGTTAACTGATTTCATCTTTAACTGATTTCATCGTTAACTGATTTCATCTTCATTTAACTGATTTCATTTTCATTCTTCATTTAACAGATTTCATCGTTAACTGATTTCATCGTTAACTGATTTCATCTTCATTTAACTGATTTCATCGTTAACTGATTTCATCGTTAACTGATTTCATCGTTAACTGATTTCATCTTCATTTAACTGATTCCATCGTTAACTGATTTCATCTTTAACTGATTTCATCATTAACTGATTTCATCTTCATTTAACTGATTTCATCATTAACTGATTTCATCTTCATTTAACTGATTTCATCGTTAACTGATTTCATCTTCATTTAACTGATTTCATCTTCATTTAACTGATTTCATCGTTAACTGATTTCATCTTCATTTAACTGATTCCATCGTTAACTGATTTCATCGTTTACTGATTTCATCGTTAACTGATTTCATCTTCATTTAACTGATTTCATTTTCATTCTTCATTTAACTGATTTCATCGTTAACTGATTTAATCTTCATGTAACTGATTTCATCTTTAACTGATTTCATCGTTAACTGATTTCATCTTCATTTAACTGATTTCATCGTTAACTGATTTCATCGTTAACTGATTTCATCGTTAACTGATTTCATCTTCATTTAACTGATTTCATCGTTAACTGATTTCATCGTTAACTGATTTCATCTTCATTTAACTGATTCCATCGTTAACTGATTTCATCGTTAACTGATTTCATCGTTAACTGATTTCATCTTCATTTAACTGATTTCATCGTTAACTGATTCCATCGTTAACTGATTTCATCTTCATTTAACTGATTTCATCGTTAACTGATTTTATCGTTAACTGATTTCATCTTCATTTAACTGATTTCATCGTTAACTGATTTCATCGTTAACTGATTTCATCGTTAACTGATTTCATCTTCATTTAACTGATTCCATCGTTAACTGATTTCATCGTTTACTGATTTCATCGTTAACTGATTTCATCTTCATTTAACTGATTTCATTTTCATTCTTCATTTAACTGATTTCATCGTTAACTGATTTCATCGTTAACTGATTTCATCTTCATTTAACTGATTTCATCGTTAACTGATTTCATCTTCATTTAACTGATTTCATCGTTAACTGATTTCATCGTTAACTGATTTCATCTTCATTTAACTGATTTCATTTTCATTCTTCATTTAACTGATTTCATCGTTAACTGATTTCATCTTCATTTAACTGATTTCATCGTTAACTGATTTCATCTTCATTTAACTGATTTCATCGTTAACTGATTTCATCGTTAACTGATTTCATCGTTAACTGATTTCATCTTCATTTAACTGATTTCATCGTTAACTGATTTCATCGTTAACTGATTTCATCTTCATTTAACTGATTTCATCGTTAACTGATTTCATCGTTAACTGATTTCATCTTCATTTAACTGATTTCATCGTTAACTGATTTCATCGTTAACTGATTTCATCGTTAACTGATTTCATCTTCATTTAACTGATTTCATCGTTAACTGATTTCATCTTTAACTGATTTCATCGTTAACTGATTTCATCGTTAACTGATTTCATCTTCATTTAACTGATTTCATTTTCATTCTTCATTTAACAGATTTCATCGTTAACTGATTTCATCGTTAACTGATTTCATCTTCATTTAACTGATTTCATCGTTAACTGATTTCATCGTTAACTGATTTCATCTTCATTTAACTGATTCCATCGTTAACTGATTTCATCTTTAACTGATTTCATCATTAACTGATTTCATCTTCATTTAACTGATTTCATCATTAACTGATTTCATCTTCATTTAACTGATTTCATCGTTAACTGATTTCATCTTCATTTAACTGATTTCATCTTCATTTAACTGATTTCATCGTTAACTGATTTCATCTTCATTTAACTGATTCCATCGTTAACTGATTTCATCGTTTACTGATTTCATCGTTAACTGATTTCATCTTCATTTAACTGATTTCATTTTCATTCTTCATTTAACTGATTTCATCGTTAACTGATTTCATCGTTAACTGATTTCATCTTTAACTGATTTCATCGTTAACTGATTTCATCTTCATTTAACTGATTTCATCGTTAACTGATTTCATCTTCATTTAACTGATTTCATCGTTAACTGATTTCATCGTTAACTGATTTCATCTTCATTTAACTGATTTCATCGTTAACTGATTTCATCGTTAACTGATTTCATCTTCATTTAACTGATTTCATCGTTAACTGATTTCATCTTCATTTAACTGATTTCATCGTTAACTGATTTCATCGTTAACTGATTTCATCTTCATTTAACTGATTTCATTTTCATTCTTCATTTAACTGATTTCATCGTTAACTGATTTCATCTTCATTTAACTGATTTCATCGTTAACTGATTTCATCGTTAACTGATTTCATCTTCATTTAACTGATTTCATCATTAACTGATTTCATCGTTAACTGATTTCATCGTTAACTGATTTAATCTTCATGTAACTGATTTCATCTGTAACTGATTTCATCTTTAACTGATTTCATCGTTAACTGATTTCATCTTCATTTAACTGATTCCATCGTTAACTGATTTCATCTTTAACTGATTTCATCGATAACTGATTTCATCTTCATTTAACTGATTTCATCGTTAACTGATTTCATCGTTAACTGATTTCATCTTCATTTAACTGATTTCATCGTTAACTGATTTCATCGTTAACTGATTTCATCTTCATTTAACTGATTTCATCTTCATTTAACTGATTTCATCGTTAACTGATTTCATCTTCATTTAACTGATTTCATCGTTAACTGATTTCATCTTCATTTAACTGATTCCATCGTTAACTGATTTCATCTTTAACTGATTTCATCGTTAACTGATTTCATCTTCATTTAACTGATTTCATCGTTAACTGATTTCATCGTTAACTGATTTCATCTTCATTTAACTGATTTCATCGTTAACTGATTTCATCTTCATTTAACTGATTTCATCGTTAACTGATTTCATCTTCATTTAACTGATTTCATCGTTAACTGATTTCATCGTTAACTGATTTCATCGTTAACTGATCTCATCGTTAACTGATTTCATCGTTAACTGATTTCATCTTCATTTAACTGATTTCATCGTTAACTGATTTCATCGTTAACTGATTCCATCGTTAACTGATTTCATCGTTAACTGATTCCATCGTTAACTGATTTCATCGTTGACTGATTTCATCTTCATTTAACTGATTTCATCGTTAACTGATTTCATCTTCATTTAACTGATTTCATTTTCATTCTTCATTTAACTGATTTCATCGTTAACTGATTTCATCTTCATTTAACTGATTTCATCGTTAACTGATTTCATCGTTAACTGATTTCATCTTCATTTAACTGATTCCATCGTTAACTGATTTCATCGTTACCTGATTTCATCTTCATTTAACTGATTTCATCGTTAACTGATTTCATCGTTAACTGATTTCATCGTTAACTGATTTCATCTTCATTTAACTGATTTCATCGTTAACTGATTTCATCTTCATTTAACTGATTTCATCGTTAACTGATTTCATCTTCATTTAACTGATTCCATCGTTAACTGATTTCATCGTTAACTGATTTCATCTTTAACTGATTTCATCGTTAACTGATTCCATCGTTAACTGATTTCACCGTGAACTGATTTCATCTTCATTTAACTGATTCCATCGTTAACTGATTTCATCGTTAACTGATTTCATCGTTAACTGATTTCATCTTTAACTGATTTCATCGTTAACTGATTCCATCGTGAACTGATTTCACCGTGAACTGATTTCATCTTCATTTAACTGATTACATCGTTAACTGATTTCATCGTTAACTGATTTCATCGTTAACTGATTTCATCTTCATTTAACTGATTTCATTTTCATTCTTCATTTAACTGATTTCATCGTTAACTGATTTCATCGTTAACTGATTTCATCTTCATTTAACTGATTTCATCGTTAACTGATTTCATCGTTAACTGATTTCATCTTTAACTGATTTCATCGTTAACTGATTTCATCTTCATTTAACTGATTTCATCGTTAACTGATTTCATCGTTAACTGATTTCATCTTCATTTAACTGATTTCATCTTTAACTGATTTCATCGTTAACTGATTTCATCTTCATTTAACTGATTTCATCGTTAACTGATTTCATCTTCATTTAACTGATTTCATCGTTAACTGATTTCATCGTTAACTGATTTCATCGTTAACTGATTTCATCTTTAACTGATTTCATCGTTAACTGATTTCATCTTCATTTAACTGATTTAATCTTCATTTAACTGATTTCATCGTTAACTGATTTCATCTTCATTTAACTGATTTCATTTTCATTCTTCATTTAACTGATTTCATCGTTAACTGATTTCATCGTTAACTGATTTCATCTTCATTTAACTGATTTCATCGTTAACTGATTTCATCGTTAACTGATTTCATCTTTAACTGATTTCATCGTTAACTGATTTCATCTTCATTTAACTGATTTCATCGTTAACTGATTTCATCGTTAACTGATTTCATCTTCATTTAACTGATTTCATCTTTAACTGATTTCATCGTTAACTGATTTCATCTTCATTTAACTGATTTCATCGTTAACTGATTTCATCTTCATTTAACTGATTTCATCGTTAACTCATTTCATCGTTAACTGATTTCATCGTTAACTGATTTCATCTTTAACTGATTTCATCGTTAACTGATTTCATCTTCATTTAACTGATTTAATCTTCATTTAACTGATTTCATCGTTAACTGATTTCATCTTCATTTAACTGATTCCATCGTTAACTGATTTCATCGTTAACTGATTTCATCGTTAACTGATTTCATCTTCATTTAACTGATTTCATTTTCATTCTTCATTTAAATGATTTCATCGTTAACTGATTTCATCGTTAACTGATTTCATCTTCATTTAACTGATTTCATCGTTAACTGATTTCATCGTTAACTGATTTCATCTTCATTTAACTGATTTCATCGTTAACTGATTTCATCGTTAACTGATTTCATCTTTTACTGATTTCATCGTTAACTGATTTCATCTTTAACTGATTTCATCGTTAACTGATTTCATCTTCATTTAACTGATTTCATCGTTGACTGATTTCATCTTCATTTAACTGATTCCATCGTTAACTGATTTCATCTTCATTTAACTGATTCCATCGTTAACTGATCTCATCGTTAACTGATTTCATCGTTAACTGATTCCAACGTTAACTGATTCCATCGTTAACTGATTTCATCGTTAACTGATTTCATCTTCATTTAACTGATTTCATCTTCATTTAACTGATTTCATCGTTAACTGATTCCATCGTTAACTGATTTCATCTTCATTTAACTGATTTCATCGTTAACTGATTTCATCGTTAACTGATTTCATCGTTAACTGATTTCATCTTCATTTAACTGATTCCATCGTTAACTGATTCCATCGTTAACTGATTCCATCGTTAACTGATTTCATCGTTAACTGATTTCATCTTCATTTAACTGATTTCATCGTTAACTGATTTCATCGTTAACTGATTTCATCTTCATTTAACTGATTCCATCGTTAACTGATTTCATCGTTAACTGATTTCATCGTTAACTGATTTCATCGTTAACTGATTTCATCTTCATTTAACTGATTTCATCGTTAACTGATTTCATCGTTAACTGATTTCATCTTTAACTGATTTCATCGTTAACTGATTTCATCTTCATTTAACTGATTCCATCGTTAACTGATTTCATCTTCATTTAACTGATTTCATCGTTAACTGATTTCATCGTTAACTGATTTCATCTTCATTTAACTGATTTCATCGTTAACTGATTTCATCGTTAACTGATTTCATCTTTAACTGATTTCATCGTTAACTGATTTCATCTTCATTTAACTGATTTCATCGTTAACTGATTTCATCTTCATTTAACTGATTTCATCGTTAACTGATTTCATCGTTAACTGATTTCATCTTCATTTAACTGATTTCATCTTCATTTAACTGATTTCATCGTTAACTGATTTCATCGTTAACTGATTTCATCTTCATTTAACTGATTTCATCTTCATTTAACTGATTTCATCGTTAACTGATTTCATCGTTAACTGATTTCATCTTCATTTAACTGATTTCATCGTTAACTGATTTCATCGTTAACTGATTTCATCGTTAACTGATTTCATCTTCATTTAACTGATTTCATCTTCATTTAACTTATTTCATCGTTAACTGATTCCATCGTTAACTGATTTCATCTTTAACTGATTTCATCGTTAACTGATTTCATCTTCATTTAACTGATTTCATCGTTAACTGATTTCATCTTCATTTAACTGATTTCATCGTTAAGTGATTTCATCGTTAACTGATTTCATCGTTAACTGATTTCATCGTTAACTGATTTCATCTTCATTTAACTGATTTCATCGTTAACTGATTTCATCGTTAACTGATTCCATCGTTAACTGATTCCATCGTTAACTGATTTCATCGTTAACTGATTTCATCGTTAACTGATTTCATCTTCATTTAACTGATTTCATCGTTAACTGATTTCATCTTCATTTAACTGATTTCATCGTTAACTGATTTCATCGTTAACTGATTTCATCGTTAACTGATTTCCTCTTCATTTAACTGATTTCATCGTTAACTGATTTCATCTTCATTTAACTGATTTCATCGTTAACTGATTTCATCGTTAACTGATTTCATCTTCATTTAACTGATTCCATCGTTAACTGATTTCATCGTTAACTGATTTCATCGTTAACTGATTTCATCTTCATTTAACTGATTTCATCGTTAACTGATTTCATCGTTAACTGATTTCATCTTCATTTAACTGATTTCATCGTTAACTGATTTCATCGTTAACTGATTTCATCTTCATTTAACTGATTTCATCGTTAACTGATTTCATCGTTAACTGATTTCATCTTCATTTAACTGATTTCATTTTCATTCTTCATTTAACTGATTTCATCGTTAACTGATTTCATCGTTAACTGATTTCATCTTCATTTAACTGATTTCATCGTTAACTGATTTCATCGTTAACTGATTTCATCGTTAACTGATTTCATCTTCATTTAACTGATTTCATCGTTAACTGATTTCATCGTTAACTGATTTCATCTTCATTTAACTGATTTCATCGTTAACTGATTTCATCTTCATTTAACTGATTCCATCGTTAACTGATTTCATCGTTAACTGATTTCATCTTCATTTAACTGATTTCATCGTTAACTGATTTCATCGTTAACTGATCTCATCGTTAACTGATTCCATCGTTAACTGATTTCACCGTGAACTGATTTCATCTTCATTTAACTGATTTCATCGTTAACTGATTTCATCTTCATTTAACTGATTCCATCGTTAACTGATTTCATCGTTAACTGATTTCATCTTCATTTAACTGATTTCATCGTTAACTGATTTCATCGTTAACTGATTTCATCGTTAACTGATTTCATCTTTAACTGATTTCATCGTTAACTGATTTCATCTTCATTTAACTGATTCCATCGTTAACTGATTTCATCGTTAACTGATTTCATCGTTAACTGATTTCATCTTCATTTAACTGATTTCATCGTTAACTGATTTCATCGTTAACTGATTTCATCGTTAACTGATTTCATCTTCATTTAACTGATTTCATCGTTAACTGATTTCATCGTTAACTGATTTCATCTTCATTTAACTGATTCCATCGTTAACTGATTTCATCGTTAACTGATTTCATCGTTAACTGATTTCATCTTCATTTAACTGATTCCATCGTTAACTGATTTCATCGTTAACTGATTTCATCGTTAAATGATTTCATCGTTAACTGATTTCATCTTCATTTAACTGATTCCATCGTTAACTGATTTCATCTTTAACTGATTTCATCTTCATTTAACTGATTTCATCGTTAACTGATTTCATCGTTAACTGATTTCATCTTTAACTGATTTCATCGTTAACTGATTTCATCTTCATTTAACTGATTCCATCGTTAACTGATTTCATCGTTAACTGATTTCATCGTTAACTGATTTCATCTTCATTTAACTGATTCCATCGTTAACTGATTTCATCGTTAACTGATTTCATCGTTAACTGATTTCATCTTCATTTAACTGATTTCATCTTCATTTAACTGATTTCATCTTCATTTAACTGATTTCATCGTTAACTGATTCCATCGTTAACTGATTTCATCTTCATTTAACTGATTTCATCGTTAACTGATTTCATCGTTAACTGATTTCATCGTTAACTGATTTCATCTTCATTTAACTGATTCCATCGTTAACTGATTCCATCGTTAACTGATTCCATCGTTAACTGATTTCATCGTTAACTGATTTCATCTTCATTTAACTGATTTCATCGTTAACTGATTTCATCGTTAACTGATTTCATCTTCATTTAACTGATTCCATCGTTAACTGATTTCATCGTTAACTGATTTCATCGTTAACTGATTTCATCTTCATTTAACTGATTTCATCGTTAACTGATTTCATCGTTAACTGATTTCATCTTTAACTGATTTCATCGTTAACTGATTTCATCTTCATTTAACTGATTCCATCGTTAACTGATTTCATCTTCATTTAACTGATTTCATCGTTAACTGATTTCATCGTTAACTGATTTCATCTTCATTTAACTGATTTCATCGTTAACTGATTTCATCGTTAACTGATTTCATCTTTAACTGATTTCATCGTTAACTGATTTCATCTTCATTTAACTGATTTCATCGTTAACTGATTTCATCTTCATTTAACTGATTTCATCGTTAACTGATTTCATCGTTAACTGATTTCATCTTCATTTAACTGATTTCATCTTCATTTAACTGATTTCATCGTTAACTGATTTCATCTTCATTTAACTGATTCCATCGTTAACTGATTTCATCGTTAACTGATTTCATCTTCATTTAACTGATTTCATCGTTAACTGATTTCATCTTTAACTGATTTCATCGTTAACTGATTTCATCTTCATTTAACTGATTTCATCTGTAACTGATTTCATCGTTAACTGATTTCATCTTCATTTAACTGATTTCATCTTCATTTAACTGATTTCATCGTTAACTGATTTCATCTTCATTTAACTGATTTCATCTGTAACTGATTTCATCGTTAACTGATTTCATCTTCATTTAACTGATTTCATCGTTAACTGATTTCATCTTCATTTAACTGATTCCATCGTTAACTGATTTCATCGTTAACTGATTTCATCTTCATTTAACTGATTTCATCGTTAACTGATTTCATCTTCATTTAACTGATTTCATCGTTAACTGATTTCATCTTTAACTGATTTCATCGTTAACTGATTTCATCTTCATTTAACTGATTTCATTTTCATTCTTCATTTAACTGATTTCATCTTCATTTAACTGATTTCATCTGTAACTGATTTCATCGTTAACTGATTTCATCTTCATTTAACTGATTTCATCTTCATTTAACTGATTTCATCGTTAACTGATTTCATCTTCATTTAACTGATTTCATCTTTAACTGATTTAATCTTCATGTAACTGATTTCATCTGTAACTGATTTCATCGTTAACTGATTTCATCTTCATTTAACTGATTTCATCTTCATTTAACTGATTTCATCGTTAACTGATTTCATCTTTAACTGATTTCATCGTTAACTGATTTCATCTTCATTTAACTGATTTCATCGTTAACTGATTTCATCGTTAACTGATTTCATCGTTAACTGATTTCATCTTCATTTAACTGATTCCATCGTTAACTGATTCATCCTTAACTGATTTCATCTTTAACTGATTTCATCGTTAACTGATTTCATCTTTAACTGATTTCATCGTTAACTGATTTCATCTTCATTTAACTGATTTCATCGTTAACTGATTTCATCGTTAACTGATTTCATCGTTAACTGATTTCATCTTCATTTAACTGATTCCATCGTTAACGGATTTCATCGTTAACGGATTTCATCGTTAACTGATTTCATCTTCATTTAACTGATTTCATCGTTAACTGATTCATCCTTAACTGATTTCATCGTTAACTGATTTCATCGTTAACTGATTTCATCGTTAACTGATTTCATCTTCATTTAACTGATTCCATCGTTAACTGATTCCATCGTTAACTGATTTCATCTTTAACTGATTTCATCGTTAACTGATTTCATCTTCATTTAACTTATTTCATCGTTAACTGATTTCATCGTTAACTGATTTCATCGTTAACTGATTTCATCTTCATTTAACTGATTTCATCTTCATTTAACTGATTTCATCGTTAACTGAAATCAGTTACAGATGAAATCAGTTAAATGAAGATGAAATCAGTTAACGATGAAATCAGTTAACGATGAAATCAGTTAACGATGGAATCAGTTAAATGAAGATGAAATCAGTTAACGATGAAATCAGTTAACGATGAAATCAGTTAAATGAAGATGAAATCAGTTAACGATGAAATCAGTTAAATGAAGATGAAATCAGTTAAATGAAGATGAAATCAGTTAACGATGAAATCAGTTAACGATGAAATCAGTTAAATGAAGATGAAATCAGTTAACGATGAAATCAGTTAACGATGAAATCAGTTAACGATGAAATCATTTAACGATGAAATCAGTTAAATGAAGATGAAATCAGTTAACGATGAAATCAGTTAACGATGAAATCAGTTAACGATGAAATCAGTTAAATGAAGATGAAATCAGTTAACGATGAAATCAGTTAAATGAAGATGAAATCAGTTAACGATGAAATCAGTTAAAGATGAAATCAGTTAACGATGAAATCAGTTAACGATGAAATCAGTTAACGATGAAATCAGTTAAATGAAGATGAAATCAGTTAACGATGAAATCAGTTAAAGATGAAATCAGTTAACGATGGAATCAGTTAACGATGGAATCAGTTAAATGAAGAATGAAAATGAAATCAGTTAAATGAAGATGAAATCAGTTAACGATGAAATCAGTTAAATGAAGAATGAAAATGAAATCAGTTAAATGAAGATGGAATCAGTTAACGATGAAATCAGTTAAATGAAGAATGAAAATGAAATCAGTTAAATGAAGATGAAATCAGTTAACGATGAAATCAGTTAACGATGGAATCAGTTAACGATGGAATCAGTTAAATGAAGATGAAATCAGTTAACGATGAAATCAGTTAACGATGAAATCAGTTAAATGAAGATGAAATCAGTTAACGATGAAATCAGTTAACGATGAAATCAGTTAAATGAAGATGAAATCAGTTAACGATGAAATCAGTTAACGATGAAATCAGTTAAATGAAGATGAAATCAGTTAACGATGAAATCAGTTAAAGATGAAATCAGTTAACGATGGAATCAGTTAACGATGAAATCAGTTAAATGAAGATGAAATCAGTTAAATGAAGATGAAATCAGTTAACGATGAAATCAGTTAAAGATGAAATCAGTTAACGATGAAATCAGTTAACGATGGAATCAGTTAAATGAAGATGAAATCAGGTAACGATGAAATCAGTTAACGATGAAATCAGTTAACGATGAAATCAGTTAAATGAAGATGAAATCAGTTAACGATGAAATCAGTTAAATGAAGATGAAATCAGTTAAAGATGAAATCAGTTAAATGAAGAATGAAAATGAAATCAGTTAAATGAAGATGAAATCAGTTAACGATGAAATCAGTTAACGATGGAATCAGTTAAATGAAGATGAAATCAGTTAACGATGAAATTAGTTAAATGAAGATGAAATCAGTTAAATGAAGATGAAATCAGTTAACGATGAAATCAGTTAAAGATGAAATCAGTTAACGATGAAATCAGTTAAATGAAGAATGAAAATGAAATCAGTTAACGATGAAATCAGTTAACGATGAAATCAGTTAAATGAAGATGAAATCAGTTAATGATGAAATCAGTTAAAGATGAAATCAGTTAACGATGGAATCAGTTAAATGAAGATGAAATCAGTTAACGATGAAATCAGTTAACGATGAAATCAGTTAACGATGAAATCAGTTAAATGAAGATGAAATCAGTTAACGATGAAATCAGTTAAAGATGAAATCAGTTAACGATGGAATCAGTTAAATGAAGATGAAATCAGTTAACGATGAAATCAGTTAAAGATGAAATCAGTTAACGATGAAATCAGTTAACGATGAAATCAGTTAACGATGGAATCAGTTAAATGAAGATGAAATCAGTTAACGATGAAATCAGTTAACGATGAAATCAGTTAAATGAAGATGAAATCAGTTAACGATGAAATCAGTTAAATGAAGATGAAATCAGTTAACGATGAAATCAGTTAACGATGAAATCAGTTAAATGAAGAATGAAAATGAAATCAGTTAAATGAAGATGAAATCAGTTAACGATGGAATCAGTTAACGATGGAATCAGTTAAATGAAGATGAAATCAGTTAACGATGAAATCAGTTAAATGAAGATGAAATCAGTTAAATGAAGATGAAATCAGTTAACGATGAAATCAGTTAAAGATGAAATCAGTTACAGATGAAATCAGTTACATGAAGATTAAATCAGTTAACGATGAAATCAGTTAAAGATGAAATCAGTTAACGATGAAATCAGTTAAAGATGAAATCAGTTAACGATGAAATCAGTTAAATGAAGATGAAATCAGTTAAAGATGAAATCAGTTAACGATGGAATCAGTTAAATGAAGATGAAATCAGTTAACGATGAAATCAGTTAACGATGAAATCAGTTAACGATGAAATCAGTTAACGATGAAATCAGTTAACGATGAAATCAGTTAACGATGAAATCAGTTAACGATGGAATCAGTTAAATGAAGATGAAATCAGTTAACGATGAAATCAGTTAAATGAAGATGAAATCAGTTAACGATGAAATCAGTTAACGATGAAATCAGTTAACGATGGAATCAGTTAAATGAAGATGAAATCAGTTAACGATGAAATCAGTTAACGATGAAATCAGTTAAATGAAGATGAAATCAGTTAACGATGAAATCAGTTAACGATGAAATCAGTTAAATGAAGATGAAATCAGTTAACGATGAAATCAGTTAACGATGAAATCAGTTAACGATGGAATCAGTTAACGATGAAATCAGTTAAATGAAGATGAAATCAGTTAACGATGAAATCAGTTAACGATGAAATCAGTTAAATGAAGATGAAATCAGTTAACGATGAAATCAGTTAACGATGAAATCAGTTAAATGAAGATGAAATCAGTTAACGATGAAATCAGTTAAAGATGAAATCAGTTAACGATGGAATCAGTTAACGATGGAATCAGTTAAATGAAGATGAAATCAGTTAACGATGAAATCAGTTAACGATGAAATCAGTTAAATGAAGATGAAATCAGTTAACGATGAAATCAGTTAACGATGGAATCAGTTAAATGAAGATGAAATCAGTTAACGATGAAATCAGTTAACGATGAAATCAGTTAAATGAAGATGAAATCAGTTAACGATGAAATCAGTTAAATGAAGATGAAATCAGTTAACGATGAAATCAGTTAAAGATGAAATCAGTTAACGATGAAATCAGTTAACGATGAAATCAGTTAAATGAAGATGAAATCAGTTAAAGATGAAATCAGTTAACGATGAAATCAGTTAAAGATGAAATCAGTTAACGATGAAATCAGTTAACGATGAAATCAGTTAAATGAAGATGAAATCAGTTAACGATGAAATCCGTTAACGATGAAATCCGTTAACGATGGAATCAGTTAAATGAAGATGAAATCAGTTAACGATGAAATCAGTTAACGATGAAATCAGTTAAATGAAGATGAAATCAGTTAACGATGAAATCAGTTAACGATGAAATCAGTTAAAGATGAAATCAGTTAAGGATGGAATCAGTTAAATGAAGATGAAATCAGTTAACGATGAAATCAGTTAACGATGAAATCAGTTAACGATGAAATCAGTTAAATGAAGATGAAATCAGTTAACGATGAAATCAGTTAAATGAAGAATGAAAATGAAATCAGTTAACGATGAAATCAGTTAAATGAAGATGAAATCAGTTAACGATGAAATCAGTTAACGATGAAATCAGTTAACGATGAAATCAGTTAAATGAAGAATGAAAATGAAATCAGTTAACGATGAAATCAGTTAAATGAAGATGAAATCAGTTAACGATGAAATCAGTTAACGATGAAATCAGTTAACGATGGAATCAGTTAAATGAAGATGAAATCAGTTAACGATGGAATCAGTTAAATGAAGATGAAATCAGTTAAATGAAGATGAAATCAGTTAACGATGAAATCAGTTAAAGATGAAATTAGTTAACGATGGAATCAGTTAAATGAAGATGAAATCAGTTAACGATGAAATCAGTTAACGATGAAATCAGTTAACGATGAAATCAGTTAAATGAAGATGAAATCAGTTAACGATGAAATCAGTTAAAGATGAAATCAGTTAACGATGGAATCAGTTAAATGAAGATGAAATCAGTTAACGATGAAATCAGTTAACGATGAAATCAGTTAAATGAAGATGAAATCAGTTAACGGTGAAATCAGTTAAAGGTGAAATCAGTTAACGATGAAATCAGTTAAATGAAGATGAAATCAGTTAACGATGAAATCAGTTAAATGAAGATGAAATCAGTTAAATGAAGATGAAATCAGTTAACGATGAAATCAGTTACAGATGAAATCAGTTAACGATGAAATCAGTTACAGATGAAATCAGTTACATGAAGATTCAATCAGTTAACGATGAAATCAGTTAAAGATAAAATCAGTTAACGATGAAATCAGTTAAATGAAGAATGGAAATGAAATCAGTTAAATGAAGATGAAATCAGTTAACGATGAAATCAGTTAACGATGAAATCAGTTAACGATGAAATCAGTTAAAGGTGAAATCAGTTAACGATGAAATCAGTTAAATGAAGATGAAATCAGTTAACGATGAAATCAGTTAAATGAAGATGAAATCAGTTAACGATGAAATCAGTTAACAATGAAATCAGTTAACGATGGAATCAGTTAAATGAAGATGAAATCAGTTAACGATGAAATCAGTTAACGATGAAATCAGTTAAATGAAGATGAAATCAGTTAAATGAAGATGAAATCAGTTAACGATGAAATCAGTTAAATGAAGATGAAATCAGTTAACGATGAAATCAGTTAAAGATGAAATCAGTTAACGATGGAATCAGTTAAATGAAGATGAAATCAGTTAACGATGAAATCAGTTAACGATGAAATCAGTTAAATGAAGATGAAATCAGTTAACGATGAAATCAGTTAACGATGGAATCAGTTAAATGAAGATGAAATCAGTTAACGATGAAATCAGTTAAAGATGAAATCAGTTAACGATGAAATCAGTTAACGATGAAATCAGTTAACGATGAAATCAGTTAACGATGAAATAAGTTAAATGAAGATGAAATCAGTTAACGATGAAATCAGTTAACGATGGAATCAGTTAAATGAAGATGAAATCAGTTAACGATGAAATCAGTTAAATGAAGATGAAATCAGTTAACGATGAAATCAGTTAACGATGGAATCAGTTAACGATGGAATCAGTTAAATGAAGATGAAATCAGTTAACGATGAAATCAGTTAACGATGAAATCAGTTAAATGAAGATGAAATCAGTTAAATGAAGATGAAATCAGTTAACGATGAAATCAGTTACAGATGAAATCAGTTAACGATGAAATCAGTTACAGATGAAATCAGTTACATGAAGATTCAATCAGTTAACGATGAAATCAGTTAAAGATAAAATCAGTTAACGATGAAATCAGTTAAATGAAGAATGGAAATGAAATCAGTTAAATGAAGATGAAATCAGTTAACGATGAAATCAGTTAACGATGAAATCAGTTAACGATGAAATCAGTTAAAGGTGAAATCAGTTAACGATGAAATCAGTTAAATGAAGATGAAATCAGTTAACGATGAAATCAGTTAAATGAAGATGAAATCAGTTAACGATGAAATCAGTTAACAATGAAATCAGTTAACGATGGAATCAGTTAAATGAAGATGAAATCAGTTAACGATGAAATCAGTTAACGATGAAATCAGTTAAATGAAGATGAAATCAGTTAAATGAAGATGAAATCAGTTAACGATGAAATCAGTTAAATGAAGATGAAATCAGTTAACGATGAAATCAGTTAAAGATGAAATCAGTTAACGATGGAATCAGTTAAATGAAGATGAAATCAGTTAACGATGAAATCAGTTAACGATGAAATCAGTTAAATGAAGATGAAATCAGTTAACGATGAAATCAGTTAACGATGGAATCAGTTAAATGAAGATGAAATCAGTTAACGATGAAATCAGTTAAAGATGAAATCAGTTAACGATGAAATCAGTTAACGATGAAATCAGTTAACGATGAAATCAGTTAACGATGAAATAAGTTCAATGAAGATGAAATCAGTTAACGATGAAATCAGTTAACGATGGAATCAGTTAAATGAAGATGAAATCAGTTAACGATGAAATCAGTTAAATGAAGATGAAATCAGTTAACGATGAAATCAGTTAACGATGGAATCAGTTAACGATGGAATCAGTTAAATGAAGATGAAATCAGTTAACGATGAAATCAGTTAACGATGAAATCAGTTAAATGAAGATGAAATCAGTTAATGATGAAATCAGTTAACGATTAAATCAGTTAACGATGAAATCAGTTAAATGAAGATGAAATCAGTTAACGATGAAATCAGTTAACGATGAAATCAGTTAAATGAAGATGAAATCAGTTAACGATGAAATCAGTTAACGATGAAATCAGTTAACGATGGAATCAGTTAACGATGAAATCAGTTAACGATGAAATCAGTTAAATGAAGATGAAATCAGTTAAATGAAGATGAAATCAGTTAACGATGAAATCAGTTAACGATGAAATCAGTTAACGATGGAATCAGTTAAATGAAGATGAAATCAGGTAACGATGAAATCAGTTAACGATGAAATCAGTTAACGATGAAATCAGTTAAATGAAGATGAAATCAGTTAACGATGAAATCAGTTAAATGAAGATGAAATCAGTTAACGATGAAATCAGTTAACGATGAAATCAGTTAACGATGAAATCAGTTAAATGAAGATGAAATCAGTTAACGATGAAATCAGTTAACGATGAAATCAGTTAACGATGAAATCAGTTAAATGAAGATGAAATCAGTTAACGATGAAATCAGTTAACGATGAAATCAGTTAACGATGGAATCAGTTAAATGAAGATGAAATCAGTTAACGATGAAATCAGTTAAATGAAGATGAAATCAGTTAACGATGAAATCAGTTAACGATGGAATCAGTTAACGATGAAATCAGTTAAATGAAGATGAAATCAGTTAAATGAAGATGAAATCAGTTAACGATGAAATCAGTTAAATGAAGATGAAATCAGTTAACGATGAAATCAGTTAACGATGAAATCAGTTAAATGAAGATGAAATTAGTTAACGATGAAATCAGTTAAAGATGAAATCAGTTAACGATGAAATCAGTTAACGATGAAATCAGTTAAATGAAGATGAAATCAGTTAACGATGAAATCAGTTAACGATGAAATCAGTTAAATGAAGATGAAATCAGTTAACGATGAAATCAGTTAAAGATGAAATCAGTTAACGATGGAATCAGTTAACGATGGAATCAGTTAAATGAAGATGAAATCAGTTAACGATGAAATCAGTTAACGATGAAATCAGTTAAATGAAGATGAAATCAGTTAACGATGAAATCAGTTAACGATGGAATCAGTTAAATGAAGATGAAATCAGTTAACGATGAAATCAGTTAACGATGAAATCAGTTAAATGAAGATGAAATCAGTTAACGATGAAATCAGTTAAATGAAGATGAAATCAGTTAACGATGAAATCAGTTAAAGATGAAATCAGTTAACGATGAAATCAGTTAACGATGAAATCAGTTAAATGAAGATGAAATCAGTTAAAGATGAAATCAGTTAACGATGAAATCAGTTAAAGATGAAATCAGTTAACGATGAAATCAGTTAACGATGAAATCAGTTAAATGAAGATGAAATCAGTTAACGATGAAATCCGTTAACGATGAAATCCGTTAACGATGGAATCAGTTAAATGAAGATGAAATCAGTTAACGATGAAATCAGTTAAATGAAGATGAAATCAGTTAACGATGAAATCAGTTAACGATGAAATCAGTTAAAGATGAAATCAGTTAAGGATGGAATCAGTTAAATGAAGATGAAATCAGTTAACGATGAAATCAGTTAACGATGAAATCAGTTAACGATGAAATCAGTTAAATGAAGATGAAATCAGTTAACGATGAAATCAGTTAAAGATGAAATCAGTTAACGATGAAATCAGTTAAATGAAGATGAAATCAGTTAACGATGAAATCAGTTACAGATGAAATCAGTTACATGAAGATTAAATCAGTTAAAGATGAAATCAGTTAAATGAAGATGAAATCAGTTAACGATGAAATCAGTTAAATGAAGATGAAATCAGTTAAATGAAGATGAAATCAGTTAACGATGAAATCAGTTAACGATGGAATCAGTTAAATGAAGATGAAATCAGTTAACGATGAAATCAGTTAAATGAAGATGAAATCAGTTAAATGAAGATGAAATCAGTTAACGATGAAATCAGTTACAGATGAAATCAGTTAAATGAAGATGAAATCAGTTAACGATGAAATCAGTTAAAGATGAAATCAGTTAACGATGAAATCAGTTAAATGAAGATGAAATCAGTTAACGATGAAATCAGTTAAATGAAGATGAAATCAGTTAAATGAAGATGAAATCAGTTAACGATGAAATCAGTTAAATGAAGATGAAATCAGTTAAATGAAGATGAAATCAGTTAACGATGAAATCAGTTAACGATGAAATCAGTTAAATGAAGATGAAATCAGTTAACGATGAAATCAGTTAAATGAAGATGAAATCAGTTAACGATGAAATCAGTTAACGATGAAATCAGTTAACGATGAAATCAGTTAAATGAAGATGAAATCAGTTAACGATGAAATCAGTTAACGATGAAATCAGTTAAATGAAGATGAAATCAGTTAAATGAAGATGAAATCAGTAAACGATGAAATCAGTTAACGATGAAATCAGTTAACGATGAAATCAGTTAAATGAAGATGAAATCAGTTAAAGATGAAATCAGTTAACGATGGAATCAGTTAAATGAAGATGAAATCAGTTAACGATGAAATCATTTAACGATGAAATCAGTTAACGATGAAATCAGTTAAATGAAGATGAAATCAGTTAACGATGAAATCAGTTAACGATGAAATCAGATAACGATGGAATCAGTTAAATGAAGATGAAATCAGTTAACGATGAAATCAGTTAACGATGAAATCAGTTAAATGAAGATGAAATCAGTTAACGATGAAATCAGTTAACGATGAAATCAGTTAACGATGAAATCAGTTAAATGAAGATGAAATCAGTTAACGATGAAATCAGTTAACGATGAAATCAGTTAACGATGGAATCAGTTAAATGAAGATGAAATCAGTTAACGATGAAATCAGTTAAATGAAGATGAAATCAGTTAACGATGAAATCAGTTAACGATGAAATCAGTTAACGATGGAATCAGTTAAATGAAGATGAAATCAGTTAACGATGAAATCAGTTAACGATGAAATCAGTTAAATGAAGATGAAATCAGTTAACGATGAAATCAGTTAACGATGAAATCAGTTAAATGAAGATGAAATCAGTTAACGATGAAATCAGTTAACGATGAAATCAGTTAACGATGAAATCAGTTAACGATGGAATCAGTTAACGATGAAATCAGTTAAATGAAGATGAAATCAGTTAACGATGAAATCAGTTAAAGATGAAATCAGTTAACGATGAAATCAGTTAACGATGAAATCAGTTAACGATGAAATCAGTTAAATGAAGATGAAATCAGTTAACGATGAAATCAGTTAAATGAAGATGAAATCAGTTAACGATGAAATCAGTTAAAGATGAAATCAGTTAACGATGAAATCAGTTAAATGAAGAATGAAAATGAAATCAGTTAAATGAAGATGAAATCAGTTAACGATGAAATCAGTTAACGATGGAATCAGTTAAATGAAGATGAAATCAGTTAACGATGAAATCAGTTAAATGAAGATGAAATCAGTTAAATGAAGATGAAATCAGTTAACGATGAAATCAGTTAAATGAAGATGAAATCAGTTAAATGAAGATGAAATCAGTTAACGATGAAATCAGTTAAAGATGAAATCAGTTAACGATGAAATCAGTTAAATGAAGAATGAAAATGAAATCAGTTAACGATGAAATCAGTTAACAATGAAATCAGTTAACGATGAAATCAGTTAAAGATGAAATCAGTTAACGATGGAATCAGTTAAATGAAGATGAAATCAGTTAACGATGAAATCAGTTAACGATGAAATCAGTTAAATGAAGATGAAATCAGTTAACGATGAAATCAGTTAACGATGAAATTAGTTAACGATGGAATCAGTTAAATGAAGATGAAATCAGTTAACGATGAAATCAGTTAACGATGAAATCAGTTAAATGAAGATGAAATCAGTTAACGATGAAATCAGTTAAAGATGAAATTAGTTAACGATGGAATCAGTTAAATGAAGATGAAATCAGTTAACGATGAAATCAGTTAACGATGAAATCAGTTAACGATGAAATCAGTTAAATGAAGATGAAATCAGTTAACGATGAAATCAGTTAAAGATGAAATCAGTTAACGATGGAATCAGTTAAATGAAGATGAAATCAGTTAACGATGAAATCAGTTAACGATGAAATCAGTTAAATGAAGATGAAATCAGTTAACGATGAAATCAGTTAAATGAAGATGAAATCAGTTAAATGAAGATGAAATCAGTTAACGATGAAATCAGTTACAGATGAAATCAGTTACATGAAGATTAAATCAGTTAACGATGAAATCAGTTAACGATGAAATCAGTTAAATGAAGATGAAATCAGTTAAATGAAGATGAAATCAGTTAACGATGAAATCAGTTACAGATGAAATCAGTTAACGATGAAATCAGTTACAGATGAAATCAGTTACATGAAGATTCAATCAGTTAACGATGAAATCAGTTAAAGATGAAATCAGTTAACGATGAAATCAGTTAAATGAAGAATGGAAATGAAATCAGTTAAATGAAGATGAAATCAGTTAACGATGAAATCAGTTAACGGTGAAATCAGTTAACGATGAAATCAGTTAAATGAAGATGAAATCAGTTAACGATGAAATCAGTTAAATGAAGATGAAATCAGTTAACGATGAAATCAGTTAACAATGAAATCAGTTAACGATGGAATCAGTTAAATGAAGATGAAATCAGTTAACGATGAAATCAGTTAAATGAAGATGAAATCAGTTAAATGAAGATGAAATCAGTTAACGATGAAATCAGTTAAATGAAGATGAAATCAGTTAACGATGAAATCAGTTAAAGATGAAATCAGTTAACGATGGAATCAGTTAAATGAAGATGAAATCAGTTAACGATGAAATCAGTTAACGATGAAATCAGTTAAATGAAGATGAAATCAGTTAACGATGAAATCAGTTAACGATGAAATCAGTTAAATGAAGATGAAATCAGTTAACGATGAAATCAGTTAACGATGAAATCAGTTAAATGAAGATGAAATCAGTTAACGATGAAATCAGTTAACGATGGAATCAGTTAAATGAAGATGAAATCAGTTAACGATGAAATCAGTTAAAGATGAAATCAGTTAACGATGAAATCAGTTAACGATGAAATCAGTTAACGATGAAATAAGTTAAATGAAGATGAAATCAGTTAACGATGAAATCAGTTAACGATGGAATCAGTTAAATGAAGATGAAATCAGTTAACGATGAAATCAGTTAACGATGAAATCAGTTAAATGAAGATGAAATCAGTTAACGATGAAATCAGTTAACGATGGAATCAGTTAACGATGGAATCAGTTAAATGAAGATGAAATCAGTTAACGATGAAATCAGTTAAATGAAGATGAAATCAGTTAACGATGAAATCAGTTAACGATGAAATCAGTTAACGATGGAATCAGTTAAATGAAGATGAAATCAGTTAAATGAAGATGAAATCAGTTAACGATGAAATCAGTTAATGATGAAATCAGTTAACGATGAAATCAGTTAACGATGAAATCAGTTAAATGAAGATGAAATCAGTTAACGATGAAATCAGTTAACGATGAAATCAGTTAAATGAAGATGAAATCAGTTAACGATGAAATCAGTTAAAGATGAAATCAGTTAACGATGGAATCAGTTAACGATGAAATCAGTTAAATGAAGATGAAATCAGTTAAATGAAGATGAAATCAGTTAACGATGAAATCAGTTAACGATGGAATCAGTTAAATGAAGATGAAATCAGGTAACGATGAAATCAGTTAACGATGAAATCAGTTAACGATGAAATCAGTTAAATGAAGATGAAATCAGTTAACGATGAAATCAGTTAAATGAAGATGAAATCAGTTAACGATGAAATCAGTTAACGATGAAATCAGTTAACGATGAAATCAGTTAAATGAAGATGAAATCAGTTAACGATGGAATCAGTTAACGATGAAATCAGTTAACGATGAAATCAGTTAAATGAAGATGAAATCAGTTAAATGAAGATGAAATCAGTTAACGATGAAATCAGTTAACGATGAAATCAGTTAACGATGAAATCAGTTAACGATGGAATCAGTTAAATGAAGATGAAATCAGTTAACGATGAAATCAGTTAACGATGAAATCAGTTAAATGAAGATGAAATCAGTTAACGATGAAATCAGTTAACGATGGAATCAGTTAACGATGAAATCAGTTAAATGAAGATGAAATCAGTTAAATGAAGATGAAATCAGTTAACGATGAAATCAGTTAACGATGAAATCAGTTAAATGAAGATGAAATCAGTTAACGATGAAATCAGTTAACGATGAAATCAGTTAAATGAAGATGAAATCAGTTAACGATGAAATCAGTTAAAGATGAAATCAGTTAACGATGAAATCAGTTAAATGAAGAATGAAAATGAAATCAGTTAACGATGAAATCAGTTAACAATGAAATCAGTTAACGATGAAATCAGTTAAAGATGAAATCAATTAACGATGGAATCAGTTAAATGAAGATGAAATCAGTTAACGATGAAATCAGTTAACGATGAAATCAGTTAAATGAAGATGAAATCAGTTAACGATGAAATCAGTTAACGATGAAATTAGTTAACGATGGAATCAGTTAAATGAAGATGAAATCAGTTAACGATGAAATCAGTTAACGATGAAATCAGTTAAATGAAGATGAAATCAGTTAACGATGAAATCAGTTAAAGATGAAATTAGTTAACGATGGAATCAGTTAAATGAAGATGAAATCAGTTAACGATGAAATCAGTTAACGATGAAATCAGTTAACGATGAAATCAGTTAAATGAAGATGAAATCAGTTAACGATGAAATCAGTTAAAGATGAAATCAGTTAACGATGGAATCAGTTAAATGAAGATGAAATCAGTTAACGATGAAATCAGTTAACGATGAAATCAGTTAAATGAAGATGAAATCAGTTAACGATGAAATCAGTTAAATGAAGATGAAATCAGTTAAATGAAGATGAAATCAGTTAACGATGAAATCAGTTACAGATGAAATCAGTTACATGAAGATTAAATCAGTTAACGATGAAATCAGTTAACGATGAAATCAGTTAAATGAAGATGAAATCAGTTAAATGAAGATGAAATCAGTTAACGATGAAATCAGTTACAGATGAAATCAGTTAACGATGAAATCAGTTACAGATGAAATCAGTTACATGAAGATTCAATCAGTTAACGATGAAATCAGTTAAAGATGAAATCAGTTAACGATGAAATCAGTTAAATGAAGAATGGAAATGAAATCAGTTAAATGAAGATGAAATCAGTTAACGATGAAATCAGTTAACGGTGAAATCAGTTAACGATGAAATCAGTTAAATGAAGATGAAATCAGTTAACGATGAAATCAGTTAAATGAAGATGAAATCAGTTAACGATGAAATCAGTTAACAATGAAATCAGTTAACGATGGAATCAGTTAAATGAAGATGAAATCAGTTAACGATGAAATCAGTTAACGATGAAATCAGTTAAATGAAGATGAAATCAGTTAACGATGAAATCAGTTAAAGATGAAATCAGTTAACGATGAAATCAGTTAACGATGAAATCAGTTAACGATGAAATAAGTTAAATGAAGATGAAATCAGTTAACGATGAAATCAGTTAACGATGGAATCAGTTAAATGAAGATGAAATCAGTTAACGATGAAATCAGTTAACGATGAAATCAGTTAAATGAAGATGAAATCAGTTAACGATGAAATCAGTTAACGATGGAATCAGTTAACGATGGAATCAGTTAAATGAAGATGAAATCAGTTAACGATGAAATCAGTTAAATGAAGATGAAATCAGTTAACGATGAAATCAGTTAACGATGAAATCAGTTAACGATGGAATCAGTTAAATGAAGATGAAATCAGTTAAATGAAGATGAAATCAGTTAACGATGAAATCAGTTAATGATGAAATCAGTTAAATGAAGATGAAATCAGTTAACGATGAAATCAGTTAATGATGAAATCAGTTAACGATGAAATCAGTTAACGATGAAATCAGTTAAATGAAGATGAAATCAGTTAAATGAAGATGAAATCAGTTAACGATGAAATCAGTTAACGATGAAATCAGTTAAATGAAGATGAAATCAGTTAACGATGAAATCAGTTAAATGAAGATGAAATCAGTTAACGATGAAATCAGTTAACGATGAAATCAGTTAAATGAAGATGAAATCAGTTAACGATGGAATCAGTTAACGATGAAATCAGTTAACGATGAAATCAGTTAAATGAAGATGAAATCGGTTAACGATGAAATCAGTTAAAGATGAAATCAGTTAACGATGAAATCAGTTAACGATGGAATCAGTTAAATGAAGATGAAATCAGTTAACGATGAAATCAGTTAACGATGAAATCAGTTAAATGAAGATGAAATCAGTTAACGATGAAATCAGTTAACGATGAAATCAGTTAACGATGGAATCAGTTAAATGAAGATGAAATCAGTTAACGATGAAATCAGTTAAATGAAGATGAAATCAGTTAACGATGAAATCAGTTAACGATGGAATCAGTTAACGATGAAATCAGTTAAATGAAGATGAAATCAGTTAAATGAAGATGAAATCAGTTAACGATGAAATCAGTTAACGATGAAATCAGTTAAATGAAGATGAAATCAGTTAACGATGAAATCAGTTAACGATGAAATCAGTTAAATGAAGATGAAATCAGTTAACGATGAAATCAGTTAACGATGAAATCAGTTAAATGAAGAATGAAAATGAAATCAGTTAAATGAAGATGAAATCAGTTAACGATGAAATCAGTTAACGATGAAATCAGTTAACAATGGAATCAGTTAAATGAAGATGAAATCAGTTCACGGTGAAATCAGTTAACGATGGAATCAGTTAACGATGAGATCAGTTAACGATGAAATCAGTTAACGATGAAATCAGTTAAATGAAGATGAAATCAGTTAACGATGAAATCAGTTAACGATGGAATCAGTTAAATGAAGATGAAATCAGTTAACGATGAAATCAGTTAAATGAAGATGAAATCAGTTAACGATGAAATCAGTTAACGATGAAATCAGTTAAATGAAGATGAAATCAGTTAACGATGAAATCAGTTAACGATGAAATCAGTTAAATGAAGAATGAAAATGAAATCAGTTAAATGAAGATGAAATCAGTTAACGATGAAATCAGTTAACGATGAAATCAGTTAAATGAAGATGAAATCAGTTAACGATGAAATCAGTTATATGAAGATGAAATCAGTTAACGATGAAATCAGTTAACGATGGAATCAGTTAAATGAAGATGAAATCAGTTAACGATGAAATCAGTTAAATGAAGATGAAATCAGTTAACGATGAAATCAGTTAAATGAAGATGAAATCAGTTAACGATGAAATCAGTTAACGATGAAATCAGTTAAATGAAGATGAAATCAGTTAACGATGAAATCAGTTAAATGAAGATGAAATCAGTTAACGATGAAATCAGTTAACGATGGAATCAGTTAACGATGAAATCAGTTAACGATGGAATCAGTTAACGATGAAATCAGTTAACGATGAAATCAGTTAAATGAAGATGAAATCAGTTAACGATGAAATCAGTTAACGATGAAATCAGTTAAATGAAGATGAAATCAGTTAACGATGAAATCAGTTAAATGAAGATGAAATCAGTTAACGATGAAATCAGTTAAAGATGAAATCAGTTAACGATGGAATCAGTTAACGATGAAATCAGTTAAATGAAGATGAAATCAGTTAAATGAAGATGAAATCAGTTAACGATGAAATCAGTTAACGATGAAATCAGTTAACGATGAAATCAGTTAACGATGAAATCAGTTAACGATGAAATCAGTTAAATGAAGATGAAATCAGTTAACGATGAAATCAGTTAACGATGAAATCAGTTAACGATGGAATCAGTTAACGATGAAATCAGTTAAATGAAGATGAAATCAGTTAACGATGAAATCAGTTAACGATGAAATCAGTTAACGATGAAATCAATTAAATGAAGATGAAATCAGTTAACGATGAAATCAGTTAAATGAAGATGAAATCAGTTAACGATGAAATCAGTTAAAGATGAAATCAGTTAACGATGAAATCAGTTAACGATGAAATCAGTTAAATGAAGATGAAATCAGTTAACGATGAAATCAGTTAAAGATGAAATCAGTTAACGATGAAATCAGTTAACGATGGAATCAGTTAACGATGAAATCAGTTAAATGAAGATGAAATCAGTTAACGATGAAATCAGTTAAAGATGAAATCAGTTAACGATGAAATCAGTTAACGATGAAATCAGTTAAATGAAGATGAAATCAGTTAACGATGAAATCAGTTAAAGATGAAATCAGTTAACGATGAAATCAGTTAACGATGGAATCAGTTAAATGAAGATGAAATCAGTTAACGATGAAATCAGTTAACGATGAAATCAGTTAACGATGAAATCAGTTAACGATGAAATCAGTTAAATGAAGATGAAATCAGTTAAATGAAGATGAAATCAGTTAACGATGAAATCAGTTAACGATGAAATCAGTTAAATGAAGATGAAATCAGTTAAAGATGAAATCAGTTAACGATGAAATCAGTTAACGATGAAATCAGTTAAATGAAGATGAAATCAGTTAACGATGAAATCAGTTAACGATGAAATCAATTAATGATGAAATCAGTTAAATGAAGATGAAATCAGTTAACGATGAAATCAGTTAACGATGAAATCAGTTAAATGAAGATGAAATCAGTTAACGATGAAATCAGTTAACGATGAAATCAGTTAAATGAAGATGAAATCAGTTAACGATGAAATCAGTTAACGATGAAATCAGTTAACGATGGAATCAGTTAAATGAAGATGAAATCAGTTAACGATGAAATCAGTTAACGATGAAATCAGTTAAATGAAGATGAAATCAGTTAAATGAAGATGAAATCAGTTAACGATGAAATCAGTTAACGATGAAATCAGTTAACGATGAAATCAGTTAAATGAAGATGAAATCAGTTAACGATGAAATCAGTTAACGATGAAATCAGTTAACGATGAAATCAGTTAAATGAAGATGAAATCAGTTAACGATGAAATCAGTTAACGATGAAATCAGTTAACGATGAAATCACTTAACGATGAAATCAGTTAAATGAAGATGAAATCAGTTAACGATGAAATCAGTTAAATGAAGATGAAATCAGTTAACGATGAAATCAGTTAATGATGAAATCAGTTAACGATGAAATCAATTAAATGAAGATGAAATCAGTTAACGATGAAATTAGTTAAATGAAGATGAAATCAGTTAACGATGAAATCAGTTAAAGATGAAATCAGTTAACGATGAAATCAGTTAACGATGAAATCAGTTAAATGAAGATGAAATCAGTTAACGATGAAATCAGTTAACGATGAAATCAGTTAAATGAAGATGAAATCAGTTAAAGATGAAATCAGTTAACGATGAAATCAGTTAACGATGAAATCAGTTAAATGAAGATGAAATCAGTTAACGATGAAATCAGTTAACGATGAAATCAATTAACGATGAAATCAGTTAAATGAAGATGAAATCAGTTAACGATGAAATCAGTTAACGATGAAATCAGTTAAATGAAGAATGAAGATGAAATCAGTTAACGATGAAATCAGTTAACGATGAAATCAGTTAACGATGAAATCAGTTAAATGAAGATGAAATCAGTTAACGATGAAATCAGTTAACGATGAAATCAGTTAAATGAAGAATGAAAATGAAATCAGTTAAATGAAGATGAAATCAGTTAACGATGAAATCAGTTAACGATGAAATCAGTTAAATGAAGATGAAATCAGTTCACGGTGAAATCAGTTAACGATGGAATCAGTTAACGATGGAATCAGTTAACGATGAGATCAGTTAACGATGAAATCAGTTAACGATGAAATCAGTTAACGATGGAATCAGTTAAATGAAGATGAAATCAGTTAACGATGAAATCAGTTAAATGAAGATGAAATCAGTTAACGATGAAATCAGTTAAATGAAGATGAAATCAGTTAACGATGAAATCAGTTAACGATGAAATCAGTTAACGATGAAATCAGTTAAATGAAGATGAAATCAGTTAACGATGAAATCAGTTAACGATGAAATCAGTTAAATGAAGAATGAAAATGAAATCAGTTAAATGAAGATGAAATCAGTTAACGATGAAATCAGTTAACGATGGAATCAGTTAACGATGGAATCAGTTAAATGAAGATGAAATCAGTTAACGATGAAATCAGTTAAATGAAGATGAAATCAGTTAACGATGAAATCAGTTAAAGATGAAATCAGTTAACGATGAAATCAGTTAACGATGAAATCAGTTAAATGCAGATGAAATCAGTTAATGATGAAATCAGTTAAAGATGAAATCAGTTAACGATGAAATCAGTTAACGATGGAATCAGTTAAATGAAGATGAAATCAGTTAACGATGAAATCAGTTAAAGATGAAATCAGTTAACGATGAAATCAGTTAACGATGAAATCAGTTAAATGAAGATGAAATCAGTTAAATGAAGATGAAATCAGTTAACGATGAAATCAGTTAACGATGAAATCAGTTAAATGAAGATGAAATCAGTTAAATGAAGATGAAATCAGTTAACGATGAAATCAGTTAACGATGAAATCAGTTAACGATGAAATCAGTTAAATGAAGATGAAATCAGTTAAATGAAGATGAAATCAGTTAAAGATGAAATCAGTTAACGATGAAATCAGTTAACGATGAAATCAGTTAAATGAAGATGAAATCAGTTAACGATGAAATCAGTTAACGATGAAATCAGTTAAATGAAGATGAAATCAGTTAACGATGAAATCAGTTAAATGAAGAATGAAGATGAAATCAGTTAACGATGAAATCAATTAACGATGAAATCAGTTAACGATGAAATCAGTTAAATGAAGATGAAATCAGTTAACGATGAAATCAGTTAGAGATGAAATCAGTTAACGATGAAATCAGTTAACGATGAAATCAGTTAAATGAAGAATGAAAATGAAATCAGTTAAATGAAGATGAAATCAGTTAACGATGAAATCAGTTAAAGATGAAATCAGTTAACGATGAAATCAGTTAACGATGAAATCAGTTAACGATGGAATCAGTTAAATGAAGATGAAATCAGTTCACGGTGAAATCAGTTAACGATGGAATCAGTTAACGATGGAATCAGTTAACGATGAGATCAGTTAACGATGAAATCAGTTAAATGAAGATGAAATCAGTTAACGATGAAATCAGTTAACGATGAAATCAGTTAACGATGGAATCAGTTAAATGAAGATGAAATCAGTTAACGATGAAATCAGTTAAATGAAGATGAAATCAGTTAACGATGAAATCAGTTAAATGAAGATGAAATCAGTTAACGATGGAATCAGTTAACGATGAAATCAGTTAAATGAAGATGAAATCAGTTAACGATGAAATCAGTTAACGATGAAATCAGTTAAATGAAGATGAAATCAGTTAACGATGAAATCAGTTAACGATGAAATCAGTTAAATGAAGATGAAATCAGTTAACGATGAAATCAGTTAACGATGAAATCAGTTAACGATGAAATCAGTTAAATGAAGATGAAATCAGTTAACGATGAAATCAGTTAACGATGAAATCAATTAAATGAAGATGAAATCAGTTAACGATGAAATCAGTTAACGATGAAATCAGTTAAATGAAGATGAAATCAGTTAAGGATGAAATCAGTTAACGATGAAATCAATTAAATGAAGCTGAAATCAGTTAACGATGAAATCAGTTAAATGAAGATGAAATCAGTTAACGATGAAATCAGTTAAAGATGAAATCAGTTAACGATGGAATCAGTTAACGATGAAATCAGTTAACGATGAAATCAGTTAAATGAAGATGAAATCAGTTAACGATGAAATCAGTTAAATGAAGATGAAATCAGTTAACGATGAAATCAGTTAAAGATGAAATCAGTTAACGATGGAATCAGTTAACGATGAAATCAGTTAACGATGAAATCAGTTAAATGAAGATGAAATCAGTTAACGATGAAATCAGTTAACGATGGAATCAGTTAAATGAAGATGAAATCAGTTAACGATGAAATCAGTTAACGATGAAATCAGTTAAATGAAGATGAAATCAGTTAACGATGAAATCAGTTAAATGAAGAATGAAAATGAAATCAGTTAAATGAAGATGAAATCAGTTAACGATGAAATCAGTTAACGATGAAATCAGTTAAATGAAGACGAAATCAGTTAACGATGAAATCAGTTAACGATGAAATCAGTTAACGATGAAATCAGTTAAATGAAGATGAAATCAGTTAACGATGAAATCAGTTAACGATGAAATCAGTTAAAGATGAAATCAGTTAAGGATGGAATCAGTTAAATGAAGATGAAATCAGTTAACGATGAAATCAGTTAACGATGAAATCAGTTAACGATGAAATCAGTTAAATGAAGATGAAATCAGTTAACGATGAAATCAGTTAAATGAAGAATGAAAATGAAATCAGTTAACGATGAAATCAGTTAAATGAAGATGAAATCAGTTAACGATGAAATCAGTTAACGATGAAATCAGTTAACGATGAAATCAGTTAAATGAAGAATGAAAATGAAATCAGTTAACGATGAAATCAGTTAAATGAAGATGAAATCAGTTAACGATGAAATCAGTTAACGATGAAATCAGTTAACGATGGAATCAGTTAAATGAAGATGAAATCAGTTAACGATGGAATCAGTTAAATGAAGATGAAATCAGTTAAATGAAGATGAAATCAGTTAACGATGAAATCAGTTAAAGATGAAATTAGTTAACGATGGAATCAGTTAAATGAAGATGAAATCAGTTAACGATGAAATCAGTTAACGATGAAATCAGTTAACGATGAAATCAGTTAAATGAAGATGAAATCAGTTAACGATGAAATCAGTTAAAGATGAAATCAGTTAACGATGGAATCAGTTAAATGAAGATGAAATCAGTTAACGATGAAATCAGTTAACGATGAAATCAGTTAAATGAAGATGAAATCAGTTAACGGTGAAATCAGTTAAAGGTGAAATCAGTTAACGATGAAATCAGTTAAATGAAGATGAAATCAGTTAACGATGAAATCAGTTAAATGAAGATGAAATCAGTTAAATGAAGATGAAATCAGTTAACGATGAAATCAGTTACAGATGAAATCAGTTAACGATGAAATCAGTTACAGATGAAATCAGTTACATGAAGATTCAATCAGTTAACGATGAAATCAGTTAAAGATAAAATCAGTTAACGATGAAATCAGTTAAATGAAGAATGGAAATGAAATCAGTTAAATGAAGATGAAATCAGTTAACGATGAAATCAGTTAACGATGAAATCAGTTAACGATGAAATCAGTTAAAGGTGAAATCAGTTAACGATGAAATCAGTTAAATGAAGATGAAATCAGTTAACGATGAAATCAGTTAAATGAAGATGAAATCAGTTAACGATGAAATCAGTTAACAATGAAATCAGTTAACGATGGAATCAGTTAAATGAAGATGAAATCAGTTAACGATGAAATCAGTTAACGATGAAATCAGTTAAATGAAGATGAAATCAGTTAAATGAAGATGAAATCAGTTAACGATGAAATCAGTTAAATGAAGATGAAATCAGTTAACGATGAAATCAGTTAAAGATGAAATCAGTTAACGATGGAATCAGTTAAATGAAGATGAAATCAGTTAACGATGAAATCAGTTAACGATGAAATCAGTTAAATGAAGATGAAATCAGTTAACGATGAAATCAGTTAACGATGGAATCAGTTAAATGAAGATGAAATCAGTTAACGATGAAATCAGTTAAAGATGAAATCAGTTAACGATGAAATCAGTTAACGATGAAATCAGTTAACGATGAAATCAGTTAACGATGAAATAAGTTAAATGAAGATGAAATCAGTTAACGATGAAATCAGTTAACGATGGAATCAGTTAAATGAAGATGAAATCAGTTAACGATGAAATCAGTTAAATGAAGATGAAATCAGTTAACGATGAAATCAGTTAACGATGGAATCAGTTAACGATGGAATCAGTTAAATGAAGATGAAATCAGTTAACGATGAAATCAGTTAACGATGAAATCAGTTAAATGAAGATGAAATCAGTTAACGATGAAATCAGTTACAGATGAAATCAGTTAACGATGAAATCAGTTACAGATGAAATCAGTTACATGAAGATTCAATCAGTTAACGATGAAATCAGTTAAAGATAAAATCAGTTAACGATGAAATCAGTTAAATGAAGAATGGAAATGAAATCAGTTAAATGAAGATGAAATCAGTTAACGATGAAATCAGTTAACGATGAAATCAGTTAACGATGAAATCAGTTAAAGGTGAAATCAGTTAACGATGAAATCAGTTAAATGAAGATGAAATCAGTTAACGATGAAATCAGTTAAATGAAGATGAAATCAGTTAACGATGAAATCAGTTAACAATGAAATCAGTTAACGATGGAATCAGTTAAATGAAGATGAAATCAGTTAACGATGAAATCAGTTAACGATGAAATCAGTTAAATGAAGATGAAATCAGTTAAATGAAGATGAAATCAGTTAACGATGAAATCAGTTAAATGAAGATGAAATCAGTTAACGATGAAATCAGTTAAAGATGAAATCAGTTAACGATGGAATCAGTTAAATGAAGATGAAATCAGTTAACGATGAAATCAGTTAACGATGAAATCAGTTAAATGAAGATGAAATCAGTTAACGATGAAATCAGTTAACGATGGAATCAGTTAAATGAAGATGAAATCAGTTAACGATGAAATCAGTTAAAGATGAAATCAGTTAACGATGAAATCAGTTAACGATGAAATCAGTTAACGATGAAATCAGTTAACGATGAAATAAGTTAAATGAAGATGAAATCAGTTAACGATGAAATCAGTTAACGATGGAATCAGTTAAATGAAGATGAAATCAGTTAACGATGAAATCAGTTAAATGAAGATGAAATCAGTTAACGATGAAATCAGTTAACGATGGAATCAGTTAACGATGGAATCAGTTAAATGAAGATGAAATCAGTTAACGATGAAATCAGTTAACGATGAAATCAGTTAAATGAAGATGAAATCAGTTAATGATGAAATCAGTTAACGATTAAATCAGTTAACGATGAAATCAGTTAAATGAAGATGAAATCAGTTAACGATGAAATCAGTTAACGATGAAATCAGTTAAATGAAGATGAAATCAGTTAACGATGAAATCAGTTAACGATGAAATCAGTTAACGATGGAATCAGTTAACGATGAAATCAGTTAACGATGAAATCAGTTAAATGAAGATGAAATCAGTTAAATGAAGATGAAATCAGTTAACGATGAAATCAGTTAACGATGAAATCAGTTAACGATGGAATCAGTTAAATGAAGATGAAATCAGGTAACGATGAAATCAGTTAACGATGAAATCAGTTAACGATGAAATCAGTTAAATGAAGATGAAATCAGTTAACGATGAAATCAGTTAAATGAAGATGAAATCAGTTAACGATGAAATCAGTTAACGATGAAATCAGTTAACGATGAAATCAGTTAAATGAAGATGAAATCAGTTAACGATGAAATCAGTTAACGATGAAATCAGTTAACGATGAAATCAGTTAAATGAAGATGAAATCAGTTAACGATGAAATCAGTTAACGATGAAATCAGTTAACGATGGAATCAGTTAAATGAAGATGAAATCAGTTAACGATGAAATCAGTTAAATGAAGATGAAATCAGTTAACGATGAAATCAGTTAACGATGGAATCAGTTAACGATGAAATCAGTTAAATGAAGATGAAATCAGTTAAATGAAGATGAAATCAGTTAACGATGAAATCAGTTAAATGAAGATGAAATCAGTTAACGATGAAATCAGTTAACGATGAAATCAGTTAAATGAAGATGAAATTAGTTAACGATGAAATCAGTTAAAGATGAAATCAGTTAACGATGAAATCAGTTAACGATGAAATCAGTTAAATGAAGATGAAATCAGTTAACGATGAAATCAGTTAACGATGAAATCAGTTAAATGAAGATGAAATCAGTTAACGATGAAATCAGTTAAAGATGAAATCAGTTAACGATGGAATCAGTTAACGATGGAATCAGTTAAATGAAGATGAAATCAGTTAACGATGAAATCAGTTAACGATGAAATCAGTTAAATGAAGATGAAATCAGTTAACGATGAAATCAGTTAACGATGGAATCAGTTAAATGAAGATGAAATCAGTTAACGATGAAATCAGTTAACGATGAAATCAGTTAAATGAAGATGAAATCAGTTAACGATGAAATCAGTTAAATGAAGATGAAATCAGTTAACGATGAAATCAGTTAAAGATGAAATCAGTTAACGATGAAATCAGTTAACGATGAAATCAGTTAAATGAAGATGAAATCAGTTAAAGATGAAATCAGTTAACGATGAAATCAGTTAAAGATGAAATCAGTTAACGATGAAATCAGTTAACGATGAAATCAGTTAAATGAAGATGAAATCAGTTAACGATGAAATCCGTTAACGATGAAATCCGTTAACGATGGAATCAGTTAAATGAAGATGAAATCAGTTAACGATGAAATCAGTTAAATGAAGATGAAATCAGTTAACGATGAAATCAGTTAACGATGAAATCAGTTAAAGATGAAATCAGTTAAGGATGGAATCAGTTAAATGAAGATGAAATCAGTTAACGATGAAATCAGTTAACGATGAAATCAGTTAACGATGAAATCAGTTAAATGAAGATGAAATCAGTTAACGATGAAATCAGTTAAAGATGAAATCAGTTAACGATGAAATCAGTTAAATGAAGATGAAATCAGTTAACGATGAAATCAGTTACAGATGAAATCAGTTACATGAAGATTAAATCAGTTAAAGATGAAATCAGTTAAATGAAGATGAAATCAGTTAACGATGAAATCAGTTAAATGAAGATGAAATCAGTTAAATGAAGATGAAATCAGTTAACGATGAAATCAGTTAACGATGGAATCAGTTAAATGAAGATGAAATCAGTTAACGATGAAATCAGTTAAATGAAGATGAAATCAGTTAAATGAAGATGAAATCAGTTAACGATGAAATCAGTTACAGATGAAATCAGTTAAATGAAGATGAAATCAGTTAACGATGAAATCAGTTAAAGATGAAATCAGTTAACGATGAAATCAGTTAAATGAAGATGAAATCAGTTAACGATGAAATCAGTTAAATGAAGATGAAATCAGTTAAATGAAGATGAAATCAGTTAACGATGAAATCAGTTAAATGAAGATGAAATCAGTTAAATGAAGATGAAATCAGTTAACGATGAAATCAGTTAACGATGAAATCAGTTAAATGAAGATGAAATCAGTTAACGATGAAATCAGTTAAATGAAGATGAAATCAGTTAACGATGAAATCAGTTAACGATGAAATCAGTTAACGATGAAATCAGTTAAATGAAGATGAAATCAGTTAACGATGAAATCAGTTAACGATGAAATCAGTTAAATGAAGATGAAATCAGTTAAATGAAGATGAAATCAGTAAACGATGAAATCAGTTAACGATGAAATCAGTTAACGATGAAATCAGTTAAATGAAGATGAAATCAGTTAAAGATGAAATCAGTTAACGATGGAATCAGTTAAATGAAGATGAAATCAGTTAACGATGAAATCATTTAACGATGAAATCAGTTAACGATGAAATCAGTTAAATGAAGATGAAATCAGTTAACGATGAAATCAGTTAACGATGAAATCAGATAACGATGGAATCAGTTAAATGAAGATGAAATCAGTTAACGATGAAATCAGTTAACGATGAAATCAGTTAAATGAAGATGAAATCAGTTAACGATGAAATCAGTTAACGATGAAATCAGTTAACGATGAAATCAGTTAAATGAAGATGAAATCAGTTAACGATGAAATCAGTTAACGATGAAATCAGTTAACGATGGAATCAGTTAAATGAAGATGAAATCAGTTAACGATGAAATCAGTTAAATGAAGATGAAATCAGTTAACGATGAAATCAGTTAACGATGAAATCAGTTAACGATGGAATCAGTTAAATGAAGATGAAATCAGTTAACGATGAAATCAGTTAACGATGAAATCAGTTAAATGAAGATGAAATCAGTTAACGATGAAATCAGTTAACGATGAAATCAGTTAAATGAAGATGAAATCAGTTAACGATGAAATCAGTTAACGATGAAATCAGTTAACGATGAAATCAGTTAACGATGGAATCAGTTAACGATGAAATCAGTTAAATGAAGATGAAATCAGTTAACGATGAAATCAGTTAAAGATGAAATCAGTTAACGATGAAATCAGTTAACGATGAAATCAGTTAACGATGAAATCAGTTAAATGAAGATGAAATCAGTTAACGATGAAATCAGTTAAATGAAGATGAAATCAGTTAACGATGAAATCAGTTAAAGATGAAATCAGTTAACGATGAAATCAGTTAAATGAAGAATGAAAATGAAATCAGTTAAATGAAGATGAAATCAGTTAACGATGAAATCAGTTAACGATGGAATCAGTTAAATGAAGATGAAATCAGTTAACGATGAAATCAGTTAAATGAAGATGAAATCAGTTAAATGAAGATGAAATCAGTTAACGATGAAATCAGTTAAATGAAGATGAAATCAGTTAAATGAAGATGAAATCAGTTAACGATGAAATCAGTTAAAGATGAAATCAGTTAACGATGAAATCAGTTAAATGAAGAATGAAAATGAAATCAGTTAACGATGAAATCAGTTAACAATGAAATCAGTTAACGATGAAATCAGTTAAAGATGAAATCAGTTAACGATGGAATCAGTTAAATGAAGATGAAATCAGTTAACGATGAAATCAGTTAACGATGAAATCAGTTAAATGAAGATGAAATCAGTTAACGATGAAATCAGTTAACGATGAAATTAGTTAACGATGGAATCAGTTAAATGAAGATGAAATCAGTTAACGATGAAATCAGTTAACGATGAAATCAGTTAAATGAAGATGAAATCAGTTAACGATGAAATCAGTTAAAGATGAAATTAGTTAACGATGGAATCAGTTAAATGAAGATGAAATCAGTTAACGATGAAATCAGTTAACGATGAAATCAGTTAACGATGAAATCAGTTAAATGAAGATGAAATCAGTTAACGATGAAATCAGTTAAAGATGAAATCAGTTAACGATGGAATCAGTTAAATGAAGATGAAATCAGTTAACGATGAAATCAGTTAACGATGAAATCAGTTAAATGAAGATGAAATCAGTTAACGATGAAATCAGTTAACGATGAAATCAGTTAAATGAAGATGAAATCAGTTAACGATGAAATCAGTTAACGATGGAATCAGTTAAATGAAGATGAAATCAGTTAACGATGAAATCAGTTAAAGATGAAATCAGTTAACGATGAAATCAGTTAACGATGAAATCAGTTAACGATGAAATAAGTTAAATGAAGATGAAATCAGTTAACGATGAAATCAGTTAACGATGGAATCAGTTAAATGAAGATGAAATCAGTTAACGATGAAATCAGTTAACGATGAAATCAGTTAAATGAAGATGAAATCAGTTAACGATGAAATCAGTTAACGATGGAATCAGTTAACGATGGAATCAGTTAAATGAAGATGAAATCAGTTAACGATGAAATCAGTTAAATGAAGATGAAATCAGTTAACGATGAAATCAGTTAACGATGAAATCAGTTAACGATGGAATCAGTTAAATGAAGATGAAATCAGTTAAATGAAGATGAAATCAGTTAACGATGAAATCAGTTAATGATGAAATCAGTTAACGATGAAATCAGTTAACGATGAAATCAGTTAAATGAAGATGAAATCAGTTAACGATGAAATCAGTTAACGATGAAATCAGTTAAATGAAGATGAAATCAGTTAACGATGAAATCAGTTAAAGATGAAATCAGTTAACGATGGAATCAGTTAACGATGAAATCAGTTAAATGAAGATGAAATCAGTTAAATGAAGATGAAATCAGTTAACGATGAAATCAGTTAACGATGGAATCAGTTAAATGAAGATGAAATCAGGTAACGATGAAATCAGTTAACGATGAAATCAGTTAACGATGAAATCAGTTAAATGAAGATGAAATCAGTTAACGATGAAATCAGTTAAATGAAGATGAAATCAGTTAACGATGAAATCAGTTAACGATGAAATCAGTTAACGATGAAATCAGTTAAATGAAGATGAAATCAGTTAACGATGGAATCAGTTAACGATGAAATCAGTTAACGATGAAATCAGTTAAATGAAGATGAAATCAGTTAAATGAAGATGAAATCAGTTAACGATGAAATCAGTTAACAATGAAATCAGTTAACGATGAAATCAGTTAAAGATGAAATCAATTAACGATGGAATCAGTTAAATGAAGATGAAATCAGTTAACGATGAAATCAGTTAACGATGAAATCAGTTAAATGAAGATGAAATCAGTTAACGATGAAATCAGTTAACGATGAAATTAGTTAACGATGGAATCAGTTAAATGAAGATGAAATCAGTTAACGATGAAATCAGTTAACGATGAAATCAGTTAAATGAAGATGAAATCAGTTAACGATGAAATCAGTTAAAGATGAAATTAGTTAACGATGGAATCAGTTAAATGAAGATGAAATCAGTTAACGATGAAATCAGTTAACGATGAAATCAGTTAACGATGAAATCAGTTAAATGAAGATGAAATCAGTTAACGATGAAATCAGTTAAAGATGAAATCAGTTAACGATGGAATCAGTTAAATGAAGATGAAATCAGTTAACGATGAAATCAGTTAACGATGAAATCAGTTAAATGAAGATGAAATCAGTTAACGATGAAATCAGTTAAATGAAGATGAAATCAGTTAAATGAAGATGAAATCAGTTAACGATGAAATCAGTTACAGATGAAATCAGTTACATGAAGATTAAATCAGTTAACGATGAAATCAGTTAACGATGAAATCAGTTAAATGAAGATGAAATCAGTTAAATGAAGATGAAATCAGTTAACGATGAAATCAGTTACAGATGAAATCAGTTAACGATGAAATCAGTTACAGATGAAATCAGTTACATGAAGATTCAATCAGTTAACGATGAAATCAGTTAAAGATGAAATCAGTTAACGATGAAATCAGTTAAATGAAGAATGGAAATGAAATCAGTTAAATGAAGATGAAATCAGTTAACGATGAAATCAGTTAACGGTGAAATCAGTTAACGATGAAATCAGTTAAATGAAGATGAAATCAGTTAACGATGAAATCAGTTAAATGAAGATGAAATCAGTTAACGATGAAATCAGTTAACAATGAAATCAGTTAACGATGGAATCAGTTAAATGAAGATGAAATCAGTTAACGATGAAATCAGTTAACGATGAAATCAGTTAAATGAAGATGAAATCAGTTAAATGAAGATGAAATCAGTTAACGATGAAATCAGTTAAATGAAGATGAAATCAGTTAACGATGAAATCAGTTAAAGATGAAATCAGTTAACGATGGAATCAGTTAAATGAAGATGAAATCAGTTAACGATGAAATCAGTTAACGATGAAATCAGTTAAATGAAGATGAAATCAGTTAACGATGAAATCAGTTAACGATGAAATCAGTTAAATGAAGATGAAATCAGTTAACGATGAAATCAGTTAACGATGAAATCAGTTAACGATGAAATCAGTTAAATGAAGATGAAATCAGTTAACGATGAAATCAGTTAACGATGGAATCAGTTAAATGAAGATGAAATCAGTTAACGATGAAATCAGTTAAAGATGAAATCAGTTAACGATGAAATCAGTTAACGATGAAATCAGTTAACGATGAAATAAGTTAAATGAAGATGAAATCAGTTAACGATGAAATCAGTTAACGATGGAATCAGTTAAATGAAGATGAAATCAGTTAACGATGAAATCAGTTAACGATGAAATCAGTTAAATGAAGATGAAATCAGTTAACGATGAAATCAGTTAACGATGGAATCAGTTAACGATGGAATCAGTTAAATGAAGATGAAATCAGTTAACGATGAAATCAGTTAAATGAAGATGAAATCAGTTAACGATGAAATCAGTTAACGATGAAATCAGTTAACGATGGAATCAGTTAAATGAAGATGAAATCAGTTAAATGAAGATGAAATCAGTTAACGATGAAATCAGTTAATGATGAAATCAGTTAACGATGAAATCAGTTAACGATGAAATCAGTTAAATGAAGATGAAATCAGTTAACGATGAAATCAGTTAACGATGAAATCAGTTAAATGAAGATGAAATCAGTTAACGATGAAATCAGTTAAAGATGAAATCAGTTAACGATGGAATCAGTTAACGATGAAATCAGTTAACGATGAAATCAGTTAAATGAAGATGAAATCAGTTAAATGAAGATGAAATCAGTTAACGATGAAATCAGTTAACGATGGAATCAGTTAAATGAAGATGAAATCAGGTAACGATGAAATCAGTTAACGATGAAATCAGTTAAATGAAGATGAAATCAGTTAACGATGAAATCAGTTAAATGAAGATGAAATCAGTTAACGATGAAATCAGTTAACGATGAAATCAGTTAACGATGAAATCAGTTAAATGAAGATGAAATCAGTTAACGATGGAATCAGTTAACGATGAAATCAGTTAACGATGAAATCAGTTAAATGAAGATGAAATCAGTTAAATGAAGATGAAATCAGTTAACGATGAAATCAGTTAACGATGAAATCAGTTAACGATGAAATCAGTTAACGATGGAATCAGTTAAATGAAGATGAAATCAGTTAACGATGAAATCAGTTAACGATGAAATCAGTTAAATGAAGATGAAATCAGTTAACGATGAAATCAGTTAACGATGGAATCAGTTAACGATGAAATCAGTTAAATGAAGATGAAATCAGTTAAATGAAGATGAAATCAGTTAACGATGAAATCAGTTAACGATGAAATCAGTTAAATGAAGATGAAATCAGTTAACGATGAAATCAGTTAACGATGAAATCAGTTAACGATGAAATCAGTTAAATGAAGATGAAATCAGTTAACGATGAAATCAGTTAAAGATGAAATCAGTTAACGATGAAATCAGTTAACGATGAAATCAGTTAAATGAAGATGAAATCAGTTAACGATGAAATCAGTTAACGATGAAATCAGTTAAATGAAGATGAAATCAGTTAACGATGAAATCAGTTAAAGATGAAATCAGTTAACGAAGGAATCAGTTAACGATGGAATCAGTTAAATGAAGATGAAATCAGTTAACGATGAAATCAGTTAACGATGAAATCAGTTAACGATGAAATCAGTTAAATGAAGATGAAATCAGTTAACGATGAAATCAGTTAACGATGAAATCAGTTAACGATGAAATCAGTTAAATGAAGATGAAATCAGTTAACGATGAAATCAGTTAACGATGGAATCAGTTAACGATGAAATCAGTTAACGATGAAATCAGTTAAATGAAGATGAAATCAGTTAAAGATGAAATCGGTTAACGATGAAATCAGTTAAAGATGAAATCAGTTAACGATGAAATCAGTTAACGATGAAATCAGTTAAATGAAGATGAAATCAGTTAACGATGAAATCCGTTAACGATGAAATCCGTTAACGATGGAATCAGTTAAATGAAGATGAAATCAGTTAACGATGAAATCAGTTAACGATGAAATCAGTTAACGATGAAATCAGTTAAATGAAGATGAAATCAGTTAACGATGAAATCAGTTAAATGAAGATGAAATCAGTTAACGATGAAATCAGTTAACGATGAAATCAGTTAACGATGAAATCAGTTAAATGAAGATGAAATCAGTTAACGATGAAATCAGTTAACGATGGAATCAGTTAACGATGAAATCAGTTAACGATGAAATCAGTTAAATGAAGATGAAATCAGTTAAAGATGAAATCGGTTAACGATGAAATCAGTTAACGATGAAATCAGTTAAATGAAGATGAAATCAGTTAACGATGAAATCAGTTAAATGAAGATGAAATCAGTTAACGATGAAATCAGTTAACGATGAAATCAGTTAACGATGAAATCAGTTAAATGAAGATGAAATCAGTTAACGATGAAATCAGTTAACGATGGAATCAGTTAACGATGAAATCAGTTAACGATGAAATCAGTTAAATGAAGATGAAATCAGTTAAAGATGAAATCGGTTAACGATGAAATCAGTTAACGATGAAATCAGTTAACGATGAAATCAGTTAACGATGAAATCAGTTAAATGAAGATGAAATCAGTTAACGATGAAATCCGTTAACGATGAAATCCGTTAACGATGGAATCAGTTAAATGAAGATGAAATCAGTTAACGATGAAATCAGTTAACGATGAAATCAGTTAACGATGAAATCAGTTAAATGAAGATGAAATCAGTTAACGATGAAATCAGTTAAATGAAGATGAAATCAGTTAAAGATGAAATCAGTTAACGATGAAATCAGTTAACGATGAAATCAGTTAAATGAAGATGAAATCAGTTAACGATGAAATCAGTTAACGATGAAATCAATTAACGATGAAATCAGTTAAATGAAGATGAAATCAGTTAACGATGAAATCAGTTAAAGATGAAATCAGTTAAATGAAGAATGAAGATGAAATCAGTTAACGATGAAATCAGTTAACGATGAAATCAGTTAACGATGAAATCAGTTAAATGAAGATGAAATCAGTTCACGATGAAATCAGTTAACGATGAAATCAGTTAAATGAAGAATGAAAATGAAATCAGTTAAATGAAGATGAAATCAGTTAACGATGAAATCAGTTAACGATGAAATCAGTTAACGATGAAATCAGTTAACGATGGAATCAGTTAAATGAAGATGAAATCAGTTCACGGTGAAATCAGTTAACGATGGAATCAGTTAACGATGAGATCAGTTAACGATGAAATCAGTTAACGATGAAATCAGTTAAATGAAGATGAAATCAGTTAACGATGAAATCAGTTAACGATGAAATCAATTAACGATGAAATCAGTTAAATGAAGATGAAATCAGTTAACGATGAAATCAGTTAAATGAAGATGAAATCAGTTAACGATGAAATCAGTTAACGATGAAATCAGTTAAATGAAGATGAAATCAGTTAACGATGAAATCAGTTAACGATGAAATCAGTTAAATGAAGATGAAATCAGTTAACGATGAAATCAGTTAACGATGAAATCAGTTAAATGAAGAATGAAAATGAAATCAGTTAAATGAAGATGAAATCAGTTAACGATGAAATCAGTTAACGATGGAATCAGTTAACGATGGAATCAGTTAAATGAAGATGAAATCAGTTAACGATGAAATCAGTTAAATGAAGATGAAATCAGTTAACGATGAAATCAGTTAAAGATGAAATCAGTTAACGATGAAATCAGTTAACGATGAAATCAGTTAAATGAAGATGAAATCAGTTAACGATGAAATCAGTTAACGATGAAATCAGTTAACGATGGAATCAGTTAAATGAAGATGAAATCAGTTAACGATGAAATCAGTTAACGATGAAATCAGTTAACGATGGAATCAGTTAAATGAAGATGAAATCAGTTAACGATGAAATCAGTTAACGATGAAATCAGTTAAATGAAGATGAAATCAGTTAAATGAAGATGAAATCAGTTAACGATGAAATCAGTTAACGATGAAATCAGTTAACGATGAAATCAGTTAAATGAAGATGAAATCAGTTAACGATGAAATCAGTTAACGATGAAATCAATTAACGATGAAATCAGTTAAATGAAGATGAAATCAGTTAACGATGAAATCAGTTAAAGATGAAATCAGTTAAATGAAGAATGAAGATGAAATCAGTTAACGATGAAATCAGTTAAATGAAGATGAAATCAGTTAAATGAAGATGATATCAGTTAACGATGAAATCAGTTAAAGATGAAATCAGTTAACGATGGAATCAGTTAACGATGAAATCAGTTAACGATGTAATCAGTTAAATGAAGATGAAATCAGTTAAAGATGAAATCGGTTAACGATGAAATCAGTTAAAGATGAAATCAGTTAACGATGAAATCAGTTAACGATGAAATCAGTTAAATGAAGATGAAATCAGTTAACGATGAAATCCGTTAACGATGAAATCCGTTAACGATGGAATCAGTTAAATGAAGATGAAATCAGTTAACGATGAAATCAGTTAACGATGAAATCAGTTAAATGAAGAATGAAAATGAAATCAGTTAAATGAAGATGAAATCAGTTAACGATGAAATCAGTTAACGATGAAATCAGTTAAATGAAGATGAAATCAGTTAACGATGAAATCAGTTAACGATGAAATCAGTTAAATGAAGATGAAATCAGTTAACGATGAAATCAGTTAACGATGAAATCAGTTAAATGAAGATGAAATCAGTTAACGATGAAATCAGTTAACGATGGAATCAGTTAAATGAAGATGAAATCAGTTAACGATGAAATCAGTTAACGATGAAATCAGTTAAATGAAGATGAAATCAGTTAACGATGAAATCAGTTAAATGAAGATGAAATCAGTTAACGATGAAATCAGTTAACGATGAAATCAGTTAACGATGAAATCAGTTAAATGAAGATGAAATCAGTTAACGATGAAATCAGTTAAATGAAGATGAAATCAGTTAACGATGAAATCAGTTAACGATGAAATCAGTTAACGATGAAATCACTTAACGATGAAATCAGTTAAATGAAGATGAAATCAGTTAACGATGAAATCAGTTAAATGAAGATGAAATCAGTTAACGATGAAATCAGTTAAAGATGAAATCAGTTAACGATGGAATCAGTTAACGATGAAATCAGTTAAATGAAGATGAAATCAGTTAAATGAAGATGAAATCAGTTAACGATGAAATCAGTTAACGATGAAATCAGTTAAAGATGAAATCAGTTAACGATGAAATCAGTTAACGATGAAATCAGTTAAATGAAGATGAAATCAGTTAACGATGAAATCAGTTAACGATGAAATCAGTTAAATGAAGATGAAATCAGTTAAATGAAGATGAAATCAGTTAACGATGAAATCAGTTAACGATGAAATCAGTTAAATGAAGATGAAATCAGTTAACGATGAAATCAGTTAACGATGAAATCAGTTAACGATGGAATCAGTTAACGATGAAATCAGTTAACGATGAAATCAGTTAAATGAAGATGAAATCAGTTAACGATGAAATCAGTTAACGATGAAATCAATTAAATGAAGATGAAATCAGTTAACGATGAAATCAGTTAAATGAAGATGAAATCAGTTAACGATGAAATCAGTTAACCATGAAATCAGTTAAAGATGAAATCAGTTAACGATGAAATCAGTTAACGATGAAATCAGTTAAAGATGAAATCAGTTAACGATGAAATCAGTTAACGATGGAATCAGTTAACGATGAAATCAGTTAAATGAAGATGAAATCAGTTAACGATGAAATCAGTTAAAGATGAAATCAGTTAACGATGAAATCAGTTAACGATGAAATCAGTTAAATGAAGATGAAATCAGTTAACGATGAAATCAGTTAAAGATGAAATCAGTTAACGATGAAATCAGTTAACGATGGAATCAGTTAAATGAAGATGAAATCAGTTAACGATGAAATCAGTTAAAGATGAAATCAGTTAACGATGAAATCAGTTAACGATGAAATCAGTTAAATGAAGATGAAATCCGTTAAATGAAGATGAAATCAGTTAACGATGAAATCAGTTAACGATGAAATCAGTTAAATGAAGATGAAATCAGTTAAAGATGAAATCAGTTAACGATGAAATCAGTTAACGATGAAATCAGTTAAATGAAGATGAAATCAGTTAACGATGAAATCAGTTAACGATGAAATCAATTAACGATGAAATCAGTTAAATGAAGATGAAATCAGTTAACGATGAAATCAGTTAACGATGAAATCAGTTAAATGAAGAATGAAGATGAAATCAGTTAACGATGAAATCAGTTAACGATGAAATCAGTTAACGATGAAATCAGTTAAATGAAGATGAAATCAGTTAACGATGAAATCAGTTAACGATGAAATCAGTTAACGATGAAATCAGTTAAATGAAGATGAAATCAGTTAACGATGAAATCAGTTAAATGAAGATGAAATCAGTTAACGATGAAATCAGTTAACGATGAAATCAGTTAACGATGAAATCACTTAACGATGAAATCAGTTAAATGAAGATGAAATCAGTTAACGATGAAATCAGTTAAATGAAGATGAAATCAGTTAACGATGAAATCAGTTAAATGAAGATGAAATCAGTTAACGATGAAATCAGTTAAATGAAGATGAAATCAGTTAACGATGAAATCAGTTAACGATGAAATCAGTTAACGATGAAATCAGTTAAATGAAGATGAAATCAGTTAACGATGAAATCAGTTAAATGAAGATGAAATCAGTTAACGATGAAATCAGTTAACGATGAAATCAGTTAACGATGGAATCAGTTAACGATGAAATCAGTTAACGATGAAATCAGTTAAATGAAGATGAAATCAGTTAACGATGAAATCAGTTAACGATGAAATCAGTTAACGATGAAATCAATTAAATGAAGATGAAATCAGTTAACGATGAAATCAGTTAACGATGAAATCAGTTAACGATGAAATCAGTTAAATGAAGATGAAATCAGTTAACGATGAAATCAGTTAACGATGAAATCAGTTAAATGAAGAATGAAAATGAAATCAGTTAAATGAAGATGAAATCAGTTAACGATGAAATCAGTTAACGATGAAATCAGTTAACGATGGAATCAGTTAAATGAAGATGAAATCAGTTCACGGTGAAATCAGTTAACGATGGAATCAGTTAACGATGAGATCAGTTAACGATGAAATCAGTTAACGATGAAATCAGTTAAATGAAGATGAAATCAGTTAACGATGAAATCAGTTAACGATGAAATCAATTAACGATGAAATCAGTTAAATGAAGATGAAATCAGTTAACGATGAAATCAGTTAAATGAAGATGAAATCAGTTAACGATGAAATCAGTTAACGATTAAATCAGTTAAATGAAGATGAAATCAGTTAACGATGAAATCAGTTAACGATGAAATCAGTTAAATGAAGATGAAATCAGTTAACGATGAAATCAGTTAACGATGAAATCAGTTAAATGAAGAATGAAAATGAAATCAGTTAAATGAAGATGAAATCAGTTAACGATGAAATCAGTTAACGATGGAATCAGTTAACGATGGAATCAGTTAAATGAAGATGAAATCAGTTAACGATGAAATCAGTTAAATGAAGATGAAATCAGTTAACGATGAAATCAGTTAAAGATGAAATCAGTTAACGATGAAATCAGTTAACGATGAAATCAGTTAAATGAAGATGAAATCAGTTAACGATGAAATCAGTTAAAGATGAAATCAGTTAACGATGAAATCAGTTAACGATGGAATCAGTTAAATGAAGATGAAATCAGTTAACGATGAAATCAGTTAACGATGAAATCAGTTAACGATGGAATCAGTTAAATGAAGATGAAATCAGTTAACGATGAAATCAGTTAACGATGAAATCAGTTAAATGAAGATGAAATCAGTTAACGATGAAATCAGTTAACGATGAAATCAGTTAAATGAAGATGAAATCAGTTAACGATGAAATCAGTTAACGATGAAATCAATTAACGATGAAATCAGTTAAATGAAGATGAAATCAGTTAACGATGAAATCAGTTAAAGATGAAATCAGTTAAATGAAGAATGAAGATGAAATCAGTTAACGATGAAATCAGTTAAATGAAGATGAAATCAGTTAAATGAAGATGAAATCAGTTAACGATGAAATCAGTTAAAGATGAAATCAGTTAACGATGGAATCAGTTAACGATGAAATCAGTTAACGATGAAATCAGTTAAATGAAGATGAAATCAGTTAAAGATGAAATCGGTTAACGATGAAATCAGTTAACGATGAAATCAGTTAACGATGAAATCAGTTAAATGAAGATGAAATCAGTTAACGATGAAATCCGTTAACGATGAAATCCGTTAACGATGGAATCAGATAAATGAAGATGAAATCAGTTAACGATGAAATCAGTTAACGATGAAATCAGTTAACGATGAAATCAGTTAAATGAAGATGAAATCAGTTAACGATGAAATCAGTTAACGATGAAATCAATTAACGATGAAATCAGTTAAATGAAGATGAAATCAGTTAACGATGAAATCAGTTAAATGAAGATGAAATCAGTTAACGATGAAATCAGTTAACGATGAAATCAGTTAAATGAAGATGAAATCAGTTAACGATGAAATCAGTTAACGATGAAATCAGTTAAATGAAGATGAAATCAGTTAACGATGAAATCAGTTAACGATGAAATCAGTTAAATGAAGAATGAAAATGAAATCAGTTAAATGAAGATGAAATCAGTTAACGATGAAATCAGTTAACGATGGAATCAGTTAACGATGGAATCAGTTAAATGAAGATGAAATCAGTTAACGATGAAATCAGTTAAATGAAGATGAAATCAGTTAACGATGAAATCAGTTAAATGAAGATGAAATCAGTTAACGATGAAATCAGTTAAAGATGAAATCAGTTAACGATGAAATCAGTTAACGATGAAATCAGTTAAATGAAGATGAAATCAGTTAACGATGAAATCAGTTAACGATGAAATCAGTTAAATGAAGATGAAATCAGTTAACGATGAAATCAGTTAACGATGAAATCAGTTAAATGAAGAATGAAAATGAAATCAGTTAAATGAAGATGAAATCAGTTAACGATGAAATCAGTTAACGATGAAATCAGTTAACGATGAAATCAGTTAACGATGGAATCAGTTAAATGAAGATGAAATCAGTTCACGTTGAAATCAGTTAACGATGGAATCAGTTAACGATGGGATCAGTTAACGATGAAATCAGTTAACGATGAAATCAGTTAAATGAAGATGAAATCAGTTAACGATGAAATCAGTTAACGATGGAATCAGTTAAATGAAGATGAAATCAGTTAACGATGAAATCAGTTAAATGAAGATGAAATCAGTTAACGATGAAATCAGTTAAATGAAGATGAAATCAGTTAACGATGAAATCAGTTAACGATGAAATCAGTTAAATGAAGATGAAATCAGTTAACGATGAAATCAGTTAACGATGAAATCAGTTAAATGAAGAATGAAAATGAAATCAGTTAAATGAAGATGAAATCAGTTAACGATGAAATCAGTTAACGATGAAATCAGTTAAATGAAGATGAAATCAGTTAACGATGAAATCAGTTAACGATGAAATCAGTTAAATGAAGATGAAATCAGTTTACGATGAAATCAGTTAACGATGAAATCAGTTAAATGAAGATGAAATCAGTTAACGATGAAATCAGTTAACGATGAAATCAGTTGACGATGGAATCAGTTAAATGAAGATGAAATCAGTTAACGATGAAATCAGTTAACGATGAAATCAGTTAACGATGAAATCAGTTAAATGAAGATGAAATCAGTTAACGATGAAATCAGTTAACGATGAAATCAGTTAAATGAAGATGAAATCAGTTAACGATGAAATCAGTTAAATGAAGATGAAATCAGTTAACGATGAAATCAGTTAACGATGAAATCAGTTAACGATGGAATCAGTTAACGATGAAATCAGTTAACGATGAAATCAGTTAACGATGGAATCAGTTAACGATGAAATCAGTTAACGATGGAATCAGTTAACGATGAAATCAGTTAACGATGAAATCAGTTAAATGAAGATGAAATCAGTTAACGATGAAATCAGTTAACGATGAAATCAGTTAAATGAAGATGAAATCAGTTAACGATGAAATCAGTTAACGATGAAATCAGTTAACGATGAAATCACTTAACGATGAAATCAGTTAAATGAAGATGAAATCAGTTAACGATGAAATCAGTTAAATGAAGATGAAATCAGTTAACGATGAAATCAGTTAAAGATGAAATCAGTTAACGATGGAATCAGTTAACGATGAAATCAGTTAAATGAAGATGAAATCAGTTAAATGAAGATGAAATCAGTTAACGATGAAATCAGTTAACGATGAAATCAGTTAACGATGAAATCAGTTAAATGAAGATGAAATCAGTTAACGATGAAATCAGTTAACGATGAAATCAGTTAAATGAAGATGAAATCAGTTAAATGAAGATGAAATCAGTTAACGATGAAATCAGTTAACGATGAAATCAGTTAAATGAAGATGAAATCAGTTAACGATGAAATCAGTTAACGATGGAATCAGTTAACGATGAAATCAGTTAACGATGAAATCAGTTAAATGAAGATGAAATCAGTTAACGATGAAATCAGTTAACGATGAAATCAGTTAACGATGAAATCAATTAAATGAAGATGAAATCAGTTAACGATGAAATCAGTTAAATGAAGATGAAATCAGTTAACGATGAAATCAGTTAAAGATGAAATCAGTTAACGATGAAATCAGTTAACGATGAAATCAGTTAAATGAAGATGAAATCAGTTAACGATGAAATCAGTTAAAGATGAAATCAGTTAACGATGAAATCAGTTAACGATGGAATCAGTTAACGATGAAATCAGTTAAATGAAGATGAAATCAGTTAACGATGAAATCAGTTAAAGATGAAATCAGTTAACGATGAAATCAGTTAACGATGAAATCAGTTAAATGAAGATGAAATCAGTTAACGATGAAATCAGTTAAAGATGAAATCAGTTAACGATGAAATCAGTTAACGATGGAATCAGTTAAATGAAGATGAAATCAGTTAACGATGAAATCAGTTAAAGATGAAATCAGTTAACGATGAAATCAGTTAACGATGAAATCAGTTAAATGAAGATGAAATCAGTTAAATGAAGATGAAATCAGTTAACGATGAAATCAGTTAACGATGAAATCAGTTAAATGAAGATGAAATCAGTTAAAGATGAAATCAGTTAACGATGAAATCAGTTAACGATGAAATCAGTTAAATGAAGATGAAATCAGTTAACGATGAAATCAGTTAACGATGAAATCAGTTAAATGAAGATGAAATCAGTTAACGATGAAATCAGTTAACGATGAAATCAGTTAACGATGAAATCAGTTAAATGAAGATGAAATCAGTTAACGATGAAATCAGTTAACGATGAAATCAGTTAAATGAAGATGAAATCAGTTAACGATGAAATCAGTTAACGATGAAATCAGTTAAATGAAGATGAAATCAGTTAACGATGAAATCAGTTAACGATGAAATCAATTAAATGAAGATGAAATCAGTTAACGATGAAATCAGTTAACGATGAAATCAGTTAAATGAAGATGAAATCAGTTAAGGATGAAATCAGTTAACGATGAAATCAATTAAATGAAGATGAAATCTGTTAACGATGAAATCAGTTAAATGAAGATGAAATCAGTTAACGATGAAATCAGTTAAAGATGAAATCAGTTAACGATGGAATCAGTTAACGATGAAATCAGTTAACGATGAAATCAGTTAAATGAAGATGAAATCAGTTAACGATGAAATCAGTTAACGATGAAATCAGTTAACGATGAAATCAGTTAAATGAAGATGAAATCAGTTAACGATGAAATCAGTTAACGATGAAATCAGTTAAATGAAGATGAAATCAGTTATCGATGAAATCAGTTAAAGATGAAATCAGTTAACGATGGAATCAGTTAAATGAAGATGAAATCAGTTAACGATGAAATCAGTTAAAGATGAAATCAGTTACAGATGAAATCAGTTACATGAAGATTAAATCAGTTAACGATGAAATCAGTTAACGATGAAATCAGTTAATGATGAAATCAGTTAAATGAAGATGAAATCAGTTAACGATGAAATCAGTTAACGATGAAATCAGTTAAATGAAGATGAAATCAGTTAACGATGAAATCAGTTAAATGAAGATGAAATCAGTTAACGATGAAATCAGTTAAATGAAGAATGAAAATGAAATCAGTTAAATGAAGATGAAATCAGTTAACGATGAAATCAGTTAACGATGAAATCAGTTAAATGAAGATGAAATCAGTTAACGATGAAATCAGTTAACGATGAAATCAGTTAACGATGAAATCAGTTAAATGAAGATGAAATCAGTTAACGATGAAATCAGTTAAATGAAGATGAAATCAGTTAACGATGAAATCAGTTAAATGAAGAATGAAAATGAAATCAGTTAAATGAAGATGAAATCAGTTAACGATGAAATCAGTTAACGATGAAATCAGTTAACGATGAAATCAGTTAAATGAAGATGAAATCAGTTAACGATGAAATCAGTTAACGATGAAATCAGTTAAATGAAGATGAAATCAGTTAACGATGAAATCAGTTAAATGAAGATGAAATCAGTTAACGATGAAATCAGTTAAAGATGAAATCAGTTAACGATGAAATCAGTTAACGATGAAATCAGTTAAATGAATATGAAATCAGTTAACGATGGAATCAGTTAACGATGGAATCAGTTAACGATGAAATCAGTTAACGATGAAATCAGTTAAATGAAGATGAAATCAGTTAACGATGAAATCAGTTAAATGAAGATGAAATCAGTTAACGATGAAATCAGTTAACGATGAAATCAGTTAACGATGGAATCAGTTAAATGAAGATGAAATCAGTTAACGATGAAATCAGTTAAATGAAGATGAAATCAGTTAAATGAAGATGAAATCAGTTAACGATGAAATCAGTTAAAGATGAAATCAGTTACAGATGAAATCAGTTACATGAAGATTAAATCAGTTAACGATGAAATCAGTTAAAGATTAAATCAGTTAACGATGAAATCAGTTAACGATGAAATCAGTTAAATGAAGATGAAATCAGTTAATGATGAAATCAGTTAATGATGAAATCAGTTAAAGATGAAATCAGTTAAATGAAGATGAAATCAGTTAACGATGAAATCAGTTAAAGATGAAATCAGTTACATGAAGATTAAATCAGTTAACGATGAAATCAGTTAAATGAAGAATGAAAATGAAATCAGTTAAATGAAGATGAAATCAGTTAACGATGAAATCAGTTAAATGAAGATGAAATCAGTTAAATGAAGATGAAATCAGTTAACGATGAAATCAGTTAAATGAAGATGAAATCAGTTAATGATGAAATCAGTTAAATGAAGATGAAATCAGTTAATGATGAAATCAGTTAAAGATGAAATCAGTTAACGATGGAATCAGTTAAATGAAGATGAAATCAGTTAACGATGAAATCAGTTAACGATGAAATCAGTTAAATGAAGATGAAATCAGTTAACGATGAAATCAGTTAACGATGAAATCAGTTAACGATGAAATCTGTTAAATGAAGAATGAAAATGAAATCAGTTAAATGAAGATGAAATCAGTTAACGATGAAATCAGTTAAAGATGAAATCAGTTAACGATGAAATCAGTTAAAGATGAAATCAGTTAACGATGAAATCAGTTAAATGAAGATGAAATCAGTTAACGATGAAATCAGTTAAAGATGAAATCAGTTAACGATGGAATCAGTTAACGATGAAATCAGTTAAATGAAGATGAAATCAGTTAAATGAAGATGAAATCAGTTAACGATGAAATCAGTTAACGATGAAATCAGTTAAATGAAGATGAAATCAGTTAAAGATGGAATCAGTTAACGATGAAATCAGTTAACGATGAAATCAGTTAAATGAAGATGAAATCAGTTAACGATGAAATCAGTTAAATGAAGAATGAAAATGAAATCAGTTAAATGAAGATGAAATCAGTTAACGATGAAATCAGTTAACGATGAAATCAGTTAAATGAAGATGAAATCAGTTAACGATGAAATCAGTTAACGATGAAATCAGTTAACGATGAAATCAGTTAAATGAAGATGAAATCAGTTAACGATGAAATCAATTAAATGAAGATGAAATCAGTTAACGATGAAATCAGTTAAATGAAGAATGAAAATGAAATCAGTTAAATGAAGATGAAATCAGTTAACGATGAAATCAGTTAACGATGAAATCAGTTAAATGAAGATGAAATCAGTTAACAATGAAATCAGTTAACGATGAAATCAGTTAAATGAAGATGAAATCAGTTAACGATGAAATCAGTTAAATGAAGATGAAATCAGTTAACGATGAAATCAGTTAAAGATGAAATCAGTTAACGATGAAATCAGTTAACGATGAAATCAGTTAAATGAATATGAAATCAGTTAACGATGAAATCAGTTAACGATGGAATCAGTTAACGATGAAATCAGTTAACGATGAAATCAGTTAAATGAAGATGAAATCAGTTAACGATGAAATCAGTTAAATGAAGATGAAATCAGTTAACGATGAAATCAGTTAACGATGAAATCAGTTAACGATGGAATCAGTTAAATGAAGATGAAATCAGTTAACGATGAAATCAGTTAAATGAAGATGAAATCAGTTAAATGAAGATGAAATCAGTTAACGATGAAATCAGTTAAAGATGAAATCAGTTACAGATGAAATCAGTTACATGAAGATTAAATCAGTTAACGATGAAATCAGTTAAAGATTAAATCAGTTAACGATGAAATCAGTTAACGATGGAATCAGTTAAATGAAGATGAAATCAGTTAACGATGAAATCAGTTAAATGAAGATGAAATCAGTTAACGATGAAATCAGTTAACGATGGAATCAGTTAAATGAAGAATGAAAATGAAATCAGTTAAATGAAGATGAAATCAGTTAACGATGAAATCAGTAAACGATGAAATCAGTTAACGATGGAATCAGTTAAATGAAGATGAAATCAGTTAACGATGGAATCAGTTAACGATGAAATCAGTTAACGATGAAATCAGTTAACGATGAAATCAGTTAAATGAAGATGAAATCAGTTAACGATAAAATCAGTTAACGATGAAATCAGTTAAATGAAGATGAAATCAGTTAACGATGGAATCAGTTAACGATGAAATCAGTTAACGATGGAATCAGTTAACGATGAAATCAGTTAACGATGAAATCAGTTAACGATGGAATCAGTTAAATGAAGATGAAATCAGTTAACGATGAAATCAGTTAACGATGAAATCAGTTAAATGAAGATGAAATCAGTTAACGATGAAATCAGTTAACGATGGAATCAGTTAAATGAAGATGAAATCAGTTAACGATGAAATCAGTTAACGATGAAATCAGTTAAATGAAGATGAAATCAGTTAACGATGAAATCAGTTAACGATGAAATCAGTTAACGATGAAATCAGTTAAATGAAGATGAAATCAGTTAACGATGAAATCAGTTAAAGATGAAATCAGTTAACGATGAAATCAGTTAACGATGAAATCAGTTAAATGAAGATGAAATCAGTTAAAGATGAAATCAGTTAACGATGAAATCAGTTAACGATGGAATCAGTTAAATGAAGATGAAATCAGGTAACGATGAAATCAGTTAACGATGAAATCAGTTAAATGAAGATGAAATCAGTTAACGATGAAATCAGTTAAATGAAGATGAAATCAGTTAACGATGAAATCAGTTAAAGATGAAATCAGTTAACGATGAAATCAGTTAAATGAAGAATGAAAATGAAATCAGTTAAATGAAGATGAAATCAGTAAACGATGAAATCAGTTAACGATGGAATCAGTTAAATGAAGATGAAATCAGTTAACGATGAAATCAGTTAAATGAAGATGAAATCAGTTAAATGAAGATGAAATCAGTTAACGATGAAATCAGTTAAAGATGAAATCAGTTACATGAAGATTAAATCAGTTAACGATGAAATCAGTTAAATGAAGAATGAAAATGAAATCAGTTAAATGAAGATGAAATCAGTTAACGATGAAATCAGTAAACGATGAAATCAGTTAACGATGGAATCAGTTAAATGAAGATGAAATCAGTTAACGATGAAATCAGTTAAATGAAGATGAAATCAGTTAAATGAAGATGAAATCAGTTAACGATGAAATCAGTTAAATGAAGATGAAATCAGTTAATGATGAAATCAGTTAAATGAAGATGAAATCAGTTAATGATGAAATCAGTTAAAGATGAAATCAGTTAACGATGGAATCAGTTAAATGAAGATGAAATCAGTTAACGATGAAATCAGTTAACGATGAAATCAGTTAAATGAAGATGAAATCAGTTAACGATGAAATCAGTTAACGATGAAATCTGTTAAATGAAGAATGAAAATGAAATCAGTTAAATGAAGATGAAATCAGTTAACGATGAAATCAGTTAAAGATGAAATCAGTTAACGATGAAATCAGTTAAAGATGAAATCAGTTAACGATGAAATCAGTTAAATGAAGATGAAATCAGTTAACGATGAAATCAGTTAACGATGAAATCAGTTAACGATGAAATCAGTTAAATGAAGATGAAATCAGTTAACGATGAAATCAGTTAACGATGAAATCAGTTAAATGAAGATGAAATCAGTTAACGATGAAATCAGTTAACGATGGAATCAGTTAACGATGAAATCAGTTAACGATGAAATCAGTTAAATGAAGATGAAATCAGTTAAATGAAGATGAAATCAGTTAACGATGAAATCAGTTAAAGATGAAATCAGTTAACGATGAAATCAGTTAACGATGGAATCAGTTAAATGAAGATGAAATCAGTTAACGATGAAATCAGTTAACGATGAAATCAGTTAAATGAAGATGAAATCAGTTAACGATGAAATCAGTTAAAGATGAAATCAGTTAACGATGGAATCAGTTAACGATGAAATCAGTTAAATGAAGATGAAATCAGTTAAATGAAGATGAAATCAGTTAACGATGAAATCAGTTAACGATGAAATCAGTTAAATGAAGATGAAATCAGTTAAAGATGGAATCAGTTAACGATGAAATCAGTTAACGATGGAATCAGTTAACGATGAAATCAGTTAACGATGAAATCAGTTAACGATGAAATCAGTTAAATGAAGATGAAATCAGTTAACGATGAAATCAGTTAAAGATGAAATCAGTTAACGATGAAATCAGTTAACGATGGAATCAGTTAAATGAAGATGAAATCAGTTAACGATGAAATCAGTTAACGATGAAATCAGTTAAATGAAGATGAAATCAGTTAACGATGAAATCAGTTAACGATGGAATCAGTTAAATGAAGATGAAATCAGTTAACGATGAAATCAGTTAACGATGAAATCAGTTAACGATGGAATCAGTTAAATGAAGATGAAATCAGTTAACGATGAAATCAGTTAAATGAAGATGAAATCAGTTAACGATGAAATCAGTTAACGATGGAATCAGTTAAATGAAGATGAAATCAGTTAACGATGAAATCAGTTAACGATGAAATCAGTTAACGATGAAATCAGTTAAATGAAGATGAAATCAGTTAAATGAAGATGAAATCAGTTAACGATGAAATCAGTTAACGATGAAATCAGTTAACGATGAAATCAGTTAACGATGAAATCAGTTAAATGAAGATGAAATCAGTTAACGATGAAATCAGTTAAATGAAGATGAAATCAGTTAACGATGAAATCAGTTAAATGAAGATGAAATCAGTTAACGATGAAATCAGTTAAATGAAGATGAAATCAGTTAACGATGAAATCAGTTAAAGATGAAATCAGTTAACGATGGAATCAGTTAACGATGAAATCAGTTAAATGAAGATGAAATCAGTTAAATGAAGATGAAATCAGTTAACGATGAAATCAGTTAAAGATGAAATCAGTTAACGATGAAATCAGTTAACGATGAAATCAGTTAAATGAAGATGAAATCAGTTAACGATGAAATCAGTTAAATGAAGATGAAATCAGTTAACGATGAAATCAGTTAAAAATGAAATCAGTTAACGATGAAATCATTTAAATGAAGAATGAAAATGAAATCAGTTAAATGAAGATGAAATCAGTTAACGATGAAATCAGTTAACGATGGAATCAGTTAAATGGAGATGAAATCAGTTAACGATGAAATCAGTTAACGATGAAATCAGTTAAATGAAGATGAAATCAGTTAAATGAAGATGAAATCAGTTAACGATGAAATCAGTTAAAGATGAAATCAGTTAACGATGGAATCAGTTAACGATGAAATCAGTTAAATGAAGATGAAATCAGTTAAATGAAGATGAAATCAGTTAACGATGAAATCAGTTAAATGAAGATGAAATCAGTTAACGATGAAATCAGTTAAAAATGAAATCAGTTAACGATGAAATCATTTAAATGAAGAATGAAAATGAAATCAGTTAAATGAAGATGAAATCAGTTAACGATGAAATCAGTTAACGATGAAATCAGTTAACGATGGAATCAGTTAAATTAAGATGAAATCAGTTAACGATGAAATCAGTTAAATGAAGATGAAATCAGTTAACGATGAAATCAGTTAAATGAAGATGAAATCAGTTAACGATGAAATCAGTTAAAGATGAAATCAGTTAACGATGGAATCAGTTAACGATGGAATCAGTTAACGATGAAATCAGTTAGCGATGAAATCAGTTAAATGAAGATGAAATCAGTTAAATGAAGATGAAATCAGTTAACGATGAAATCAGTTAAAGATGAAATCAGTTAACGATGAAATCAGTTAACGATGGAATCAGTTAAATGAAGATGAAATCAGTTAACGATGAAATCAGTTAACGATGAAATCAGTTAAATGAAGATGAAATCAGTTAAATGAAGATGAAATCAGTTAACGATGAAATCAGTTAAATGAAGATGAAATCAGTTAACGATGAAATCAGTTAAAGATGAAATCAGTTAACGATGAAATCAGTTAACGATGAAATCAGTTAAATGAAGATGAAATCAGTTAACGATGAAATCAGTTAACGATGGAATCAGTTAACGATGAAATCAGTTAACGATGAAATCAGTTAAATGAAGATGAAATCAGTTAACGATGAAATCAGTTAACGATAAAATCAGTTAAAGATGAAATCAGTTAACGATGAAATCAGGTAACGATGAAATCAGGTAACGATGAAATCAGTTAACGATGAAATCAGTTAACGATGGAATCAGTTAAATGAAGATGAAATCAGTTAAAGATGAAATCAGTTAAATGAAGATGAAATCAGTTAACGATGAAATCAGTTAACGATGAAATCAGTTAACGATGAAATCAGTTAAATGAAGATGAAATCAGTTAACGATGAAATCAGTTAACGATGGAATCAGTTAAATGAAGATGAAATCAGTTAACGATGAAATCAGTTAAAGATGAAATCAGTTAAAGATGAAATCAGTTAACGATGAAATCAGTTAACGATGAAATCAGTTAAATGAAGATGAAATCAGTTAACGATGAAATCAGTTAACGATGAAATCAGTTAAATGAAGAATGAAAATGAAATCAGTTAAATGAAGATGAAATCAGTTAACGATGAAATCAGTTAACGATGAAATCAGTTAACGATGGAATCAGTTAAATGAAGATGAAATCAGTTCACGGTGAAATCAGTTCACGATGGAATCAGTTAACGATGAAATCAGTTAAAGATGAAATCAGTTAACGATGAAATCAGTTAACGATGAAATCAGTTAACGATGGAATCAGTTAAATGAAGATGAAATCAGTTCACGGTGAAATCAGTTAACGATGGAATCAGTTAACGATGAAATCAGTTAAAGATGAAATCAGTTAACGATGAAATCAGTTAACGATGGAATCAGTTAAATGAAGATGAAATCAGTTAACGATGAAATCAGTTAACGATGAAATCAGTTAAATGAAGATGAAATCAGTTAAATGAAGATGAAATCAGTTAACGATGAAATCAGTTAAATGAAGATGAAATCAGTTAACGATGAAATCAGTTAAAGATGAAATCAGTTAACGATGAAATCAGTTAACGATGAAATCAGTTAACGATAAAATCAGTTAAAGATGAAATCAGTTAACGATGAAATCAGGTAAAGATGAAATCAGGTAACGATGAAATCAGTTAACGATGGAATCAGTTAAATGAAGATGAAATCAGTTAACGATGAAATCAGTTAACGATGAAATCAGTTAACGATGAAATCAATTAAATGAAGATGAAATCAGTTAACGATGAAATCAGTTAAAAGAAGATGAAATCAGTTAACGATGAAATCAGTTAACGATGAAATCAGTTAACGATGAAATCAGTTAAATGAAGATGAAATCAGTTAACGATGAAATCAGTTAAATGAAGAATGAAAATGAAATCAGTTAAATGAAGATGAAATCAGTTAACGATGAAATCAGTTAAATGAAGATGAAATCAGTTAACGATGAAATCAGTTAACGATGGAATCAGTTAACGATGAAATCAGTTAACGATGAAATCAGTTAAATGAAGATGAAATCAGTTAACGATGAAATCAGTTAACGATGAAATCAGTTAAATGAAGATGAAATCAGTTAACGATGAAATCAGTTAAATGAAGATGAAATCAGTTAACGATGAAATCAGTTAACGATGAAATCAGTTAAATGAAGATGAAATCAGTTAACGATGAAATCAGTTAAATGAAGATGAAATCAGTTAAATGAAGATGAAATCAGTTAACGATGAAATCAGTTAACGATGAAATCAGTTAACGATGAAATCAGTTAAATGAAGATGAAATCAGTTAACGATGAAATCAGTTAAATGAAGATGAAATCAGTTAACGATGAAATCAGTTAAATGAAGATGAAATCAGTTAACGATGAAATCAGTTAAATGAAGATGAAATCAGTTAACGATGAAATCAGTTAAAGATGAAATCAGTTAACGATGGAATCAGTTAACGATGAAATCAGTTAAATGAAGATGAAATCAGTTAACGATGAAATCAGTTAAAGATGAAATCAGTTAACGATGAAATCAGTTAAATGAAGATGAAATCAGTTAACGATGAAATCAGTTAAATGAAGATGAAATCAGTTAACGATGAAATCATTTAAATGAAGAATGAAAATGAAATCAGTTAAATGAAGATGAAATCAGTTAACGATGAAATCAGTTAACGATGGAATCAGTTAAATGAAGATGAAATCAGTTAACGATGAAATCAGTTAACGATGAAATCAGTTAAATGAAGATGAAATCAGTTAAATGAAGATGAAATCAGTTAACGATGAAATCAGTTAACGATGAAATCAGTTAAATGAAGATGAAATCAGTTAACGATGAAATCAGTTAAAGATGAAATCAGTTAACGATGGAATCAGTTAACGATGAAATCAGTTAAATGAAGATGAAATCAGTTAACGATGAAATCAGTTAAATGAAGATGAAATCAGTTAAATGAAGATGAAATCAGTTAACGATGAAATCAGTTAAAGATGAAATCAGTTAACGATGAAATCAGTTAACGATGAAATCAGTTAAATGAAGATGAAATCAGTTAACGATGAAATCAGTTAAATGAAGATGAAATCAGTTAACGATGAAATCAGTTAAAAATGAAATCAGTTAACGATGAAATCATTTAAATGAAGAATGAAAATGAAATCAGTTAAATGAAGATGAAATCAGTTAACGATGAAATCAGTTAACGATGAAATCAGTTAACGATGGAATCAGTTAAATGAAGATGAAATCAGTTAACGATGAAATCAGTTAAATGAAGATTAAATCAGTTAAATGAAGATGAAATCAGTTAACGATGAAATCAGTTAAATGAAGATGAAATCAGTTAACGATGAAATCAGTTAAATGAAGATGAAATCAGTTAACGATGAAATCATTTAAAGATGAAATCAGTTAACGATGGAATCAGTTAACGATGAAATCAGTTAACGATGAAATCAGTTAAATGAAGATGAAATCAGTTAAATGAAGATGAAATCAGTTAACGATGAAATCAGTTAAAGATGAAATCAGTTAACGATGAAATCAGTTAACGATGGAATCAGTTAAATGAAGATGAAATCAGTTAACGATGAAATCAGTTAAAGATGAAATCAGTTAACGATGAAATCAGTTAACGATGAAATCAGTTAAATGAAGATGAAATCAGTTAAATGAAGATGAAATCAGTTAACGATGAAATCAGTTAAATGAAGATGAAATCAGTTAACGATGAAATCAGTTAAAGATGAAATCAGTTAACGATGAAATCAGTTAACGATGAAATCAGTTAAATGAAGATGAAATCAGTTAACGATGAAATCAGTTAACGATGGAATCAGTTAACGATGAAATCAGTTAACGATGAAATCAGTTAAATGAAGATGAAATCAGTTAACGATGAAATCAGTTAACGATAAAATCAGTTAAAGATGAAATCAGTTAACGATGAAATCAGGTAACGATGAAATCAGGTAACGATGAAATCAGTTAACGATGAAATCAGTTAACGATGGAATCAGTTAAATGAAGATGAAATCAGTTAAAGATGAAATCAGTTAAATGAAGATGAAATCAGTTAACGATGAAATCAGTTAACGATGGAATCAGTTAAATGAAGATGAAATCAGTTAACGATGAAATCAGTTAAAGATGAAATCAGTTAACGATGAAATCAGTTAACGATGAAATCAGTTAAATGAAGATGAAATCAGTTAACGATGAAATCAGTTAACGATGAAATCAGTTAAATGAAGAATGAAAATGAAATCAGTTAAATGAAGATGAAATCAGTTAACGATGAAATCAGTTAACGATGAAATCAGTTAACGATGGAATCAGTTAAATGAAGATGAAATCAGTTCACGGTGAAATCAGTTCACGATGGAATCAGTTAACGATGAAATCAGTTAACGATGAAATCAGTTAACGATGAAATCAGTTAACGATGGAATCAGTTAAATGAAGATGAAATCAGTTCACGGTGAAATCAGTTAACGATGGAATCAGTTAACGATGAAATCAGTTAACGATGAAATCAGTTAACGATGGAATCAGTTAAATGAAGATGAAATCATTTAACGATGAAATCAGTTAACGATGAAATCAGTTAAATGAAGATGAAATCAGTTAAATGAAGATGAAATCAGTTAACGATGAAATCAGTTAAATGAAGATGAAATCAGTTAACGATGAAATCAGTTAAAGATGAAATCAGTTAATGATGAAATCAGTTAACGATGAAATCAGTTAAATGAAGATGAAATCAGTTAACGATGAAATCAGTTAACGATGGAATCAGTTAACGATGAAATCAGTTAACGATGAAATCAGTTAAATGAAGATGAAATCAGTTAACGATGAAATCAGTTAACGATAAAATCAGTTAAAGATGAAATCAGTTAACGATGAAATCAGGTAAAGATGAAATCAGGTAACGATGAAATCAGTTAACGATGGAATCAGTTAAATGAAGATGAAATCAGTTAACGATGAAATCAGTTAACGATGAAATCAGTTAAATGAAGATGAAATCAGTTAACGATGAAATCAGTTAACGATGAAATCAATTAAATGAAGATGAAATCAGTTAACGATGAAATCAGTTAAAAGAAGATGAAATCAGTTAACGATGAAATCAGTTAACGATGAAATCAGTTAACGATGAAATCAGTTAAATGAAGATGAAATCAGTTAACGATGAAATCAGTTAAATGAAGAATGAAAATGAAATCAGTTAAATGAAGATGAAATCAGTTAACGATGAAATCAGTTAAATGAAGATGAAATCAGTTAACGATGAAATCAGTTAACGATGGAATCAGTTAACGATGAAATCAGTTAACGATGGAATCAGTTAACGATGAAATCAGTTAAATGAAGATGAAATCAGTTAACGATGAAATCAGTTAACGATGAAATCAGTTAACGATGAAATCAGTTAAATGAAGATGAAATCAGTTAACGATGAAATCAGTTAAATGAAGATGAAATCAGTTAACGATGAAATCAGTTAACGATGAAATCAGTTAAATGAAGATGAAATCAGTTAACGATGAAATCAGTTAAAGATGAAATCAGTTAACGATGGAATCAGTTAAATGAAGATGAAATCAGTTAACGATGAAATCAGTTAAATGAAGATGAAATCAGTTAACGATGAAATCAGTTAAATGAAGATGAAATCAGTTAAATGAAGATGAAATCAGTTAACGATGAAATCAGTTAACGATGAAATCAGTTAAATGAAGATGAAATCAGTTAACGATGAAATCAGTTAACGATGAAATCAGTTAACGATGAAATCAGTTAAATGAAGATGAAATCAGTTATCGATGAAATCAGTTAAAGATGAAATCAGTTAACGATGGAATCAGTTAAATGAAGATGAAATCAGTTAACGATGAAATCAGTTAAATGAAGATGAAATCAGTTAACGATGAAATCAGTTAACGATGAAATCAGTTAAATGAAGATGAAATCAGTTAACGATGAAATCAGTTAACGATGAAATCAGTTAACGATGAAATCAGTTAAATGAAGATGAAATCAGTTAACGATGAAATCAGTTAAATGAAGATGAAATCAGTTAACGATGAAATCAGTTAATGATGAAATCAGTTAAATGAAGATGAAATCAGTTAACGATGAAATCAGTTAACGATGAAATCAGTTAACGATGAAATCAGTTAAATGAAGATGAAATCAGTTAACGATGAAATCAGTTAACGATGAAATCAGTTAAATGAAGATGAAATCAGTTAACGATGAAATCAGTTACATGAAGATTAAATCAGTTAACGATGAAATCAGTTAACGATGAAATCAGTTAATGATGAAATCAGTTAAATGAAGATGAAATCAGTTAACGATGAAATCAGTTAACGATGAAATCAGTTAAATGAAGATGAAATCAGTTAACGATGAAATCAGTTAAATGAAGATGAAATCAGTTAACGATGAAATCAGTTAAATGAAGAATGAAAATGAAATCAGTTAAATGAAGATGAAATCAGTTAACGATGAAATCAGTTAACGATGAAATCAGTTAACGATGAAATCAGTTAAATGAAGATGAAATCAGTTAACGATGAAATCAGTTAACGATGAAATCAGTTAACGATGAAATCAGTTAAATGAAGATGAAATCAGTTAACGATGAAATCAGTTAACGATGAAATCAGTTAAATGAAGATGAAATCAGTTAACGATGAAATCAGTTAAATGAAGATGAAATCAGTTAACGATGAAATCAGTTAAAGATGAAATCAGTTAACGATGAAATCAGTTAACGATGGAATCAGTTAACGATGAAATCAGTTAACGATGAAATCAGTTAAATGAAGATGAAATCAGTTAACGATGAAATCAGTTAAATGAAGATGAAATCAGTTAAATGAAGATGAAATCAGTTAACGATGAAATCAGTTAACGATGAAATCAGTTAACGATGGAATCAGTTAAATGAAGATGAAATCAGTTAACGATGAAATCAGTTAAATGAAGATGAAATCAGTTAAATGAAGATGAAATCAGTTAACGATGAAATCAGTTAAAGATTAAATCAGTTAACGATGAAATCAGTTAAAGATTAAATCAGTTAACGATGAAATCAGTTAAAGATGAAATCAGTTAACGATGAAATCAGTTAACGATGAAATCAGTTAACGATGAAATCAGTTAAATGAAGATGAAATCAGTTAACGATGAAATCAGTTAAAGATGAAATCAGTTAACAATGAAATCAGTTAACGATGAAATCAGTTAAATGAAGATGAAATCAGTTAACGATGAAATCAGTTAAATGAAGATGAAATCAGTTAAATGAAGATGAAATCAGTTAACGATGAAATCAGTTACAGATGAAATCAGTTACATGAAGATTAAATCAGTTAACGATGAAATCAGTTAACGATGAAATCAGTTAAATGAAGATGACATCAGTTAACGATGAAATCAGTTAAATGAAGATGAAATCAGTTAAATGAAGATGAAATCAGTTAACGATGAAATCAGTTAACGATGAAATCAGTTAAATGAAGAATGAAAATGAAATCAGTTAAATGAAGATGAAATCAGTTAACGATGAAATCAGTTAAAGATGAAATCAGTTAACGATGAAATCAGTTAACGATGAAATCAGTTAAATGAAGATGAAATCAGTTAACGATGAAATCAGTTAAAGATGAAATCAGTTAACGATGAAATCAGTTAAAGATGAAATCAGTTAACGATGAAATCAGTTAAAGATGAAATCTGTTAACGATGGAATCAGTTAAATGAAGATGAAATCAGTTAACGGTGAAATCAGTTAACGGTGAAATCAGTTAACGGTGAAATCAGTTAACGATGGAATCAGTTAACGATGAAATCAGTTAACGATGAGATCAGTTAACGATGGAATCAGTTAAATGAAGATGAAATCAGTTAACGATGGAATCAGTTAAATGAAGATGAAATCAGTCAACGATGAAATCAGTTAAATGAAGATGAAATAAGTTAACGATGAAATCAGTTAAAGATGAAATCAGTTAACGATGAAATCAGTAAAAGATGAAATCAGTTAACGATGAAATCAGTTAACGATGAAATCAGTTAAATGAAGATGAAATCAGTTAACGATGAAATCAGTTAACGATGAAATCAGTTAAATGAAGATGAAATCAGTTAACGATGAAATCAGTTAACGATGAAATCAGTTAAATGAAGAATGAAAATGAAATCAGTTAAATGAAGATGAAATCAGTTAACGATGAAATCAGTAAACGATGAAATCAGTTAACGATGGAATCAGTTAAATGAAGATGAAATCAGTTAACGATGGAATCAGTTAACGATGAAATCAGTTAAATGAAGATGAAATCAGTTAACGATAAAATCAGTTAACGATGAAATCAGTTAAATGAAGATGAAATCAGTTAAATGAAGATGAAATCAGTTAAAGATGAAATCAGTTAACGATGAAATCAGTTAACGATGGAATCAGTTAAATGAAGATGAAATCAGGTAACGATGAAATCAGTTAACGATGAAATCAGTTAAATGAAGATGAAATCAGTTAACGATGAAATCAGTTAAATGAAGATGAAATCAGTTAACGATGAAATCAGTTAAAGATGAAATCAGTTAACGATGAAATCAGTTAAATGAAGAATGAAAATGAAATCAGTTAAATGAAGATGAAATCAGTTAACGATGAAATCAGTTAAATGAAGATGAAATCAGTTAAATGAAGATGAAATCAGTTAACGATGAAATCAGTTAAAGATGAAATCAGTTACATGAAGATTAAATCAGTTAACGATGAAATCAGTTAAATGAAGAATGAAAATGAAATCAGTTAAATGAAGATGAAATCAGTTAACGATGAAATCAGTAAACGATGAAATCAGTTAACGATGGAATCAGTTAAATGAAGATGAAATCAGTTAACGATGAAATCAGTTAAATGAAGATGAAATCAGTTAAATGAAGATGAAATCAGTTAACGATGAAATCAGTTAAAGATGAAATCAGTTACATGAAGATTAAATCAGTTAACGATGAAATCAGTTAAATGAAGAATGAAAATGAAATCAGTTAAATGAAGATGAAATCAGTTAACGATGAAATCAGTAAACGATGAAATCAGTTAACGATGGAATCAGTTAAATGAAGATGAAATCAGTTAACGATGAAATCAGTTAAATGAAGATGAAATCAGTTAATGATGAAATCAGTTAAATGAAGATGAAATCAGTTAATGATGAAATCAGTTAAAGATGAAATCAGTTAACGATGGAATCAGTTAAATGAAGATGAAATCAGTTAACGATGAAATCAGTTAACGATGAAATCAGTTAACGATGAAATCAGTTAAATGAAGATGAAATCAGTTAACGATGAAATCAGTTAACGATGAAATCTGTTAAATGAAGAATGAAAATGAAATCAGTTAAATGAAGATGAAATCAGTTAACGATGAAATCAGTTAAAGATGAAATCAGTTAACGATGAAATCAGTTAAAGATGAAATCAGTTAACGATGAAATCAGTTAAATGAAGATGAAATCAGTTAACGATGAAATCAGTTAACGATGAAATCAGTTAACGATGAAATCAGTTAAATGAAGATGAAATCAGTTAACGATGAAATCAGTTAACGATGAAATCAGTTAAATGAAGATGAAATCAGTTAACGATGAAATCAGTTAACGATGGAATCAGTTAAATGAAGATGAAATCAGTTAACGATGAAATCAGTTAAATGAAGATGAAATCAGTTAACGATGAAATCAGTTAAATGAAGATGAAATCAGTTAAATGAAGATGAAATCAGTTAACGATGAAATCAGTTAAAGATTAAATCAGTTAACGATGAAATCAGTTAACGATGAAATCAGTTAAATGAAGATGAAATCAGTTAACGATGAAATCAGTTAAATGAAGATGAAATCAGTTAACGATGAAATCAGTTAAATGAAGAATGAAAATGAAATCAGTTAAATGAAGATGAAATCAGTTAACGATGAAATCAGTTAACGATGAAATCAGTTAAATGAAGATGAAATCAGTTAACGATGAAATCAGTTAACGATGAAATCAGTTAACGATGAAATCAGTTAACGATGGAATCAGTTAAATGAAGATGAAATCAGTTAACGATGAAATCAGTTAAATGAAGATGAAATCAGTTAACGATGAAATCAGTTAACGATGAAATCAGTTAACGATGGAATCAGTTAAATGAAGATGAAATCAGTTAACGATGAAATCAGTTAAATGAAGATGAAATCAGTTAAATGAAGATGAAATCAGTTAACGATGAAATCAGTTAAAGATGAAATCAGTTAACGATGAAATCAGTTAACGATGGAATCAGTTAAATGAAGATGAAATCAGTTAACGATGAAATCAGTTAACGATGAAATCAGTTAACGATGAAATCAGTTAAATGAAGATGAAATCAGTTAACGATGAAATCAGTTAAAGATGAAATCAGTTAACGATGGAATCAGTTAACGATGAAATCAGTTAAATGAAGATGAAATCAGTTAAATGAAGATGAAATCAGTTAACGATGAAATCAGTTAACGATGAAATCAGTTAAATGAAGATGAAATCAGTTAACGATGAAATCAGTTAAAGATGAAATCAGTTAACGATGGAATCAGTTAACGATGAAATCAGTTAAATGAAGATGAAATCAGTTAAATGAAGATGAAATCAGTTAACGATGAAATCAGTTAACGATGAAATCAGTTAAATGAAGATGAAATCAGTTAACGATGAAATCAGTTAAATGAAGATGAAATCAGTTAAATGAAGATGAAATCAGTTAACGATGAAATCAGTTAACGATGAAATCAGTTAAATGAAGATGAAATCAGTTAACGATGAAATCAGTTAACGATGAAATCAGTTAAATGAAGATGAAATCAGTTAACGATGAAATCAGTTAACGATGGAATCAGTTAAATGAAGATGAAATCAGTTAACGATGGAATCAGTTAACGATGAAATCAGTTAACGATGGAATCAGTTAACGATGAAATCAGTTAACGATGAAATCAGTTAAATGAAGATGAAATCAGTTAACGATGAAATCAGTTAAAGATGAAATCAGTTAACGATGAAATCAGTTAACGATGGAATCAGTTAAATGAAGATGAAATCAGTTAACGATGAAATCAGTTAACGATGAAATCAGTTAAATGAAGATGAAATCAGTTAACGATGAAATCAGTTAAAGATGAAATCAGTTAACGATGAAATCAGTTAACGATGGAATCAGTTAACGATGGAATCAGTTAACGATGAGATCAGTTAACGATGAAATCAGTTAACGATGGAATCAGTTAAATGAAGATGAAATCAGTTAACGATGAAATCAGTTAAATGAAGATGAAATCAGTTAACGATGAAATCAGTTAAAGATGAAATCAGTTAACGATGAAATCAGTTAACGATGAAATCAGTTAACGATGAAATCAGTTAAATGAAGATGAAATCAGTTAATGATGAAATCAGTTAAAGATGAAATCAGTTAACGATGGAATCAGTTAAATGAAGATGAAATCAGTTAACGATGAAATCAGTTAAAGATGAAATCAGTTAACGATGGAATCAGTTAAATGAAGATGAAATCAGTTAACGATGAAATCAGTTAACGATGAAATCAGTTAAATGAAGATGAAATCAGTTAACGATGAAATCAGTTAAAGATGAAATCAGTTAACAATGAAATCAGTTAACGATGAAATCAGTTAAATGAAGATGAAATCAGTTAACGATGAAATCAGTTAAATGAAGATGAAATCAGTTAAATGAAGATGAAATCAGTTAACGATGAAATCAGTTACAGATGAAATCAGTTACATGAAGATTAAATCAGTTAACGATGAAATCAGTTAACGATGAAATCAGTTAAATGAAGATGACATCAGTTAACGATGAAATCAGTTAAATGAAGATGAAATCAGTTAAATGAAGATGAAATCAGTTAACGATGAAATCAGTTAACGATGAAATCAGTTAAATGAAGAATGAAAATGAAATCAGTTAAATGAAGATGAAATCAGTTAACGATGAAATCAGTTAAAGATGAAATCAGTTAACGATGAAATCAGTTAACGATGAAATCAGTTAAATGAAGATGAAATCAGTTAACGATGAAATCAGTTAACGATGAAATCAGTTAACGATGAAATCAGTTAAAGATGAAATCAGTTAACGATGAAATCAGTTAAAGATGAAATCTGTTAACGATGGAATCAGTTAAATGAAGATGAAATCAGTTAACGGTGAAATCAGTTAACGGTGAAATCAGTTAACGGTGAAATCAGTTAACGATGGAATCAGTTAACGATGAAATCAGTTAACGATGAGATCAGTTAACGATGGAATCAGTTAAATGAAGATGAAATCAGTTAACGATGGAATCAGTTAAATGAAGATGAAATCAGTCAACGATGAAATCAGTTAAATGAAGATGAAATCAGTTAACGATGAAATCAGTTAAAGATGAAATCAGTTAACGATGAAATCAGTTAAAGATGAAATCAGTTAACGATGAAATCAGTAAAAGATGAAATCAGTTAACGATGAAATCAGTTAACGATGAAATCAGTTAAATGAAGATGAAATCAGTTAACGATGAAATCAGTTAACGATGAAATCAGTTAAATGAAGATGAAATCAGTTAACGATGAAATCAGTTAACGATGAAATCAGTTAAATGAAGAATGAAAATGAAATCAGTTAAATGAAGATGAAATCAGTTAACGATGAAATCAGTAAACGATGAAATCAGTTAACGATGGAATCAGTTAAATGAAGATGAAATCAGTTAACGATGGAATCAGTTAACGATGAAATCAGTTAACGATGAAATCAGTTAAATGAAGATGAAATCAGTTAACGATAAAATCAGTTAACGATGAAATCAGTTAAATGAAGATGAAATCAGTTAACGATGGAATCAGTTAACGATGAAATCAGTTAACGATGAAATCAGTTAAATGAAGATGAAATCAGTTAAATGAAGATGAAATCAGTTAAATGAAGATGAAATCAGTTAAAGATGAAATCAGTTAACGATGAAATCAGTTAACGATGGAATCAGTTAAATGAAGATGAAATCAGGTAACGATGAAATCAGTTAACGATGAAATCAGTTAAATGAAGATGAAATCAGTTAACGATGAAATCAGTTAAATGAAGATGAAATCAGTTAACGATGAAATCAGTTAAAGATGAAATCAGTTAACGATGAAATCAGTTAAATGAAGAATGAAAATGAAATCAGTTAAATGAAGATGAAATCAGTTAACGATGAAATCAGTTAAATGAAGATGAAATCAGTTAAATGAAGATGAAATCAGTTAACGATGAAATCAGTTAAAGATGAAATCAGTTACATGAAGATTAAATCAGTTAACGATGAAATCAGTTAAATGAAGAATGAAAATGAAATCAGTTAAATGAAGATGAAATCAGTTAACGATGAAATCAGTAAACGATGAAATCAGTTAACGATGGAATCAGTTAAATGAAGATGAAATCAGTTAACGATGAAATCAGTTAAATGAAGATGAAATCAGTTAAATGAAGATGAAATCAGTTAACGATGAAATCAGTTAAAGATGAAATCAGTTACATGAAGATTAAATCAGTTAACGATGAAATCAGTTAAATGAAGAATGAAAATGAAATCAGTTAAATGAAGATGAAATCAGTTAACGATGAAATCAGTAAACGATGAAATCAGTTAACGATGGAATCAGTTAAATGAAGATGAAATCAGTTAACGATGAAATCAGTTAAATGAAGATGAAATCAGTTAATGATGAAATCAGTTAAATGAAGATGAAATCAGTTAATGATGAAATCAGTTAAAGATGAAATCAGTTAACGATGGAATCAGTTAAATGAAGATGAAATCAGTTAACGATGAAATCAGTTAACGATGAAATCAGTTAACGATGAAATCAGTTAAATGAAGATGAAATCAGTTAACGATGAAATCAGTTAACGATGAAATCTGTTAAATGAAGAATGAAAATGAAATCAGTTAAATGAAGATGAAATCAGTTAACGATGAAATCAGTTAAAGATGAAATCAGTTAACGATGAAATCAGTTAAAGATGAAATCAGTTAACGATGAAATCAGTTAAATGAAGATGAAATCAGTTAACGATGAAATCAGTTAACGATGAAATCAGTTAACGATGAAATCAGTTAAATGAAGATGAAATCAGTTAACGATGAAATCAGTTAAATGAAGATGAAATCAGTTAACGATGAAATCAGTTAACGATGGAATCAGTTAAATGAAGATGAAATCAGTTAACGATGAAATCAGTTAAATGAAGATGAAATCAGTTAACGATGAAATCAGTTAAATGAAGATGAAATCAGTTAAATGAAGATGAAATCAGTTAACGATGAAATCAGTTAAAGATTAAATCAGTTAACGATGAAATCAGTTAACGATGAAATCAGTTAAATGAAGATGAAATCAGTTAACGATGAAATCAGTTAAATGAAGATGAAATCAGTTAACGATGAAATCAGTTAAATGAAGAATGAAAATGAAATCAGTTAAATGAAGATGAAATCAGTTAACGATGAAATCAGTTAACGATGAAATCAGTTAAATGAAGATGAAATCAGTTAACGATGAAATCAGTTAACGATGAAATCAGTTAACGATGGAATCAGTTAAATGAAGATGAAATCAGTTAACGATGAAATCAGTTAAATGAAGATGAAATCAGTTAACGATGAAATCAGTTAACGATGAAATCAGTTAACGATGGAATCAGTTAAATGAAGATGAAATCAGTTAACGATGAAATCAGTTAAATGAAGATGAAATCAGTTAAATGAAGATGAAATCAGTTAACGATGAAATCAGTTAAAGATGAAATCAGTTAACGATGAAATCAGTTAACGATGGAATCAGTTAAATGAAGATGAAATCAGTTAACGATGAAATCAGTTAACGATGAAATCAGTTAACGATGAAATCAGTTAAATGAAGATGAAATCAGTTAACGATGAAATCAGTTAAAGATGAAATCAGTTAACGATGGAATCAGTTAACGATGAAATCAGTTAAATGAAGATGAAATCAGTTAAATGAAGATGAAATCAGTTAACGATGAAATCAGTTAACGATGAAATCAGTTAAATGAAGATGAAATCAGTTAACGATGAAATCAGTTAAAGATGAAATCAGTTAACGATGGAATCAGTTAACGATGAAATCAGTTAAATGAAGATGAAATCAGTTAAATGAAGATGAAATCAGTTAACGATGAAATCAGTTAACGATGAAATCAGTTAAATGAAGATGAAATCAGTTAACGATGAAATCAGTTAAATGAAGATGAAATCAGTTAAATGAAGATGAAATCAGTTAACGATGAAATCAGTTAACGATGAAATCAGTTAAATGAAGATGAAATCAGTTAACGATGAAATCAGTTAACGATGAAATCAGTTAAATGAAGATGAAATCAGTTAACGATGAAATCAGTTAACGATGGAATCAGTTAAATGAAGATGAAATCAGTTAACGATGGAATCAGTTAACGATGAAATCAGTTAACGATGGAATCAGTTAACGATGAAATCAGTTAACGATGAAATCAGTTAAATGAAGATGAAATCAGTTAAATGAAGATGAAATCAGTTAACGATGAAATCAGTTAACGATGAAATCAGTTAACGATGGAATCAGTTAACGATGGAATCAGTTAACGATGAGATCAGTTAACGATGAAATCAGTTAACGATGGAATCAGTTAAATGAAGATGAAATCAGTTAACGATGAAATCAGTTAAATGAAGATGAAATCAGTTAACGATGAAATCAGTTAAAGATGAAATCAGTTAACGATGAAATCAGTTAACGATGAAATCAGTTAACGATGAAATCAGTTAAATGAAGATGAAATCAGTTAACGATGAAATCAGTTAAATGAAGAAAGAAAATGAAATCAGTTAAATGAAGATGAAATCAGTTAACGATGAAATCAGTTAACGATGGAATCAGTTAACGATGGAATCAGTTAAATGAAGATGAAATCAGTTCACGGTGAAATCAGTTCACGATGGAATCAGTTAACGATGGAATCAGTTAACGATGAGATCAGTTAACGATGAAATCAGTTAACGATGGAATCAGTTAAATGAAGATGAAATCAGTTAACGATGAAATCAGTTAAATGAAGATGAAATCAGTTAACGATGAAATCAGTTAAAGATGAAATCAGTTAACGATGAAATCAGTTAACGATGAAATCAGTTAACGATGAAATCAGTTAAATGAAGATGAAATCAGTTAACGATGAAATCAGTTAAATGAAGAAAGAAAATGAAATCAGTTAAATGAAGATGAAATCAGTTAACGATGAAATCAGTTAACGATGGAATCAGTTAACGATGGAATCAGTTAAATGAAGATGAAATCAGTTAACGATGAAATCAGTTAACGATGAAATCAGTTAACGATGAAATCAGTTAAATGAAGATGAAATCAGTTAACGATGAAATCAGTTAACGATGAAATCAGTTATCGATGAAATCAGTTAAATGAAGATGAAATCAGTTAACGATGAAATCAGTTAAATGAAGATGAAATCAGTTAAATGAAGATGAAATCAGTTAACGATGAAATCAGTTAACGATGAAATCAGTTAACGATGGAATCAGTTAAATGAAGATGAAATCAGTTAACGATGAAATCAGTTAACGATGAAATCAGTTAACGATGAAATCAGTTAAATGAAGATGAAATCAGTTAAATGAAGATGAAATCAGTTAACGATGAAATCAGTTAAATGAAGATGAAATCAGTTAAATGAAGATGAAATCAGTTAAATGAAGATGAAATCAGTTAACGATGAAATCAGTTAACGATGGAATCAGTTAACGATGGAATCAGTTAAATGAAGATGAAATCAGTTAACGATGAAATCAGTTAACGATGAAATCAGTTAACGATGAAATCAGTTAAATGAAGATGAAATCAGTTAACGATGAAATCAGTTAAATGAAGATGAAATCAGTTAACGATGAAATCAGTTAAATGAAGATGAAATCAGTTAAATGAAGATGAAATCAGTTAACGATGAAATCAGTTAACGATGGAATCAGTTAACGATGGAATCAGTTAAATGAAGATGAAATCAGTTAACGATGAAATCAGTTAACGATGAAATCAGTTAAATGAAGATGAAATCAGTTAACGATGAAATCAGTTAAATGAAGATGAAATCAGTTAAATGAAGATGAAATCAGTTAACGATGAAATCAGTTAACGATGAAATCAGTTAAATGAAGATGAAATCAGTTAACGATGAAATCAGTTAACGATGAAATCAGTTAACGATGAAATCAGTTAAATGAAGATGAAATCAGTTAACGATGAAATCAGTTAACGATGAAATCAGTTAACGATGAAATCAGTTAACGATGGAATCAGTTAAATGAAGATGAAATCAGTTAACGATGAAATCAGTTAAAGATGAAATCAGTTAACGATGAAATCAGTTAACGATGAAATCAGTTAAATGAAGATGAAATCAGTTAACGATGAAATCAGTTAACGATGGAATCAGTTAAATGAAGATGAAATCAGTTAATGATGAAATCAGTTAACGATGAAATCAGTTAAATGAAGATGAAATCAGTTAACGATGAAATCAGTTAAATGAAGATGAAATCAGTTAAAGATGAAATCAGTTAACGATGAAATCAGTTAACGATGAAATCAGTTAACGATGAAATCAGTTAACGATGAAATCAGTTAAATGAAGATGAAATCAGTTAAATGAAGATGAAATCAGTTAACGATGAAATCAGTTAACGATGAAATCAGTTAAATGAAGATGAAATCAGTTAACGATGAAATCAGTTAACGATGAAATCAGTTAAATGAAGATGAAATCAGTTAACGATGAAATCAGTTAACGATGAAATCAGTTAAATGAAGATGAAATCAGTTAACGATGAAATCAGTTAAATGAAGATGAAATCAGTTAACGATGAAATCAGTTAAATGAAGATGAAATCAGTTAACGATGAAATCAGTTAACGATGAAATCAGTTAAATGAAGATGAAATCAGTTAACGATGAAATCAGTTAACGATGAAATCAGTTAAATGAAGATGAAATCAGTTAACGATGAAATCAGTTAAATGAAGATGAAATCAGTTAACGATGAAATCAGTTAAATGAAGATGAAATCAGTTAACGATGAAATCAGTTAACGATGAAATCAGTTAAATGAAGATGAAATCAGTTAACGATGAAATCAGTTAACGATGAAATCAGTTAAATGAAGATGAAATCAGTTAACGATGAAATCAGTTAACGATGAAATCAGTTAACGATGAAATCAATTAAATGAAGATGAAATCAGTTAACGATGAAATCAGTTAACGATGAAATCAGTTAAATGAAGATGAAATCAGTTAAAGATGAAATCAGTTAAAGATGAAATCAGTTAACGATGAAATCAGTTAACGATGAAATCAGTTAAATGAAGATGAAATCAGTTAACGATGAAATCAGTTAAAGATGAAATCAGTTAACGATGAAATCAGTTAACGATGAAATCAGTTAAATGAAGATGAAATCAGTTAACGATGAAATCAGTTAAATGAAGAAAGAAAATGAAATCAGTTAAATGAAGATGAAATCAGTTAACGATGAAATCAGTTAACGATGGAATCAGTTAACGATGGAATCAGTTAAATGAAGATGAAATCAGTTCACGGTGAAATCAGTTCACGATGGAATCAGTTAACGATGGAATCAGTTAACGATGAGATCAGTTAACGATGAAATCAGTTAACGATGGAATCAGTTAAATGAAGATGAAATCAGTTAACGATGAAATCAGTTAAATGAAGATGAAATCAGTTAACGATGAAATCAGTTAAAGATGAAATCAGTTAACGATGAAATCAGTTAACGATGAAATCAGTTAACGATGAAATCAGTTAAATGAAGATGAAATCAGTTAACGATGAAATCAGTTAAATGAAGAAAGAAAATGAAATCAGTTAAATGAAGATGAAATCAGTTAACGATGAAATCAGTTAACGATGGAATCAGTTAACGATGGAATCAGTTAACGATGGAATCAGTTAAATGAAGATGAAATCAGTTAACGATGAAATCAGTTAACGATGAAATCAGTTAACGATGAAATCAGTTAAATGAAGATGAAATCAGTTAACGATGAAATCAGTTAACGATGAAATCAGTTATCGATGAAATCAGTTAAATGAAGATGAAATCAGTTAACGATGAAATCAGTTAAATGAAGATGAAATCAGTTAAATGAAGATGAAATCAGTTAACGATGAAATCAGTTAACGATGAAATCAGTTAACGATGGAATCAGTTAAATGAAGATGAAATCAGTTAACGATGAAATCAGTTAACGATGAAATCAGTTAACGATGAAATCAGTTAAATGAAGATGAAATCAGTTAACGATGAAATCAGTTAAATGAAGATGAAATCAGTTAAATGAAGATGAAATCAGTTAACGATGAAATCAGTTAACGATGGAATCAGTTAACGATGGAATCAGTTAAATGAAGATGAAATCAGTTAACGATGAAATCAGTTAACGATGAAATCAGTTAACGATGAAATCAGTTAAATGAAGATGAAATCAGTTAACGATGAAATCAGTTAAATGAAGATGAAATCAGTTAACGATGAAATCAGTTAAATGAAGATGAAATCAGTTAAATGAAGATGAAATCAGTTAACGATGAAATCAGTTAACGATGGAATCAGTTAACGATGGAATCAGTTAAATGAAGATGAAATCAGTTAACGATGAAATCAGTTAACGATGAAATCAGTTAACGATGAAATCAGTTAAATGAAGATGAAATCAGTTAACGATGAAATCAGTTAAATGAAGATGAAATCAGTTAAATGAAGATGAAATCAGTTAACGATGGAATCAGTTAACGATGAAATCAGTTAAATGAAGATGAAATCAGTTAACGATGAAATCAGTTAAATGAAGATGAAATCAGTTAACGATGAAATCAGTTAACGATGAAATCAGTTAACGATGAAATCAGTTAAATGAAGATGAAATCAGTTAACGATGAAATCAGTTAACGATGAAATCAGTTAACGATGGAATCAGTTAAATGAAGATGAAATCAGTTAACGATGAAATCAGTTAAAGATGAAATCAGTTAACGATGAAATCAGTTAACGATGAAATCAGTTAAATGAAGATGAAATCAGTTAACGATGAAATCAGTTAACGATGGAATCAGTTAAATGAAGATGAAATCAGTTAATGATGAAATCAGTTAACGATGAAATCAGTTAAATGAAGATGAAATCAGTTAACGATGAAATCAGTTAAATGAAGATGAAATCAGTTAAAGATGAAATCAGTTAACGATGAAATCAGTTAACGATGAAATCAGTTAAATGAAGATGAAATCAGTTAACGATGAAATCAGTTAACGATGAAATCAGTTAAATGAAGATGAAATCAGTTAACGATGAAATCAGTTAACGATGAAATCAGTTAAATGAAGATGAAATCAGTTAACGATGAAATCAGTTAACGATGAAATCAGTTAACGATGAAATCAGTTAAATGAAGATGAAATCAGTTAACGATGAAATCAGTTAACGATGAAATCAGTTAAATGAAGATGAAATCAGTTAACGATGAAATCAGTTAAATGAAGATGAAATCAGTTAACGATGAAATCAGTTAAATGAAGATGAAATCAGTTAACGATGAAATCAGTTAACGATGAAATCAGTTAAATGAAGATGAAATCAGTTAACGATGAAATCAGTTAACGATGAAATCAGTTAAATGAAGATGAAATCAGTTAACGATGAAATCAGTTAACGATGAAATCAGTTAAATGAAGATGAAATCAGTTAACGATGAAATCAGTTAAATGAAGATGAAATCAGTTAACGATGAAATCAGTTAACGATGAAATCAGTTAAATGAAGATGAAATCAGTTAACGATGAAATCAGTTAACGATGAAATCAGTTAAATGAAGATGAAATCAGTTAACGATGAAATCAGTTAACGATGAAATCAGTTAACGATGAAATCAATTAAATGAAGATGAAATCAGTTAACGATGAAATCAGTTAAATGAAGATGAAATCAGTTAAAGATGAAATCAGTTAAAGATGAAATCAGTTAACGATGAAATCAGTTAACGATGAAATCAGTTAAATGAAGATGAAATCAGTTAACGATGAAATCAGTTAAAGATGGAATCAGTTAACGATGAAATCAGTTAAATGAAGATGAAATCAGTTAACGATGAAATCAGTTAACGATGAAATCAGTTAACGATGAAATCAGTTAACGATGAAATCAATTAAATGAAGATGAAATCAGTTAACGATGAAATCAGTTAAATGAAGATGAAATCAGTTAACGATGAAATCAGTTAAAGATGAAATCAGTTAACGATGAAATCAGTTAACGATGAAATCAGTTAACGATGAAATCAGTTAAATGAAGATGAAATCAGTTAACGATGAAATCAGTTAAATGAAGAATGAAAATGAAATCAGTTAAATGAAGATGAAATCAGTTAACGATGAAATCAGTTAACGATGAAATCAGTTAACGATGAAATCAGTTAACGATGAAATCAGTTAAATGAAGATGAAATCAGTTAACGATGAAATCAGTTAAATGAATATGAAATCAGTTAACGATGAAATCAGTTAACGATGGAATCAGTTAACGATGAAATCAGTTAACGATGAAATCAGTTAAATGAAGATGAAATCAGTTAACGATGAAATCAGTTAAATGAAGATGAAATCAGTTAACGATGAAATCAGTTAACGATGGAATCAGTTAACGATGAAATCAGTTAACGATGAAATCAGTTAAATGAAGATGAAATCAGTTAACGATGAAATCAGTAAACGATGAAATCAGTTAACGATGAAATCAGTTAAATGAAGATGAAATCAGTTAACGATGAAATCAGTTAAAGATGAAATCAGTTAACGATGAAATCAGTTAACGATGAAATCAGTTAACGATGAAATCAGTTAAATGAAGATGAAATCAGTTAACGATGAAATCAGTTAACGATGAAATCAGTTAACGATGGAATCAGTTAAATGAAGATGAAATCACTTAACGATGAAATCAGTTAACGATGAAATCAGTTAACGATGAAATCAGTTAAATGAAGATGAAATCAGTTAACGATGAAATCAGTTAAAGATGAAATCAGTTAACGATGAAATCAGTTAACGATGAAATCAGTTAAATGAAGATGAAATCAGTTAACGATGAAATCAGTTAAATGAAGATGAAATCAGTTAACGATGAAATCAGTTAACGATGAAATCAGTTAACGATGGAATCAGTTAACGATGAAATCAGTTAAATGAAGATGAAATCAGTTAACGATGAAATCAGTTAACGATGGAATCAGTTAAATGAAGATGAAATCAGTTAACGATGAAATCAGTTAACGATGAAATCAGTTAAATGAAGATGAAATCAGTTAACGATGAAATCAGTTAAATGAAGATGAAATCAGTTAACGATGAAATCAGTTAACGATGAAATCAGTTAAATGAAGATGAAATCAGTTAACGATGAAATCAGTTAACGATGAAATCAATTAAATGAAGATGAAATCAGTTAACGATGAAATCAGTTAAAAGAAGATGAAATCAGTTAACGATGAAATCAGTTAACGATGAAATCAGTTAAATGAAGATGAAATCAGTTAACGATGAAATCAGTTAACGATGAAATCAGTTAAATGAAGATGAAATCAGTTAACGATGAAATCAGTTAACGATGAAATCAGTTAACGATGAAATCAGTTAAATGAAGATGAAATCAGTTAACGATGAAATCAGTTAACGATGAAATCAGTTAACGATGAAATCAGTTAACGATGAAATCAGTTAAATGAAGATGAAATCAGTTAACGATGAAATCAGTTAACGATGAAATCAGTTAAATGAAGATGAAATCAGTTAACGATGAAATCAGTTAACGATGGAATCAGTTAACGATGAAATCAGTTAACGATGAAATCAGTTAAAAGAAGATGAAATCAGTTAACGATGAAATCAGTTAACGATGAAATCAGTTAACGATGAAATCAATTAAATGAAGATGAAATCAGTTAACGATGAAATCAGTTAAATGAAGATGAAATCAGTTAACGATGAAATCAGTTAAATGAAGATGAAATCAGTTAACGATGAAATCAGTTAAATGAAGAATGAAAATGAAATCAGTTAAATGAAGATGAAATCAGTTAACGATGAAATCAGTTAACGATGAAATCAGTTAAATGAAGATGAAATCAGTTAACGATGAAATCAGTTAAATGAAGATGAAATCAGTTAACGATGAAATCAGTTAACGATGGAATCAGTTAACGATGAAATCAGTTAACGATGAAATCAGTTAAATGAAGATGAAATCAGTTAACGATGAAATCAGTTAAAGATGAAATCAGTTAACGATGAAATCAGTTAAATGAAGATGAAATCAGTTAACGATGAAATCAGTTAAAGATGAAATCAGTTAACGATGAAATCAGTTAACGATGAAATCAGTTAAATAAAGATGAAATCAGTTAACGATGAAATCAGTTAACGATGAAATCAGTTAACGATGGAATCAGTTAAATGAAGATGAAATCAGTTAACGATGAAATCAGTTAACGATGAAATCAGTTAACGATGAAATCAGTTAAATGAAGATGAAATCAGTTAACGATGAAATCAGTTAAATGAAGATGAAATCAGTTAACGATGAAATCAGTTAACGATGAAATCAGTTAAATGAAGATGAAATCAGTTAACGATGAAATCAGTTAAAGATGAAATCAGTTAACGATGAAATCAGTTAACGATGGAATCAGTTAAATGAAGATGAAATCAGTTAACGATGAAATCAGTTAACGATGAAATCAGTTAACGATGGAATCAGTTAACGATGAAATCAGTTAAATGAAGATGAAATCAGTTAACGATGAAATCAGTTAACGATGGAATCAGTTAAATGAAGATGAAATCAGTTAACGATGAAATCAGTTAACGATGAAATCAGTTAACGATGAAATCAGTTAAATGAAGATGAAATCAGTTAACGATGAAATCAGTTAAATGAAGATGAAATCAGTTAACGATGAAATCAGTTAAAGATGAAATCAGTTAACGATGAAATCAGTTAACGATGAAATCAGTTAACGATGGAATCAGTTAAATGAAGATGAAATCAGTTAACGATGAAATCAGTTAACGATGAAATCAGTTAAATGAAGATGAAATCAGTTAACGATGAAATCAGTTAAATGAAGATGAAATCAGTTAACGATGAAATCAGTTAACGATGAAATCAGTTAAATGAAGATGAAATCAGTTAACGATGAAATCAGTTAACGATGAAATCAATTAAATGAAGATGAAATCAGTTAACGATGAAATCAGTTAAAAGAAGATGAAATCAGTTAACGATGAAATCAGTTAACGATGAAATCAGTTAAATGAAGATGAAATCAGTTAACGATGAAATCAGTTAAATGAAGAATGAAAATGAAATCAGTTAAATGAAGATGAAATCAGTTAACGATGAAATCAGTTAAATGAAGATGAAATCAGTTAAATGAAGATGAAATCAGTTAACGATGAAATCAGTTAACGATGAAATCAGTTAACGATGAAATCAGTTAACGATGGAATCAGTTAAATGAAGATGAAATCAGTTAACGATGAAATCAGTTAACGATGAAATCAGTTAAATGAAGATGAAATCAGTTAACGATGAAATCAGTTAAATGAAGATGAAATCAGTTAACGATGAAATCAGTTAACGATGAAATCAGTTAAATGAAGATGAAATCAGTTAACGATAAAATCAGTTAACGATGAAATCAATTAAATGAAGATGAAATCAGTTAACGATGAAATCAGTTAAAAGAAGATGAAATCAGTTAACGATGAAATCAGTTAACGATGAAATCAGTTAAATGAAGATGAAATCAGTTAACGATGAAATCAGTTAAATGAAGAATGAAAATGAAATCAGTTAAATGAAGATGAAATCAGTTAACGATGAAATCAGTTAACGATGAAATCAGTTAACGATGAAATCAGTTAAATGAAGATGAAATCAGTTAACGATGAAATCAGTTAACAATGAAATCAGTTAAATGAAGATGAAATCAGTTAACGATGAAATCACTTAACGATGAAATCAATTAAATGAAGATGAAATCAGTTAACGATGAAATCAGTTAAAGATGAAATCAGTTAACGATGGAATCAGTTAACGATGAAATCAGTTAACGATGAAATCAGTTAAATGAAGATGAAATCAGTTAACGATGAAATCAGTTAAATGAAGATGAAATCAGTTAACGATGAAATCAGTTAACGATGAAATCAGTTAAATGAAGATGAAATCAGTTAACGATGAAATCAGTTAACGATGAAATCAGTTAAATGAAGATGAAATCAGTTAACGATGAAATCAGTTAAATGAAGAATGAAAATGAAATCAGTTAAATGAAGATGAAATCAGTTAACGATGAAATCAGTTAAATGAAGATGAAATCAGTTAACGATGAAATCAGTTAACGATGAAATCAGTTAACGATGGAATCAGTTAACGATGAAATCAGTTAACGATGAAATCAGTTAACGATGAAATCAGTTAAATGAAGATGAAATCAGTTAACGATGAAATCAGTTAACAATGAAATCAGTTAAATGAAGATGAAATCAGTTAACGATGAAATCACTTAACGATGAAATCAGTTAAATGAAGATGAAATCAGTTAACGATGAAATCAGTTAACGATGAAATCAGTTAACGATGGAATCAGTTAACGATGAAATCAGTTAACGATGAAATCAGTTAAGTGAAGATGAAATCAGTTAACGATGAAATCAGTTAACGATGAAATCAGTTAAATGAAGATGAAATCAGTTAACGATGAAATCAGTTAACGATGAAATCAGTTAACGATGAAATCAGTTAACGATGAAATCAGTTAAATGAAGATGAAATCAGTTAACGATGAAATCAGTTAACGATGAAATCAGTTAAATGAAGATGAAATCAGTTAACGATGGAATCAGTTAACGATGAAATCAGTTAAATGAAGATGAAATCAGTTAACGATGAAATCAGTTAACGATGAAATCAGTTAACGATGAAATCAGTTAACGATGAAATCAATTAAATGAAGATGAAATCAGTTAACGATGAAATCAGTTAAATGAAGATGAAATCAGTTAACGATGAAATCAGTTAAAGATGAAATCAGTTAACGATGAAATCAGTTAACGATGAAATCAGTTAACGATGAAATCAGTTAAATGAAGATGAAATCAGTTAACGATGAAATCAGTTAAATGAAGAATGAAAATGAAATCAGTTAAATGAAGATGAAATCAGTTAACGATGAAATCAGTTAACGATGAAATCAGTTAACGATGAAATCAGTTAAATGAAGATGAAATCAGTTAACGATGAAATCAGTTAAATGAATATGAAATCAGTTAACGATGAAATCAGTTAACGATGGAATCAGTTAACGATGAAATCAGTTAACGATGAAATCAGTTAAATGAAGATGAAATCAGTTAACGATGAAATCAGTTAACGATGAAATCAGTTAAATGAAGATGAAATCAGTTAACGATGAAATCAGTTAAATGAAGATGAAATCAGTTAACGATGAAATCAGTTAAAGATGAAATCAGTTAACGATGAAATCAGTTAACGATGAAATCAGTTAAATGAAGATGAAATCAGTTAACGATGAAATCAGTTAAAGATGAAATCAGTTAACGATGAAATCAGTTAACGATGAAATCAGTTAAATGAAGATGAAATCAGTTAACGATGAAATCAGTTAAATGAAGATGAAATCAGTTAACGATGAAATCACTTAACGATGAAATCAGTTAACGATGAAATCAATTAAATGAAGATGAAATCAGTTAACGATGAAATCAGTTAAATGAAGAATGAAAATGAAATCAGTTAAATGAAGATGAAATCAGTTAACGATGAAATCAGTTAACGATGAAATCAGTTAACGATGAAATCAGTTAAATGAAGATGAAATCAGTTAACGATGAAATCAGTTAAATGAAGATGAAATCAGTTAACGATGAAATCAGTTAACGATGAAATCAGTTAACGATGGAATCAGTTAACGATGAAATCAGTTAACGATGAAATCAGTTAAATGAAGATGAAATCAGTTAACGATGAAATCAGTTAACGATGAAATCAGTTAACGATGAAATCAGTTAAATGAAGATGAAATCAGTTAACGATGAAATCAGTTAACAATGAAATCAGTTAAATGAAGATGAAATCAGTTAACGATGAAATCACTTAACGATGAAATCAGTTAAATGAAGATGAAATCAGTTAACGATGAAATCAGTTAAAGATGAAATCAGTTAACGATGGAATCAGTTAACGATGAAATCAGTTAACGATGAAATCAGTTAAATGAAGATGAAATCAGTTAACGATGAAATCAGTTAACGATGAAATCAGTTAAATGAAGATGAAATCAGTTAACGATGAAATCAGTTAACGATGAAATCAGTTAAATGAAGATGAAATCAGTTAACGATGAAATCAGTTAAATGAAGAATGAAAATGAAATCAGTTAAATGAAGATGAAATCAGTTAACGATGAAATCAGTTAAATGAAGATGAAATCAGTTAACGATGAAATCAGTTAACGATGAAATCAGTTAACGATGGAATCAGTTAACGATGAAATCAGTTAACGATGAAATCAGTTAAATGAAGATGAAATCAGTTAACGATGAAATCAGTTAACAATGAAATCAGTTAAATGAAGATGAAATCAGTTAACGATGAAATCACTTAACGATGAAATCAGTTAAATGAAGATGAAATCAGTTAACGATGAAATCAGTTAAAGATGAAATCAGTTAACGATGGAATCAGTTAACGATGAAATCAGTTAAATGAAGATGAAATCAGTTAACGATGAAATCAGTTAAATGAAGATGAAATCAGTTAACGATGAAATCACTTAACGATGAAATCAGTTAAATGAAGATGAAATCAGTTAACGATGAAATCAGTTAAAGATGAAATCAGTTAACGATGGAATCAGTTAACGATGAAATCAGTTAAATGAAGATGAAATCAGTTAACGATGAAATCAGTTAACGATGAAATCAGTTAAATGAAGATGAAATCAGTTAACGATGAAATCAGTTAACGATGAAATCAGTTAAATGAAGATGAAATCAGTTAACGATGGAATCAGTTAACGATGAAATCAGTTAAATGAAGATGAAATCAGTTAACGATGAAATCAGTTAATGATGAAATCAGTTAACGATGAAATCAATTAAATGAAGATGAAATCAGTTAACGATGAAATCAGTTAAATGAAGATGAAATCAGTTAACGATGAAATCAGTTAAAGATGAAATCAGTTAACGATGAAATCAGTTAACGATGAAATCAGTTAAATGAAGATGGAATCAGTTAACGATGAAATCAGTTAAATGAAGAATGAAAATGAAATCAGTTAAATGAAGATGAAATCAGTTAACGATGAAATCAGTTAACGATGAAATCAGTTAACGATGAAATCAGTTAAATGAAGATGAAATCAGTTAACGATGAAATCAGTTAAATGAAGATGAAATCAGTTAACGATGAAATCAGTTAACGATGGAATCAGTTAACGATGAAATCAGTTAACGATGAAATCAGTTAAATGAAGATGAAATCAGTTAACGATGAAATCAGTAAACGATGAAATCAGTTAACGATGAAATCAGTTAAATGAAGATGAAATCAGTTAACGATGAAATCAGTTAAAGATGAAATCAGTTAACGATGAAATCAGTTAACGATGAAATCAGTTAAATGAAGATGAAATCAGTTAACGATGAAATCAGTTAACGATGAAATCAGTTAACGATGAAATCAGTTAAATGAAGATGAAATCAGTTAACGATGAAATCAGTTAACGATGAAATCAGTTACAGATGAAATCAGTTACATGAAGATTAAATCAGTTAACGATGAAATCAGTTAAAGATGAAATCAGTTAACGATGAAATCAGTTAAATGAAGAATGAAAATGAAATCAGTTAAATGAAGATGAAATCAGTTAACGATGAAATCAGTTAAAGATGAAATCAGTTAAATGAAGATGAAATCAGTTAAAGATGAAATCAGTTAAATGAAGATGAAATCAGTTAACGATGAAATCAGTTAACGATGAAATCAGTTAAATGAAGATGAAATCAGTTAACGATGAAATCAGTTAAATGAAGATGAAATCAGTTAACGATGAAATCAGTTAACGATGAAATCAGTTAACGATGGAATCAGTTAACGATGAAATCAGTTAAATGAAGATGAAATCAGTTAACGATGAAATCAGTTAACGATGAAATCAGTTAAATGAAGATGAAATCAGTTAACGATGAAATCAGTTAACGATGGAATCAGTTAACGATGAAATCAGTTAACGATGAAATCAGTTAAATGAAGATGAAATCAGTTAACGATGAAATCAGTTAAATGAAGATGAAATCAGTTAACGATGAAATCAGTTAACGATGAAATCAGTTAAATGAAGATGAAATCAGTTAACGATGAAATCAGTTAAATGAAGATGAAATCAGTTAATGATGAAATCACTTAACGATGAAATCAGTTAACAATGAAATCAGTTAAATGAAGATGAAATCAGTTAATGATGAAATCACTTAACGATGAAATCAGTTAAATGAAGATGAAATCAGTTAACGATGAAATCAGTTAAAGATGAAATCAGTTAACGATGAAATCAGTTAAATGAAGATGAAATCAGTTAACGATGAAATCAGTTAAATGAAGATGAAATCAGTTAACGATGAAATCAGTTAACGATGAAATCAGTTAAATGAAGATGAAATCAGTTAACGATGAAATCAGTTAACGATGAAATCAGTTAAATGAAGATGAAATCAGTTAACGATGAAATCAGTTAACGATGAAATCAGTTAAATGAAGATGAAATCAGTGAACGATGAAATCAGTGAACGATGAAATCAGTTAAATGAAGATGAAATCAGTTAACGATGAAATCAGTTAACGATGAAATCAGTTAAATGAAGATGAAATCAGTTAACGATGAAATCAGTTAACGATGAAATCAGTTAACGATGAAATCACTTAACGATGAAATCAGTTAAATGAAGATGAAATCAGTTAACGATGAAATCAGTTAAAGATGAAATCAGTTAACGATGGAATCAGTTAACGATGAAATCAGTTAACGATGAAATCAGTTAAATGAAGATGAAATCAGTTAACGATGAAATCAGTTAACGATGAAATCAGTTAAATGAAGATGAAATCAGTTAACGATGAAATCAGTTAACGATGAAATCAGTTAAAGATGAAATCAGTTAACGATGAAATCAGTTAAATGAAGATGAAATCAGTTAACGATGAAATCAGTTAAATGAAGATGAAATCAGTTAACGATGAAATCAGTTAACGATGGAATCAGTTAACGATGAAATCAGTTAACGATGAAATCAGTTAAATGAAGATGAAATCAGTTAACGATGAAATCAGTTAACGATGGAATCAGTTAACGATGAAATCAGTTAACGATGAAATCAGTTAAATGAAGATGAAATCAGTTAACGATGAAATCAGTTAACGATGAAATCAGTTAACGATGAAATCAGTTAAATGAAGATGAAATCAGTTAACGATGAAATCAGTTAAAGATGAAATCAGTTAACGATGAAATCAGTTAACGATGAAATCAGTTAAATGAAGATGAAATCAGTTAACGATGAAATCAGTTAACAATGAAATCAGTTAACGATGGAATCAGTTAAATGAAGATGAAATCAGTTAACGATGAAATCAGTTAACGATGAAATCAGTTAAATGAAGATGAAATCAGTTAACGATGAAATCAGTTAAATGAAGATGAAATCAGTTAACGATGAAATCAGTTAAAGATGAAATCAGTTAACGATGAAATCAGTTAACGATGAAATCAGTTAAATGAAGATGAAATCAATTAACGATGAAATCAGTTAAAGATGAAATCAGTTAACGATGAAATCAGTTAACGATGAAATCAGTTAAATGAAGATGAAATCAGTTAACGATGAAATCAGTTAACGATGAAATCAGTTAAATGAAGATGAAATCAGTTAACGATGAAATCAGTTAACGATGAAATCAGTTAAATGAAGATGAAATCAGTTAACGATGAAATCAGTTAACGATGAAATCAGTTAACGATGAAATCAATTAAATGAAGATGAAATCAGTTAACGATGAAATCAGTTAAATGAAGAATGAAAATGAAATCAGTTAAATGAAGATGAAATCAGTTAACGATGAAATCAGTTAACGATGAAATCAGTTAAATGAAGATGAAATCAGTTAACGATGAAGTCAGTTAAATGAAGATGAAATCAGTTAACGATGAAATCAGTTAACGATGGAATCAGTTAACGATGAAATCAGTTAACGATGAAATCAGTTAAATGAAGATGAAATCAGTTAACGATGAAATCAGTTAACGATGAAATCAGTTAACGATGAAATCAGTTAAATGAAGATGAAATCAGTTAACGATGAAATCAGTTAAAGATGAAATCAGTTAACGATGAAATCAGTTAACGATGAAATCAGTTAAATGAAGATGAAATCAGTTAACGATGAAATCAGTTAACGATGAAATCAGTTAACGATGGAATCAGTTAAATGAAGATGAAATCAGTTAACGATGAAATCAGTTAACGATGAAATCAGTTAACGATGAAATCAGTTAAATGAAGATGAAATCAGTTAACGATGAAATCAGTTAAATGAAGATGAAATCAGTTAACGATGAAATCAGTTAAAGATGAAATCAGTTAACGATGAAATCAGTTAACGATGAAATCAGTTAAATGAAGATGAAATCAGTTAACGATGAAATCAGTTAAAGATGAAATCAGTTAACGATGAAATCAGTTAAAGATGAAATCAGTTAACGATGAAATCAGTTAACGATGAAATCATTTAAATGAAGATGAAATCAGTTAACGATGAAATCAGTTAACGATGAAATCAGTTAACGATGAAATCAGTTAAATGAAGATGAAATCAGTTAACGATCAAATCAGTTAACGATGAAATCAGTTAAATGAAGATGAAATCAGTTAACGATGAAATCAGTTAACGATGAAATCAGTTAACGATGAAATCAATTAAATGAAGATGAAATCAGTTAACGATGAAATCAGTTAAATGAAGATGAAATCAGTTAACGATGAAATCAGTGAACGATGAAATCAGTTAAATGAAGATGAAATCAGTTAACGATGAAATCAGTGAACGATGAAATCAGTTAAATGAAGATGAAATCAGTTAACGATGAAATCAGTTAACGATGAAATCAGTTAACGATGAAATCAGTTAAATGAAGATGAAATCAGTTAACGATGAAATCAGTTAACGATGAAATCAGTTAACGATGAAATCACTTAACGATGAAATCAGTTAAATGAAGATGAAATCAGTTAACGATGAAATCAGTTAACGATGAAATCAGTTAACGATGGAATCAGTTAACGATGAAATCAGTTAACGATGAAATCAGTTAACGATGAAATCAGTTAACGATGAAATCAGTTAAATGAAGATGAAATTAGTTAACGATGAAATCAGTTAACGATGAAATCAGTTAACGATGAAATCAGTTAAATGAAGATGAAATCAGTTAACGATGAAATCAGTTAACGATGAAATCAGTTAAAGATGAAATCAGTTAACGATGAAATCAGTTAAATGAAGATGAAATCAGTTAACGATGAAATCAGTTAAATGAAGATGAAATCAGTTAACGATGAAATCAGTTAACGATGGAATCAGTTAACGATGAAATCAGTTAACGATGAAATCAGTTAAATGAAGATGAAATCAGTTAACGATGAAATCAGTTAACGATGAAATCAGTTAACGATGAAATCAATTAAATGAAGATGAAATCAGTTAACGATGAAATCAGTTAAATGAAGATGAAATCAGTTAACGATGAAATCAGTTAAATGAAGATGAAATCAGTTAACGATGAAATCAGTTAAATGAAGAATGAAAATGAAATCAGTTAAATGAAGATGAAATCAGTTAACGATGAAATCAGTTAACGATGAAATCAGTTAACGATGAAATCAGTTAAATGAAGATGAAATCAGTTAACGATGAAATCAGTTAAATGAAGATGAAATCAGTTAACGATGAAATCAGTTAACGATGGAATCAGTTAACGATGAAATCAGTTAACGATGAAATCAGTTAAATGAAGATGAAATCAGTTAACGATGAAATCAGTTAACGATGAAATCAGTTAAATGAAGATGAAATCAGTTAACGATGAAATCAGTTAAAGATGAAATCAGTTAACGATGAAATCAGTTAACGATGAAATCAGTTAAATGAAGATGAAATCAGTTAACGATGAAATCAGTTAACGATGAAATCAGTTAACGATGGAATCAGTTAAATGAAGATGAAATCAGTTAACGATGAAATCAGTTAACGATGAAATCAGTTAACGATGAAATCAGTTAAATGAAGATGAAATCAGTTAACGATGAAATCAGTTAAATGAAGATGAAATCAGTTAACGATGAAATCAGTTAACGATGAAATCAGTTAAATGAAGATGAAATCAGTTCACGATGAAATCAGTTAACGATGAAATCAGTTAACGATGAAATCAGTTAAATGAAGATGAAATCAGTTAACGATGAAATCAGTTAACGATGAAATCAGTTAACGATGAAATCAGTTAAATGAAGATGAAATCAGTTAACGATGAAATCAGTTAACGATGAAATCAGTTAACGATGAAATCAATTAAATGAAGATGAAATCAGTTAACGATGAAATCAGTTAAATGAAGATGAAATCAGTTAACGATGAAATCAGTTAACGATGAAATCAGTTAAATGAAGATGAAATCAGTTAACGATGAAATCAGTTAAATGAAGAATGAAAATGAAATCAGTTAAATGAAGATGAAATCAGTTAACGATGAAATCAGTTAAATGAAGATGAAATCAGTTAACGATGAAATCAGTTAACGATGAAATCAGTTAACGATGGAATCAGTTAACGATGAAATCAGTTAACGATGAAATCAGTTAAATGAAGATGAAATCAGTTAACGATGAAATCAGTTAACAATGAAATCAGTTAAATGAAGATGAAATCAGTTAACGATGAAATCAGTTAACGATGAAATCAGTTAACGATGAAATCAGTTAAATGAAGATGAAATCAGTTAACGATGAAATCAGTTAAAGATGAAATCAGTTAACGATGGAATCAGTTAACGATGAAATCAGTTAAATGAAGATGAAATCAGTTAACGATGAAATCAGTTAACGATGAAATCAGTTAAATGAAGATGAAATCAGTTAACGATGAAATCAGTTAAAGATGAAATCAGTTAACGATGAAATCAGTTAACGATGAAATCAGTTAAATGAAGATGAAATCAGTTAACGATGAAATCAGTTAAAGATGAAATCAGTTAACGATGAAATCAGTTAACGATGAAATCAGTTAAATGAAGATGAAATCAGTTAACGATGAAATCAGTTAACGATGGAATCAGTTAACGATGAAATCAGTTAACGATGAAATCAGTTAAATGAAGATGAAATCAGTTAACGATGAAATCAGTTAACGATGAAATCAGTTAACGATGAAATCAATTAAATGAAGATGAAATCAGTTAACGATGAAATCAGTTAAATGAAGATGAAATCAGTTAACGATGAAATCAGTTAAAGATGAAATCAGTTAACGATGAAATCAGTTAACGATGAAATCAGTTAAATGAAGATGAAATCAGTTAACGATGAAATCAGTTAAATGAAGAATGAAAATGAAATCAGTTAAATGAAGATGAAATCAGTTAACGATGAAATCAGTTAACGATGAAATCAGTTAAATGAAGATGAAATCAGTTAACGATGAAATCAGTTAAATGAAGATGAAATCAGTTAACGATGAAATCAGTTAACGATGAAATCAGTTAACGATGGAATCAGTTAACGATGAAATCAGTTAAATGAAGATGAAATCAGTTAACGATGAAATCAGTTAACGATGGAATCAGTTAAATGAAGATGAAATCAGTTAACGATGAAATCAGTTAACGATGAAATCAGTTAACGATGAAATCAGTTAAATGAAGATGAAATCAGTTAACGATGAAATCAGTTAAATGAAGAATGAAAATGAAATCAGTTAAATGAAGATGAAATCAGTTAACGATGAAATCAGTTAAATGAAGATGAAATCAGTTAACGATGAAATCAGTTAAAGATGTAATCAGTTAACGATGAAATCAGTTAACGATGAAATCAGTTAAATGAAGATGAAATCAGTTAACGATGAAATCAGTTAAAGATGAAATCAGTTAACGATGAAATCAGTTAACGATGAAATCAGTTAAATGAAGATGAAATCAGTTAACGATGAAATCAGTTAACGATGAAATCAGTTAACGATGGAATCAGTTAACGATGAAATCAGTTAACGATGGAATCAGTTAAATGAAGATGAAATCAGTTAACGATGAAATCAGTTAACGATGAAATCAGTTAACGATGAAATCAGTTAAATGAAGATGAAATCAGTTAACGATGAAATCAGTTAAATGAAGATGAAATCAGTTAACGATGAAATCAGTTAAAGATGAAATCAGTTAACGATGAAATCAGTTAACGATGAAATCAGTTAAATGAAGATGAAATCAGTTAACGATGAAATCAGTTAAAGATGAAATCAGTTAACGATGAAATCAGTTAACGATGAAATCATTTAAATGAAGATGAAATCAGTTAACGATGAAATCAGTTAACGATGAAATCAGTTAACGATGAAATCAGTTAAATGAAGATGAAATCAGTTAACGATCAAATCAGTTAACGATGAAATCAGTTAAATGAAGATGAAATCAGTTAACGATGAAATCAGTTAACGATGAAATCAGTTAACGATGAAATCAATTAAATGAAGATGAAATCAGTTAACGATGAAATCAGTTAAATGAAGATGAAATCAGTTAACGATGAAATCAGTGAACGATGAAATCAGTTAAATGAAGATGAAATCAGTTAACGATGAAATCAGTGAACGATGAAATCAGTTAAATGAAGATGAAATCAGTTAACGATGAAATCAGTTAACGATGAAATCAGTTAACGATGAAATCAGTTAAATGAAGATGAAATCAGTTAACGATGAAATCAGTTAACGATGAAATCAGTTAACGATGAAATCACTTAACGATGAAATCAGTTAAATGAAGATGAAATCAGTTAACGATGAAATCAGTTAAAGATGAAATCAGTTAACGATGGAATCAGTTAACGATGAAATCAGTTAACGATGAAATCAGTTAACGATGAAATCAGTTAACGATGAAATCAGTTAAATGAAGATGAAATTAGTTAACGATGAAATCAGTTAACGATGAAATCAGTTAACGATGAAATCAGTTAAATGAAGATGAAATCAGTTAACGATGAAATCAGTTAACGATGAAATCAGTTAAAGATGAAATCAGTTAACGATGAAATCAGTTAAATGAAGATGAAATCAGTTAACGATGAAATCAGTTAAATGAAGATGAAATCAGTTAACGATGAAATCAGTTAACGATGGAATCAGTTAACGATGAAATCAGTTAACGATGAAATCAGTTAAATGAAGATGAAATCAGTTAACGATGAAATCAGTTAACGATGAAATCAGTTAACGATGAAATCAATTAAATGAAGATGAAATCAGTTAACGATGAAATCAGTTAAATGAAGATGAAATCAGTTAACGATGAAATCAGTTAAATGAAGATGAAATCAGTTAACGATGAAATCAGTTAAATGAAGAATGAAAATGAAATCAGTTAAATGAAGATGAAATCAGTTAACGATGAAATCAGTTAACGATGAAATCAGTTAACGATGAAATCAGTTAAATGAAGATGAAATCAGTTAACGATGAAATCAGTTAAATGAAGATGAAATCAGTTAACGATGAAATCAGTTAACGATGGAATCAGTTAACGATGAAATCAGTTAACGATGAAATCAGTTAAATGAAGATGAAATCAGTTAACGATGAAATCAGTTAACGATGAAATCAGTTAAATGAAGATGAAATCAGTTAACGATGAAATCAGTTAAAGATGAAATCAGTTAACGATGAAATCAGTTAACGATGAAATCAGTTAAATGAAGATGAAATCAGTTAACGATGAAATCAGTTAACGATGAAATCAGTTAACGATGGAATCAGTTAAATGAAGATGAAATCAGTTAACGATGAAATCAGTTAACGATGAAATCAGTTAACGATGAAATCAGTTAAATGAAGATGAAATCAGTTAACGATGAAATCAGTTAAATGAAGATGAAATCAGTTAACGATGAAATCAGTTAACGATGAAATCAGTTAAATGAAGATGAAATCAGTTAACGATGAAATCAGTTAACGATGAAATCAGTTAACGATGAAATCAGTTAAATGAAGATGAAATCAGTTAACGATGAAATCAGTTAACGATGAAATCAGTTAAATGAAGATGAAATCAGTTAACGATGAAATCAGTTAACGATGAAATCAGTTAACGATGAAATCAGTTAACGATGAAATCAATTAAATGAAGATGAAATCAGTTAACGATGAAATCAGTTAAATGAAGATGAAATCAGTTAACGATGAAATCAGTTAACGATGAAATCAGTTAAATGAAGATGAAATCAGTTAACGATGAAATCAGTTAAATGAAGAATGAAAATGAAATCAGTTAAATGAAGATGAAATCAGTTAACGATGAAATCAGTTAAATGAAGATGAAATCAGTTAACGATGAAATCAGTTAACGATGAAATCAGTTAACGATGGAATCAGTTAACGATGAAATCAGTTAACGATGAAATCAGTTAAATGAAGATGAAATCAGTTAACGATGAAATCAGTTAACAATGAAATCAGTTAAATGAAGATGAAATCAGTTAACGATGAAATCAGTTAACGATGAAATCAGTTAACGATGAAATCAGTTAAATGAAGATGAAATCAGTTAACGATGAAATCAGTTAAAGATGAAATCAGTTAACGATGGAATCAGTTAACGATGAAATCAGTTAAATGAAGATGAAATCAGTTAACGATGAAATCAGTTAACGATGAAATCAGTTAAATGAAGATGAAATCAGTTAACGATGAAATCAGTTAAAGATGAAATCAGTTAACGATGAAATCAGTTAACGATGAAATCAGTTAAATGAAGATGAAATCAGTTAACGATGAAATCAGTTAAAGATGAAATCAGTTAACGATGAAATCAGTTAACGATGAAATCAGTTAAATGAAGATGAAATCAGTTAACGATGAAATCAGTTAACGATGGAATCAGTTAACGATGAAATCAGTTAACGATGAAATCAGTTAAATGAAGATGAAATCAGTTAACGATGAAATCAGTTAACGATGAAATCAGTTAACGATGAAATCAATTAAATGAAGATGAAATCAGTTAACGATGAAATCAGTTAAATGAAGATGAAATCAGTTAACGATGAAATCAGTTAAAGATGAAATCAGTTAACGATGAAATCAGTTAACGATGAAATCAGTTAAATGAAGATGAAATCAGTTAACGATGAAATCAGTTAAATGAAGAATGAAAATGAAATCAGTTAAATGAAGATGAAATCAGTTAACGATGAAATCAGTTAACGATGAAATCAGTTAAATGAAGATGAAATCAGTTAACGATGAAATCAGTTAAATGAAGATGAAATCAGTTAACGATGAAATCAGTTAACGATGAAATCAGTTAACGATGGAATCAGTTAACGATGAAATCAGTTAAATGAAGATGAAATCAGTTAACGATGAAATCAGTTAACGATGGAATCAGTTAAATGAAGATGAAATCAGTTAACGATGAAATCAGTTAACGATGAAATCAGTTAACGATGAAATCAGTTAACGATGAAATCAGTTAAATGAAGATGAAATCAGTTAACGATGAAATCAGTTAAATGAAGAATGAAAATGAAATCAGTTAAATGAAGATGAAATCAGTTAACGATGAAATCAGTTAAATGAAGATGAAATCAGTTAACGATGAAATCAGTTAAAGATGTAATCAGTTAACGATGAAATCAGTTAACGATGAAATCAGTTAACGATGGAATCAGTTAAATGAAGATGAAATCAGTTAACGATGAAATCAGTTAACGATGAAATCAGTTAAATGAAGATGAAATCAGTTAACGATGAAATCAGTTAAATGAAGATGAAATCAGTTAACGATGAAATCAGTTAACGATGAAATCAGTTAAATGAAGATGAAATCAGTTAACGATGAAATCAGTTAACGATGAAATCAATTAAATGAAGATGAAATCAGTTAACGATGAAATCAGTTAAATGAAGATGAAATCAGTTAACGATGAAATCAGTTAACGATGAAATCAGTTAACGATGAAATCAGTTAACGATGAAATCACTTAACGATGAAATCAGTTAAATGAAGATGAAATCAGTTAACGATGAAATCAGTTAAAGATGAAATCAGTTAACGATGGAATCAGTTAACGATGAAATCAGTTAACGATGAAATCAGTTAAATGAAGATGAAATCAGTTAACGATGAAATCAGTTAACGATGAAATCAGTTAAATGAAGATGAAATCAGTTAACGATGAAATCAGTTAACGATGAAATCAGTTAACGATGAAATCAGTTAAATGAAGATGAAATCAGTTAACGATGAAATCAGTTAACGATGAAATCAGTTAACGATGAAATCAGTTAAAGATGAAATCAGTTAACGATGAAATCAGTTAAATGAAGATGAAATCAGTTAACGATGAAATCAGTTAACGATGAAATCAGTTAAATGAAGATGAAATCAGTTAACGATGAAATCAGTTAACGATGGAATCAGTTAACGATGAAATCAGTTAACGATGAAATCAGTTAAATGAAGATGAAATCAGTTAACGATGAAATCAGTTAACGATGAAATCAGTTAACGATGAAATCAATTAAATGAAGATGAAATCAGTTAACGATGAAATCAGTTAAATGAAGATGAAATCAGTTAACGATGAAATCAGTTAAATGAAGATGAAATCAGTTAACGATGAAATCAGTTAAATGAAGAATGAAAATGAAATCAGTTAAATGAAGATGAAATCAGTTAACGATGAAATCAGTTAACGATGAAATCAGTTAAATGAAGATGAAATCAGTTAACGATGAAATCAGTTAAATGAAGATGAAATCAGTTAACGATGAAATCAGTTAACGATGGAATCAGTTAACGATGAAATCAGTTAACGATGAAATCAGTTAAATGAAGATGAAATCAGTTAACGATGAAATCAGTTAAAGATGAAATCAGTTAACGATGAAATCAGTTAAATGAAGATGAAATCAGTTAACGATGAAATCAGTTAAATGAAGAATGAAAATGAAATCAGTTAAATGAAGATGAAATCAGTTAACGATGAAATCAGTTAAATGAAGATGAAATCAGTTAACGATGAAATCAGTTAACGATGAAATCAGTTAACGATGGAATCAGTTAACGATGAAATCAGTTAAATGAAGATGAAATCAGTTAACGATGAAATCAGTTAACAATGAAATCAGTTAAATGAAGATGAAATCAGTTAACGATGAAATCAGTTAACGATGAAATCAGTTAACGATGAAATCAGTTAAATGAAGATGAAATCAGTTAACGATGAAATCAGTTAAAGATGAAATCAGTTAACGATGGAATCAGTTAACGATGAAATCAGTTAACGATGAAATCAGTTAAATGAAGATGAAATCAGTTAACGATGAAATCAGTTAACGATGAAATCAGTTAAATGAAGATGAAATCAGTTAACGATGAAATCAGTTAAAGATGAAATCAGTTAACGATGAAATCAGTTAACGATGAAATCAGTTAAATGAAGATGAAATCAGTTAACGATGAAATCAGTTAAAGATGAAATCAGTTAACGATGAAATCAGTTAACGATGAAATCAGTTAAATGAAGATGAAATCAGTTAACGATGAAATCAGTTAACGATGGAATCAGTTAACGATGAAATCAGTTAACGATGAAATCAGTTAAATGAAGATGAAATCAGTTAACGATGAAATCAGTTAACGATGAAATCAGTTAACGATGAAATCAGTTAAATGAAGATGAAATCAGTTAACGATGAAATCAGTTAAATGAAGAATGAAAATGAAATCAGTTAAATGAAGATGAAATCAGTTAACGATGAAATCAGTTAACGATGAAATCAGTTAAATGAAGATGAAATCAGTTAACGATGAAATCAGTTAAATGAAGATGAAATCAGTTAACGATGAAATCAGTTAACGATGAAATCAGTTAACGATGGAATCAGTTAACGATGAAATCAGTTAAATGAAGATGAAATCAGTTAACGATGAAATCAGTTAACGATGGAATCAGTTAAATGAAGATGAAATCAGTTAACGATGAAATCAGTTAACGATGAAATCAGTTAACGATGAAATCAGTTAAATGAAGATGAAATCAGTTAACGATGAAATCAGTTAAATGAAGATGAAATCAGTTAACGATGAAATCAGTTAAAGATGAAATCAGTTAACGATGAAATCAGTTAACGATGAAATCAGTTAACGATGGAATCAGTTAAATGAAGATGAAATCAGTTAACGATGAAATCAGTTAACGATGAAATCAGTTAAATGAAGATGAAATCAGTTAACGATGAAATCAGTTAAATGAAGATGAAATCAGTTAACGATGAAATCAGTTAACGATGAAATCAGTTAAATGAAGATGAAATCAGTTAACGATGAAATCAGTTAACGATGAAATCAATTAAATGAAGATGAAATCAGTTAACGATGAAATCAGTTAAAAGAAGATGAAATCAGTTAACGATGAAATCAGTTAACGATGAAATCAGTTAAATGAAGATGAAATCAGTTAACGATGAAATCAGTTAACGATGAAATCAGTTAAATGAAGATGAAATCAGTTAACGATGAAATCAGTTAACGATGAAATCAGTTAACGATGAAATCAGTTAAATGAAGATGAAATCAGTTAACGATGAAATCAGTTAACGATGAAATCAGTTAACGATGAAATCAGTTAAAGATGAAATCAGTTAACGATGAAATCAGTTAAATGAAGATGAAATCAGTTAACGATGAAATCAGTTAACGATGAAATCAGTTAAATGAAGATGAAATCAGTTAACGATGAAATCAGTTAACGATGGAATCAGTTAACGATGAAATCAGTTAACGATGAAATCAGTTAAATGAAGATGAAATCAGTTAACGATGAAATCAGTTAACGATGAAATCAGTTAACGATGAAATCAATTAAATGAAGATGAAATCAGTTAACGATGAAATCAGTTAAATGAAGATGAAATCAGTTAACGATGAAATCAGTTAAATGAAGATGAAATCAGTTAACGATGAAATCAGTTAAATGAAGAATGAAAATGAAATCAGTTAAATGAAGATGAAATCAGTTAACGATGAAATCAGTTAACGATGAAATCAGTTAAATGAAGATGAAATCAGTTAACGATGAAATCAGTTAAATGAAGATGAAATCAGTTAACGATGAAATCAGTTAACGATGGAATCAGTTAACGATGAAATCAGTTAACGATGAAATCAGTTAAATGAAGATGAAATCAGTTAACGATGAAATCAGTTAAAGATGAAATCAGTTAACGATGAAATCAGTTAAATGAAGATGAAATCAGTTAACGATGAAATCAGTTAAAGATGAAATCAGTTAACGATGAAATCAGTTAACGATGAAATCAGTTAAATAAAGATGAAATCAGTTAACGATGAAATCAGTTAACGATGAAATCAGTTAACGATGGAATCAGTTAAATGAAGATGAAATCAGTTAACGATGAAATCAGTTAACGATGAAATCAGTTAACGATGAAATCAGTTAAATGAAGATGAAATCAGTTAACGATGAAATCAGTTAAATGAAGATGAAATCAGTTAACGATGAAATCAGTTAACGATGAAATCAGTTAACGATGAAATCAGTTAAATGAAGATGAAATCAGTTAACGATGAAATCAGTTAAAGATGAAATCAGTTAACGATGAAATCAGTTAACGATGAAATCAGTTAAATGAAGATGAAATCAGTTAACGATGAAATCAGTTAACGATGAAATCAGTTAACGATGAAATCAGTTAAATGAAGATGAAATCAGTTAACGATGAAATCAGTTAACGATGAAATCAGTTAACGATGAAATCAATTAAATGAAGATGAAATCAGTTAAAGATGAATTCAGTTAAATGAAGATGAAATCAGTTAACGATGAAATCAGTTAACGATGAAATCAGTTAAATGAAGATGAAATCAGTTAACGATGAAATCAGTTAAATGAAGAATGAAAATGAAATCAGTTAAATGAAGATGAAATCAGTTAACGATGAAATCAGTTAAATGAAGATGAAATCAGTTAACGATGAAATCAGTTAACGATGAAATCAGTTAACGATGGAATCAGTTAACGATGAAATCAGTTAAATGAAGATGAAATCAGTTAACGATGAAATCAGTTAACAATGAAATCAGTTAAATGAAGATGAAATCAGTTAACGATGAAATCAGTTAACGATGAAATCAGTTAACGATGAAATCAGTTAAATGAAGATGAAATCAGTTAACGATGAAATCAGTTAAAGATGAAATCAGTTAACGATGGAATCAGTTAACGATGAAATCAGTTAACGATGAAATCAGTTAAATGAAGATGAAATCAGTTAACGATGAAATCAGTTAACGATGAAATCAGTTAAATGAAGATGAAATCAGTTAACGATGAAATCAGTTAAAGATGAAATCAGTTAACGATGAAATCAGTTAACGATGAAATCAGTTAAATGAAGATGAAATCAGTTAACGATGAAATCAGTTAAAGATGAAATCAGTTAACGATGAAATCAGTTAACGATGAAATCAGTTAAATGAAGATGAAATCAGTTAACGATGAAATCAGTTAACGATGGAATCAGTTAACGATGAAATCAGTTAACGATGAAATCAGTTAAATGAAGATGAAATCAGTTAACGATGAAATCAGTTAACGATGAAATCAGTTAACGATGAAATCAATTAAATGAAGATGAAATCAGTTAACGATGAAATCAGTTAAATGAAGATGAAATCAGTTAACGATGAAATCAGTTAAAGATGAAATCAGTTAACGATGAAATCAGTTAACGATGAAATCAGTTAAATGAAGATGAAATCAGTTAACGATGAAATCAGTTAAATGAAGAATGAAAATGAAATCAGTTAAATGAAGATGAAATCAGTTAACGATGAAATCAGTTAACGATGAAATCAGTTAAATGAAGATGAAATCAGTTAACGATGAAATCAGTTAAATGAAGATGAAATCAGTTAACGATGAAATCAGTTAACGATGAAATCAGTTAACGATGGAATCAGTTAACGATGAAATCAGTTAAATGAAGATGAAATCAGTTAACGATGAAATCAGTTAACGATGGAATCAGTTAAATGAAGATGAAATCAGTTAACGATGAAATCAGTTAACGATGAAATCAGTTAACGATGAAATCAGTTAAATGAAGATGAAATCAGTTAACGATAAAATCAGTTAACGATGAAATCAATTAAATGAAGATGAAATCAGTTAACGATGAAATCAGTTAAAAGAAGATGAAATCAGTTAACGATGAAATCAGTTAACGATGAAATCAGTTAAATGAAGATGAAATCAGTTAACGATGAAATCAGTTAAATGAAGAATGAAAATGAAATCAGTTAAATGAAGATGAAATCAGTTAACGATGAAATCAGTTAACGATGAAATCAGTTAACGATGAAATCAGTTAAATGAAGATGAAATCAGTTAACGATGAAATCAGTTAACAATGAAATCAGTTAAATGAAGATGAAATCAGTTAACGATGAAATCACTTAACGATGAAATCAGTTAAATGAAGATGAAATCAGTTAACGATGAAATCAGTTAAAGATGAAATCAGTTAACGATGGAATCAGTTAACGATGAAATCAGTTAACGATGAAATCAGTTAAATGAAGATGAAATCAGTTAACGATGAAATCAGTTAAATGAAGATGAAATCAGTTAACGATGAAATCAGTTAACGATGAAATCAGTTAAATGAAGATGAAATCAGTTAACGATGAAATCAGTTAACGATGAAATCAGTTAAATGAAGATGAAATCAGTTAACGATGAAATCAGTTAAATGAAGAATGAAAATGAAATCAGTTAAATGAAGATGAAATCAGTTAACGATGAAATCAGTTAAATGAAGATGAAATCAGTTAACGATGAAATCAGTTAACGATGAAATCAGTTAACGATGGAATCAGTTAACGATGAAATCAGTTAACGATGAAATCAGTTAACGATGAAATCAGTTAAATGAAGATGAAATCAGTTAACGATGAAATCAGTTAACAATGAAATCAGTTAAATGAAGATGAAATCAGTTAACGATGAAATCACTTAACGATGAAATCAGTTAAATGAAGATGAAATCAGTTAACGATGAAATCAGTTAACGATGGAATCAGTTAACGATGAAATCAGTTAACGATGAAATCAGTTAAGTGAAGATGAAATCAGTTAACGATGAAATCAGTTAACGATGAAATCAGTTAAATGAAGATGAAATCAGTTAACGATGAAATCAGTTAACGATGAAATCAGTTAACGATGAAATCAGTTAAATGAAGATGAAATCAGTTAACGATGAAATCAGTTAACGATGAAATCAGTTAAATGAAGATGAAATCAGTTAACGATGGAATCAGTTAACGATGAAATCAGTTAAATGAAGATGAAATCAGTTAACGATGAAATCAGTTAACGATGAAATCAGTTAACGATGAAATCAGTTAACGATGAAATCAATTAAATGAAGATGAAATCAGTTAACGATGAAATCAGTTAAATGAAGATGAAATCAGTTAACGATGAAATCAGTTAAAGATGAAATCAGTTAACGATGAAATCAGTTAACGATGAAATCAGTTAACGATGAAATCAGTTAAATGAAGATGAAATCAGTTAACGATGAAATCAGTTAAATGAAGAATGAAAATGAAATCAGTTAAATGAAGATGAAATCAGTTAACGATGAAATCAGTTAACGATGAAATCAGTTAACGATGAAATCAGTTAAATGAAGATGAAATCAGTTAACGATGAAATCAGTTAAATGAATATGAAATCAGTTAACGATGAAATCAGTTAACGATGGAATCAGTTAACGATGAAATCAGTTAACGATGAAATCAGTTAAATGAAGATGAAATCAGTTAACGATGAAATCAGTTAACGATGAAATCAGTTAACGATGAAATCAGTTAAATGAAGATGAAATCAGTTAACGATGAAATCAGTTAAATGAAGATGAAATCAGTTAACGATGAAATCAGTTAAAGATGAAATCAGTTAACGATGAAATCAGTTAACGATGAAATCAGTTAAATGAAGATGAAATCAGTTAACGATGAAATCAGTTAAAGATGAAATCAGTTAACGATGAAATCAGTTAACGATGAAATCAGTTAAATGAAGATGAAATCAGTTAACGATGAAATCAGTTAAATGAAGATGAAATCAGTTAACGATGAAATCACTTAACGATGAAATCAGTTAACGATGAAATCAATTAAATGAAGATGAAATCAGTTAACGATGAAATCAGTTAAATGAAGAATGAAAATGAAATCAGTTAAATGAAGATGAAATCAGTTAACGATGAAATCAGTTAACGATGAAATCAGTTAACGATGAAATCAGTTAAATGAAGATGAAATCAGTTAACGATGAAATCAGTTAAATGAAGATGAAATCAGTTAACGATGAAATCAGTTAACGATGAAATCAGTTAACGATGGAATCAGTTAACGATGAAATCAGTTAACGATGAAATCAGTTAAATGAAGATGAAATCAGTTAACGATGAAATCAGTTAACGATGAAATCAGTTAACGATGAAATCAGTTAAATGAAGATGAAATCAGTTAACGATGAAATCAGTTAACAATGAAATCAGTTAAATGAAGATGAAATCAGTTAACGATGAAATCACTTAACGATGAAATCAGTTAAATGAAGATGAAATCAGTTAACGATGAAATCAGTTAAAGATGAAATCAGTTAACGATGGAATCAGTTAACGATGAAATCAGTTAACGATGAAATCAGTTAAATGAAGATGAAATCAGTTAACGATGAAATCAGTTAACGATGAAATCAGTTAAATGAAGATGAAATCAGTTAACGATGAAATCAGTTAACGATGAAATCAGTTAAATGAAGATGAAATCAGTTAACGATGAAATCAGTTAAATGAAGAATGAAAATGAAATCAGTTAAATGAAGATGAAATCAGTTAACGATGAAATCAGTTAAATGAAGATGAAATCAGTTAACGATGAAATCAGTTAACGATGAAATCAGTTAACGATGGAATCAGTTAACGATGAAATCAGTTAACGATGAAATCAGTTAACGATGAAATCAGTTAAATGAAGATGAAATCAGTTAACGATGAAATCAGTTAACAATGAAATCAGTTAAATGAAGATGAAATCAGTTAACGATGAAATCACTTAACGATGAAATCAGTTAAATGAAGATGAAATCAGTTAACGATGAAATCAGTTAAAGATGAAATCAGTTAACGATGGAATCAGTTAACGATGAAATCAGTTAAATGAAGATGAAATCAGTTAACGATGAAATCAGTTAAATGAAGATGAAATCAGTTAACGATGAAATCACTTAACGATGAAATCAGTTAAATGAAGATGAAATCAGTTAACGATGAAATCAGTTAAAGATGAAATCAGTTAACGATGGAATCAGTTAACGATGAAATCAGTTAAATGAAGATGAAATCAGTTAACGATGAAATCAGTTAACGATGAAATCAGTTAAATGAAGATGAAATCAGTTAACGATGAAATCAGTTAACGATGAAATCAGTTAAATGAAGATGAAATCAGTTAACGATGGAATCAGTTAACGATGAAATCAGTTAAATGAAGATGAAATCAGTTAACGATGAAATCAGTTAATGATGAAATCAGTTAACGATGAAATCAATTAAATGAAGATGAAATCAGTTAACGATGAAATCAGTTAAATGAAGATGAAATCAGTTAACGATGAAATCAGTTAAAGATGAAATCAGTTAACGATGAAATCAGTTAACGATGAAATCAGTTAAATGAAGATGGAATCAGTTAACGATGAAATCAGTTAAATGAAGAATGAAAATGAAATCAGTTAAATGAAGATGAAATCAGTTAACGATGAAATCAGTTAACGATGAAATCAGTTAACGATGAAATCAGTTAAATGAAGATGAAATCAGTTAACGATGAAATCAGTTAAATGAAGATGAAATCAGTTAACGATGAAATCAGTTAACGATGGAATCAGTTAACGATGAAATCAGTTAACGATGAAATCAGTTAAATGAAGATGAAATCAGTTAACGATGAAATCAGTAAACGATGAAATCAGTTAACGATGAAATCAGTTAAATGAAGATGAAATCAGTTAACGATGAAATCAGTTAAAGATGAAATCAGTTAACGATGAAATCAGTTAACGATGAAATCAGTTAAATGAAGATGAAATCAGTTAACGATGAAATCAGTTAACGATGAAATCAGTTAACGATGAAATCAGTTAAATGAAGATGAAATCAGTTAACGATGAAATCAGTTAACGATGAAATCAGTTACAGATGAAATCAGTTACATGAAGATTAAATCAGTTAACGATGAAATCAGTTAAAGATGAAATCAGTTAACGATGAAATCAGTTAAATGAAGAATGAAAATGAAATCAGTTAAATGAAGATGAAATCAGTTAACGATGAAATCAGTTAAAGATGAAATCAGTTAAATGAAGATGAAATCAGTTAAAGATGAAATCAGTTAAATGAAGATGAAATCAGTTAACGATGAAATCAGTTAACGATGAAATCAGTTAAATGAAGATGAAATCAGTTAACGATGAAATCAGTTAACGATGAAATCAGTTAAATGAAGATGAAATCAGTTAACGATGAAATCAGTTAAATGAAGATGAAATCAGTTAACGATGAAATCAGTTAACGATGAAATCAGTTAACGATGGAATCAGTTAACGATGAAATCAGTTAACGATGAAATCAGTTAAATGAAGATGAAATCAGTTAACGATGAAATCAGTTAACGATGAAATCAGTTAACGATGAAATCAGTTAAATGAAGATGAAATCAGTTAACGATGAAATCAGTTAACGATGGAATCAGTTAACGATGAAATCAGTTAACGATGAAATCAGTTAAATGAAGATGAAATCAGTTAACGATGAAATCAGTTAACAATGAAATCAGTTAAATGAAGATGAAATCAGTTAATGATGAAATCACTTAACGATGAAATCAGTTAAATGAAGATGAAATCAGTTAACGATGAAATCAGTTAAAGATGAAATCAGTTAACGATGAAATCAGTTAAATGAAGATGAAATCAGTTAACGATGAAATCAGTTAACGATGAAATCAGTTAAATGAAGATGAAATCAGTTAACGATGAAATCAGTTAACGATGAAATCAGTTAAATGAAGATGAAATCAGTTAACGATGAAATCAGTTAACGATGAAATCAGTTAAATGAAGATGAAATCAGTTAACGATGAAATCAGTGAACGATGAAATCAGTTAAATGAAGATGAAATCAGTTAACGATGAAATCAGTTAACGATGAAATCAGTTAACGATGAAATCAGTTAAATGAAGATGAAATCAGTTAACGATGAAATCAGTTAACGATGAAATCAGTTAACGATGAAATCACTTAACGATGAAATCAGTTAAATGAAGATGAAATCAGTTAACGATGAAATCAGTTAAAGATGAAATCAGTTAACGATGGAATCAGTTAACGATGAAATCAGTTAACGATGAAATCAGTTAAATGAAGATGAAATCAGTTAACGATGAAATCAGTTAACGATGAAATCAGTTAAATGAAGATGAAATCAGTTAACGATGAAATCAGTTAACGATGAAATCAGTTAACGATGAAATCAGTTAACGATGAAATCAGTTAAATGAAGATGAAATCAGTTAACGATGAAATCAGTTAACGATGAAATCAGTTAAAGATGAAATCAGTTAACGATGAAATCAGTTAAATGAAGATGAAATCAGTTAACGATGAAATCAGTTAAATGAAGATGAAATCAGTTAACGATGAAATCAGTTAACGATGGAATCAGTTAACGATGAAATCAGTTAACGATGAAATCAGTTAAATGAAGATGAAATCAGTTAACGATGAAATCAGTTAACGATGAAATCAGTTAACGATGAAATCAATTAAATGAAGATGAAATCAGTTAACGATGAAATCAGTTAAATGAAGATGAAATCAGTTAACGATGAAATCAGTTAAATGAAGATGAAATCAGTTAACGATGAAATCAGTTAAATGAAGAATGAAAATGAAATCAGTTAAATGAAGATGAAATCAGTTAACGATGAAATCAGTTAACGATGAAATCAGTTAACGATGAAATCAGTTAAATGAAGATGAAATCAGTTAACGATGAAATCAGTTAAATGAAGATGAAATCAGTTAACGATGAAATCAGTTAACGATGAAATCAGTTAACGATGGAATCAGTTAACGATGAAATCAGTTAACGATGAAATCAGTTAAATGAAGATGAAATCAGTTAACGATGAAATCAGTTAACGATGAAATCAGTTAAATGAAGATGAAATCAGTTAACGATGAAATCAGTTAAAGATGAAATCAGTTAACGATGAAATCAGTTAACGATGAAATCAGTTAAATGAAGATGAAATCAGTTAACGATGAAATCAGTTAACGATGAAATCAGTTAACGATGGAATCAGTTAAATGAAGATGAAATCAGTTAACGATGAAATCAGTTAACGATGAAATCAGTTAACGATGAAATCAGTTAAATGAAGATGAAATCAGTTAACGATGAAATCAGTTAAATGAAGATGAAATCAGTTAACGATGAAATCAGTTAACGATGAAATCAGTTAAATGAAGATGAAATCAGTTAACGATGAAATCAGTTAACGATGAAATCAGTTAACGATGAAATCAGTTAACGATGAAATCAGTTAAATGAAGATGAAATCAGTTAACGATGAAATCAGTTAACGATGAAATCAGTTAAATGAAGATGAAATCAGTTAACGATGAAATCAGTTAACGATGAAATCAGTTAACGATGAAATCAATTAAATGAAGATGAAATCAGTTAACGATGAAATCAGTTAAATGAAGATGAAATCAGTTAACGATGAAATCAGTTAACGATGAAATCAGTTAAATGAAGATGAAATCAGTTAACGATGAAATCAGTTAAATGAAGAATGAAAATGAAATCAGTTAAATGAAGATGAAATCAGTTAACGATGAAATCAGTTAAATGAAGATGAAATCAGTTAACGATGAAATCAGTTAACGATGGAATCAGTTAACGATGAAATCAGTTAACGATGAAATCAGTTAAATGAAGATGAAATCAGTTAACGATGAAATCAGTTAACAATGAAATCAGTTAAATGAAGATGAAATCAGTTAACGATGAAATCAGTTAACGATGAAATCAGTTAACGATGAAATCAGTTAAATGAAGATGAAATCAGTTAACGATGAAATCAGTTAAAGATGAAATCAGTTAACGATGGAATCAGTTAACGATGAAATCAGTTAAATGAAGATGAAATCAGTTAACGATGAAATCAGTTAACGATGAAATCAGTTAAATGAAGATGAAATCAGTTAACGATGAAATCAGTTAAAGATGAAATCAGTTAACGATGAAATCAGTTAACGATGAAATCAGTTAAATGAAGATGAAATCAGTTAACGATGAAATCAGTTAAAGATGAAATCAGTTAACGATGAAATCAGTTAACGATGAAATCAGTTAAATGAAGATGAAATCAGTTAACGATGAAATCAGTTAACGATGGAATCAGTTAACGATGAAATCAGTTAAATGAAGATGAAATCAGTTAACGATGAAATCAGTTAACGATGAAATCAGTTAACGATGAAATCAATTAAATGAAGATGAAATCAGTTAACGATGAAATCAGTTAAATGAAGATGAAATCAGTTAACGATGAAATCAGTTAAAGATGAAATCAGTTAACGATGAAATCAGTTAACGATGAAATCAGTTAAATGAAGATGAAATCAGTTAACGATGAAATCAGTTAAATGAAGAATGAAAATGAAATCAGTTAAATGAAGATGAAATCAGTTAACGATGAAATCAGTTAACGATGAAATCAGTTAAATGAAGATGAAATCAGTTAACGATGAAATCAGTTAAATGAAGATGAAATCAGTTAACGATGAAATCAGTTAACGATGAAATCAGTTAACGATGGAATCAGTTAACGATGAAATCAGTTAAATGAAGATGAAATCAGTTAACGATGAAATCAGTTAACGATGGAATCAGTTAAATGAAGATGAAATCAGTTAACGATGAAATCAGTTAACGATGAAATCAGTTAACGATGAAATCAGTTAAATGAAGATGAAATCAGTTAACGATGAAATCAGTTAAATGAAGAATGAAAATGAAATCAGTTAAATGAAGATGAAATCAGTTAACGATGAAATCAGTTAAATGAAGATGAAATCAGTTAACGATGAAATCAGTTAAAGATGAAATCAGTTAACGATGAAATCAGTTAACGATGAAATCAGTTAACGATGGAATCAGTTAAATGAAGATGAAATCAGTTAACGATGAAATCAGTTAACGATGAAATCAGTTAAATGAAGATGAAATCAGTTAACGATGAAATCAGTTAACGATGAAATCAGTTAAATGAAGATGAAATCAGTTAACGATGAAATCAGTTAACGATGAAATCAGTTAAATGAAGATGAAATCAGTTAACGATGAAATCAGTTAACGATGAAATCAATTAAATGAAGATGAAATCAGTTAACGATGAAATCAGTTAAAAGAAGATGAAATCAGTTAACGATGAAATCAGTTAACGATGAAATCAGTTAAATGAAGATGAAATCAGTTAACGATGAAATCAGTTAAATGAAGAATGAAAATGAAATCAGTTAAATGAAGATGAAATCAGTTAACGATGAAATCAGTTAACGATGAAATCAGTTAAATGAAGATGAAATCAGTTAACGATGAAATCAGTTAAAGATGAAATCAGTTAACGATGAAATCAGTTAACGATGAAATCAGTTAACGATGGAATCAGTTAAATGAAGATGAAATCAGTTAACGATGAAATCAGTTAACGATGAAATCAGTTAAATGAAGATGAAATCAGTTAACGATGAAATCAGTTAAATGAAGATGAAATCAGTTAACGATGAAATCAGTTAACGATGAAATCAGTTAAATGAAGATGAAATCAGTTAACGATGAAATCAGTTAACGATGAAATCAATTAAATGAAGATGAAATCAGTTAACGATGAAATCAGTTAAAAGAAGATGAAATCAGTTAACGATGAAATCAGTTAACGATGAAATCAGTTAACGATGAAATCAGTTAAATGAAGATGAAATCAGTTAACGATGAAATCAGTTAAATGAAGAATGAAAATGAAATCAGTTAAATGAAGATGAAATCAGTTAACGATGAAATCAGTTAAATGAAGATGAAATCAGTTAACGATGAAATCAGTTAACGATGAAATCAGTTAACGATGAAATCAGTTAAATGAAGATGAAATCAGTTAACGATGAAATCAGTTAACGATGAAATCAGTTAACGATGAAATCAGTTAAATGAAGATGAAATCAGTTAACGATGAAATCAGTTAACGATGAAATCAGTTAACGATTAAATCAGTTAAATGAAGATGAAATCAGTTAACGATGAAATCAGTTAACGATGAAATCAGTTAACGACGAAATCAGTTAACGATGAAATCAATTAAATGAAGATGAAATCAGTTAACGATGAAATCAGTTAAATGAAGAATGAAAATGAAATCAGTTAAATGAAGATGAAATCAGTTAACGATGAAATCAGTTAACGATGAAATCAGTTAACGATGAAATCAGTTAAATGAAGATGAAATCAGTTAACGATGAAATCAGTTAAATGAAGATGAAATCAGTTAACGATGAAATCAGTTAACGATGAAATCAGTTAACGATGGAATCAGTTAACGATGAAATCAGTTAACGATGAAATCAGTTAAATGAAGATGAAATCAGTTAACGATGAAATCAGTTAACGATGAAATCAGTTAACGATGAAATCAGTTAAATGAAGATGAAATCAGTTAACGATGAAATCAGTTAACGATGAAATCAGTTAACGATGGAATCAGTTAACGATGAAATCAGTTAACGATGAAATCAGTTAAATGAAGATGAAATCAGTTAACGATGAAATCAGTTAACAATGAAATCAGTTAAATGAAGATGAAATCAGTTAACGATGAAATCACTTAACGATGAAATCAGTTAAATGAAGATGAAATCAGTTAACGATGAAATCAGTTAAAGATGAAATCAGTTAACGATGGAATCAGTTAACGATGAAATCAGTTAACGATGAAATCAGTTAACGATGAAATCAGTTAAATGAAGATGAAATCAGTTAACGATGAAATCAGTTAACGATGAAATCAGTTAACGATTAAATCAGTTAAATGAAGATGAAATCAGTTAACGATGAAATCAGTTAACGATGAAATCAGTTAACGACGAAATCAGTTAACGATGAAATCAATTAAATGAAGATGAAATCAGTTAACGATGAAATCAGTTAAATGAAGAATGAAAATGAAATCAGTTAAATGAAGATGAAATCAGTTAACGATGAAATCAGTTAACGATGAAATCAGTTAACGATGAAATCAGTTAAATGAAGATGAAATCAGTTAACGATGAAATCAGTTAAATGAAGATGAAATCAGTTAACGATGAAATCAGTTAACGATGAAATCAGTTAACGATGGAATCAGTTAACGATGAAATCAGTTAACGATGAAATCAGTTAAATGAAGATGAAATCAGTTAACGATGAAATCAGTTAACGATGAAATCAGTTAACGATGAAATCAGTTAAATGAAGATGAAATCAGTTAACGATGAAATCAGTTAACGATGAAATCAGTTAACGATGGAATCAGTTAACGATGAAATCAGTTAACGATGAAATCAGTTAAATGAAGATGAAATCAGTTAACGATGAAATCAGTTAACAATGAAATCAGTTAAATGAAGATGAAATCAGTTAACGATGAAATCACTTAACGATGAAATCAGTTAAATGAAGATGAAATCAGTTAACGATGAAATCAGTTAAAGATGAAATCAGTTAACGATGGAATCAGTTAACGATGAAATCAGTTAACGATGAAATCAGTTAAATGAAGATGAAATCAGTTAACGATGAAATCAGTTAAAGATGAAATCAGTTAACGATGAAATCAGTTAACGATGAAATCAGTTAAATGAAGATGAAATCAGTTAACGATGAAATCAGTTAAATGAAGAATGAAAATGAAATCAGTTAAATGAAGATGAAATCAGTTAACGATGAAATCAGTTAACGATGAAATCAGTTAAATGAAGATGAAATCAGTTAACGATGAAATCAGTTAAATGAAGATGAAATCAGTTAACGATGAAATCAGTTAACGATGAAATCAGTTAACGATGAAATCAGTTAAATGAAGATGAAATCAGTTAACGATGAAATCAGTTAACGATGGAATCAGTTAAATGAAGATGAAATCAGTTAACGATGAAATCAGTTAACGATGAAATCAGTTAACGATGAAATCAGTTAAATGAAGATGAAATCAGTTAACGATGAAATCAGTTAAATGAAGAATGAAAATGAAATCAGTTAAATGAAGATGAAATCAGTTAACGATGAAATCAGTTAAATGAAGATGAAATCAGTTAACGATGAAATCAGTTAAAGATGAAATCAGTTAACGATGAAATCAGTTAACGATGAAATCAGTTAACGATGGAATCAGTTAAATGAAGATGAAATCAGTTAACGATGAAATCAGTTAACGATGAAATCAGTTAAATGAAGATGAAATCAGTTAACGATGAAATCAGTTAAATGAAGATGAAATCAGTTAACGATGAAATCAGTTAACGATGAAATCAGTTAAATGAAGATGAAATCAGTTAACGATGAAATCAGTTAACGATGAAATCAATTAAATGAAGATGAAATCAGTTAACGATGAAATCAGTTAAAAGAAGATGAAATCAGTTAACGATGAAATCAGTTAACGATGAAATCAGTTAAATGAAGATGAAATCAGTTAACGATGAAATCAGTTAAATGAAGAATGAAAATGAAATCAGTTAAATGAAGATGAAATCAGTTAACGATGAAATCAGTTAACGATGAAATCAGTTAAATGAAGATGAAATCAGTTAACGATGAAATCAGTTAAAGATGAAATCAGTTAACGATGAAATCAGTTAACGATGAAATCAGTTAACGATGGAATCAGTTAAATGAAGATGAAATCAGTTAACGATGAAATCAGTTAACGATGAAATCAGTTAAATGAAGATGAAATCAGTTAACGATGAAATCAGTTAAATGAAGATGAAATCAGTTAACGATGAAATCAGTTAACGATGAAATCAGTTAAATGAAGATGAAATCAGTTAACGATGAAATCAGTTAACGATGAAATCAATTAAATGAAGATGAAATCAGTTAACGATGAAATCAGTTAAAAGAAGATGAAATCAGTTAACGATGAAATCAGTTAACGATGAAATCAGTTAACGATGAAATCAGTTAAATGAAGATGAAATCAGTTAACGATGAAATCAGTTAAATGAAGAATGAAAATGAAATCAGTTAAATGAAGATGAAATCAGTTAACGATGAAATCAGTTAAATGAAGATGAAATCAGTTAACGATGAAATCAGTTAACGATGAAATCAGTTAACGATGAAATCAGTTAAATGAAGATGAAATCAGTTAACGATGAAATCAGTTAACGATGAAATCAGTTAACGATGAAATCAGTTAAATGAAGATGAAATCAGTTAACGATGAAATCAGTTAACGATGAAATCAGTTAACGATGAAATCAGTTAAATGAAGATGAAATCAGTTAACGATGAAATCAGTTAACGATGAAATCAGTTAACGACGAAATCAGTTAACGATGAAATCAATTAAATGAAGATGAAATCAGTTAACGATGAAATCAGTTAAATGAAGAATGAAAATGAAATCAGTTAAATGAAGATGAAATCAGTTAACGATGAAATCAGTTAACGATGAAATCAGTTAACGATGAAATCAGTTAAATGAAGATGAAATCAGTTAACGATGAAATCAGTTAAATGAAGATGAAATCAGTTAACGATGAAATCAGTTAACGATGAAATCAGTTAACGATGGAATCAGTTAACGATGAAATCAGTTAACGATGAAATCAGTTAAATGAAGATGAAATCAGTTAACGATGAAATCAGTTAACGATGAAATCAGTTAACGATGAAATCAGTTAAATGAAGATGAAATCAGTTAACGATGAAATCAGTTAACGATGAAATCAGTTAACGATGGAATCAGTTAACGATGAAATCAGTTAACGATGAAATCAGTTAAATGAAGATGAAATCAGTTAACGATGAAATCAGTTAACAATGAAATCAGTTAAATGAAGATGAAATCAGTTAACGATGAAATCACTTAACGATGAAATCAGTTAAATGAAGATGAAATCAGTTAACGATGAAATCAGTTAAAGATGAAATCAGTTAACGATGGAATCAGTTAACGATGAAATCAGTTAACGATGAAATCAGTTAAATGAAGATGAAATCAGTTAACGATGAAATCAGTTAACGATGAAATCAGTTAAATGAAGATGAAATCAGTTAACGATGAAATCAGTTAAATGAAGATGAAATCAGTTAACGATGAAATCAGTTAAATGAAGATGAAATCAGTTAACGATGAAATCAGTTAAATGAAGATGAAATCAGTTAACGATGAAATCAGTTAACGATGAAATCAGTTAACGATGGAATCAGTTAACGATGAAATCAGTTAACGATGAAATCAGTTAACGATGAAATCAGTTAAATGAAGATGAAATCAGTTAACGATGAAATCAGTTAACAATGAAATCAGTTAAATGAAGATGAAATCAGTTAACGATGAAATCACTTAACGATGAAATCAGTTAAATGAAGATGAAATCAGTTAACGATGAAATCAGTTAAAGATGAAATCAGTTAACGATGGAATCAGTTAACGATGAAATCAGTTAACGATGAAATCAGTTAAATGAAGATGAAATCAGTTAACGATGAAATCAGTTAACGATGAAATCAGTTAAATGAAGATGAAATCAGTTAACGATGAAATCAGTTAACGATGAAATCAGTTAACGATGAAATCAGTTAACGATGAAATCAGTTAAATGAAGATGAAATCAGTTAACGATGAAATCAGTTAACGATGAAATCAGTTAAATGAAGATGAAATCAGTTAACGATGGAATCAGTTAACGATGAAATCAGTTAAATGAAGATGAAATCAGTTAACGATGAAATCAGTTAACGATGAAATCAATTAAATGAAGATGAAATCAGTTAACGATGAAATCAGTTAAATGAAGATGAAATCAGTTAACGATGAAATCAGTTAAAGATGAAATCAGTTAACGATGAAATCAGTTAACGATGAAATCAGTTAACGATGAAATCAGTTAAATGAAGATGAAATCAGTTAACGATGAAATCAGTTAAATGAAGAATGAAAATGAAATCAGTTAAATGAAGATGAAATCAGTTAACGATGAAATCAGTTAACGATGAAATCAGTTAACGATGAAATCAGTTAAATGAAGATGAAATCAGTTAACGATGAAATCAGTTAAATGAAGATGAAATCAGTTAACGATGAAATCAGTTAACGATGGAATCAGTTAACGATGAAATCAGTTAACGATGAAATCAGTTAAATGAAGATGAAATCAGTTAACGATGAAATCAGTTAACGATGAAATCAGTTAACGATGAAATCAGTTAAATGAAGATGAAATCAGTTAACGATGAAATCAGTTAAAGATGAAATCAGTTAACGATGAAATCAGTTAACGATGAAATCAGTTAAATGAAGATGAAATCAGTTAACGATGAAATCAGTTAACAATGAAATCAGTTAACGATGGAATCAGTTAAATGAAGATGAAATCAGTTAACGATGAAATCAGTTAACGATGAAATCAGTTAACGATGAAATCAGTTAAATGAAGATGAAATCAGTTAACGATGAAATCAGTTAAATGAAGATGAAATCAGTTAACGATGAAATCAGTTAAAGATGAAATCAGTTAACGATGAAATCAGTTAACGATGAAATCAGTTAAATGAAGATGAAATCAATTAACGATGAAATCAGTTAAAGATGAAATCAGTTAACGATGAAATCAGTTAACGATGAAATCAGTTAAATGAAGATGAAATCAGTTAACGATGAAATCAGTTAACGATGAAATCAGTTAACGATGAAATCAGTTAAATGAAGATGAAATCAGTTAACGATGAAATCAGTTAACGATGAAATCAGTTAACGATGAAATCAATTAAATGAAGATGAAATCAGTTAACGATGAAATCAGTTAAATGAAGAATGAAAATGAAATCAGTTAAATGAAGATGAAATCAGTTAACGATGAAATCAGTTAACGATGAAATCAGTTAAATGAAGATGGAATCAGTTAACGATGAAATCAGTTAACGATGAAATCAGTTAACGATGAAATCAGTTAACGATGAAATCAGTTAAATGAAGATGAAATCAGTTAACGATGAAATCAGTTAACGATGAAATCAGTTAAATGAAGATGAAATCAGTTAACGATGAAATCAGTTAACGATGAAATCAGTTAACGATGAAATCAGTTAACGATGAAATCAGTTAAATGAAGACGAAATCAGTTAACGATGAAATCAGTTAAATGAAGAATGAAAATGAAATCAGTTAAATGAAGATGAAATCAGTTAACGATGAAATCAGTTAACGATGAAATCAGTTAACGATGAAATCAGTTAAATGAAGATGAAATCAGTTAACGATGAAATCAGTTAAATGAAGATGAAATCAGTTAACGATGAAATCAGTTAACGATGAAATCAGTTAACGATGGAATCAGTTAACGATGAAATCAGTTAACGATGAAATCAGTTAACGATGAAATCAGTTAAATGAAGATGAAATCAGTTAACGATGAAATCAGTTAACAATGAAATCAGTTAAATGAAGATGAAATCAGTTAACGATGAAATCACTTAACGATGAAATCAGTTAAATGAAGATGAAATCAGTTAACGATGAAATCAGTTAAAGATGAAATCAGTTAACGATGGAATCAGTTAACGATGAAATCAGTTAACGATGAAATCAGTTAAATGAAGATGAAATCAGTTAACGATGAAATCAGTTAACGATGAAATCAGTTAAATGAAGATGAAATCAGTTAACGATGAAATCAGTTAACGATGAAATCAGTTAAATGAAGATGAAATCAGTTAACGATGAAATCAGTTAACGATGAAATCAGTTAAATGAAGATGAAATCAGTTAACGATGGAATCAGTTAACGATGAAATCAGTTAAATGAAGATGAAATCAGTTAACGATGAAATCAGTTAACGATGAAATCAATTAAATGAAGATGAAATCAGTTAACGATGAAATCAGTTAAATGAAGATGAAATCAGTTAACGATGAAATCAGTTAAAGATGAAATCAGTTAACGATGAAATCAGTTAACGATGAAATCAGTTAAATGAAGATGAAATCAGTTAACGATGAAATCAGTTAAATGAAGAATGAAAATGAAATCAGTTAAATGAAGATGAAATCAGTTAACGATGAAATCAGTTAACGATGAAATCAGTTAACGATGAAATCAGTTAACGATGAAATCAGTTAAATGAAGATGAAATCAGTTAACGATGAAATCAGTTAAATGAAGATGAAATCAGTTAACGATGAAATCAGTTAACGATGGAATCAGTTAACGATGAAATCAGTTAACGATGAAATCAGTTAAATGAAGATGAAATCAGTTAACGATGAAATCAGTTAACGATGAAATCAGTTAACGATGAAATCAGTTAAATGAAGATGAAATCAGTTAACGATGAAATCAGTTAAAGATGAAATCAGTTAACGATGAAATCAGTTAAATGAAGATGAAATCAGTTAACGATGAAATCAGTTAACAATGAAATCAGTTAACGATGGAATCAGTTAAATGAAGATGAAATCAGTTAACGATGAAATCAGTTAACGATGAAATCAGTTAACGATGAAATCAGTTAAATGAAGATGAAATCAGTTAACGATGAAATCAGTTAAATGAAGATGAAATCAGTTAACGATGAAATCAGTTAAAGATGAAATCAGTTAACGATGAAATCAGTTAACGATGAAATCAGTTAAATGAAGATGAAATCAATTAACGATGAAATCAGTTAAAGATGAAATCAGTTAACGATGAAATCAGTTAACGATGAAATCAGTTAAATGAAGATGAAATCAGTTAACGATGAAATCAGTTAACGATGAAATCAGTTAACGATGAAATCAGTTAAATGAAGATGAAATCAGTTAACGATGAAATCAGTTAACGATGAAATCAGTTAACGATGAAATCAATTAAATGAAGATGAAATCAGTTAACGATGAAATCAGTTAAATGAAGAATGAAAATGAAATCAGTTAAATGAAGATGAAATCAGTTAACGATGAAATCAGTTAACGATGAAATCAGTTAAATGAAGATGGAATCAGTTAACGATGAAATCAGTTAACGATGAAATCAGTTAACGATGGAATCAGTTAACGATGAAATCAGTTAACGATGAAATCAGTTAACGATGAAATCAGTTAAATGAAGATGAAATCAGTTAACGATGAAATCAGTTAACGATGAAATCAGTTAAATGAAGATGAAATCAGTTAACGATGAAATCAGTTAACGATGAAATCAGTTAACGATGAAATCAGTTAACGATGAAATCAGTTAAATGAAGACGAAATCAGTTAACGATGAAATCAGTTAAATGAAGACGAAATCAGTTAACGATGAAATCAGTTAAATGAAGATGAAATCAGTTAACGATGAAATCAGTTAAATGAAGATGAAATCAGTTAACGATGAAATCAGTTAACGATGAAATCAGTTAAATGAAGATGAAATCAGTTAACGATGAAATCAGTGAACGATGAAATCAGTTAAATGAAGATGAAATCAGTTAACGATGAAATCAGTTAACGATGAAATCAGTTAACGATGAAATCAGTTAAATGAAGATGAAATCAGTTAACGATGAAATCAGTTAACGATGAAATCAGTTAACGATGAAATCACTTAACGATGAAATCAGTTAAATGAAGATGAAATCAGTTAACGATGAAATCAGTTAAAGATGAAATCAGTTAACGATGGAATCAGTTAACGATGAAATCAGTTAACGATGAAATCAGTTAAATGAAGATGAAATCAGTTAAATGAAGATGAAATCAGTTAACGATGAAATCAGTTAACGATGAAATCAGTTAAATGAAGATGAAATCAGTTAACGATGAAATCAGTTAACGATGAAATCAGTTAACGATGAAATCAGTTAAATGAAGATGAAATCAGTTAACGATGAAATCAGTTAACGATGAAATGAGTTAACGATGAAATCAGTTAAAGATGAAATCAGTTAACGATGAAATCAGTTAAATGAAGATGAAATCAGTTAACGATGAAATCAGTTAACGATGAAATCAGTTAAATGAAGATGAAATCAGTTAACGATGAAATCAGTTAACGATGGAATCAGTTAACGATGAAATCAGTTAACGATGAAATCAGTTAAATGAAGATGAAATCAGTTAACGATGAAATCAGTTAACGATGAAATCAGTTAACGATGAAATCAATTAAATGAAGATGAAATCAGTTAACGATGAAATCAGTTAAATGAAGATGAAATCAGTTAACGATGAAATCAGTTAAATGAAGATGAAATCAGTTAACGATGAAATCAGTTAAATGAAGAATGAAAATGAAATCAGTTAAATGAAGATGAAATCAGTTAACGATGAAATCAGTTAACGATGAAATCAGTTAACGATGAAATCAGTTAAATGAAGATGAAATCAGTTAACGATGAAATCAGTTAAATGAAGATGAAATCAGTTAACGATGAAATCAGTTAACGATGGAATCAGTTAACGATGAAATCAGTTAACGATGAAATCAGTTAAATGAAGATGAAATCAGTTAACGATGAAATCAGTTAACGATGAAATCAGTTAAATGAAGATGAAATCAGTTAACGATGAAATCAGTTAACGATGAAATCAGTTAACGATGAAATCAGTTAAATGAAGATGAAATCAGTTAACGATGAAATCAGTTAAATGAAGATGAAATCAGTTAACGATGAAATCAGTTAACGATGAAATCAGTTAAATGAAGATGAAATCAGTTAACGATGAAATCAGTTAACGATGAAATCAGTTAACGATGAAATCAGTTAAATGAAGATGAAATCAGTTAACGATGAAATCAGTTAACGATGAAATCAGTTAACGATGAAATCAATTAAATGAAGATGAAATCAGTTAACGATGAAATCAGTTAAATGAAGATGAAATCAGTTAACGATGAAATCAGTTAACGATGAAATCAGTTAAATGAAGATGAAATCAGTTAACGATGAAATCAGTTAAATGAAGAATGAAAATGAAATCAGTTAAATGAAGATGAAATCAGTTAACGATGAAATCAGTTAAATGAAGATGAAATCAGTTAACGATGAAATCAGTTAACGATGGAATCAGTTAACGATGAAATCAGTTAACGATGAAATCAGTTAAATGAAGATGAAATCAGTTAACGATGAAATCAGTTAACAATGAAATCAGTTAAATGAAGATGAAATCAGTTAACGATGAAATCAGTTAACGATGAAATCAGTTAAATGAAGATGAAATCAGTTAACGATGAAATCAGTTAAAGATGAAATCAGTTAACGATGGAATCAGTTAACGATGAAATCAGTTAACGATGAAATCAGTTAAATGAAGATGAAATCAGTTAACGATGAAATCAGTTAACGATGAAATCAGTTAAATGAAGATGAAATCAGTTAACGATGAAATCAGTTAAAGATGAAATCAGTTAACGATGAAATCAGTTAACGATGAAATCAGTTAAATGAAGATGAAATCAGTTAACGATGAAATCAGTTAAAGATGAAATCAGTTAACGATGAAATCAGTTAACGATGAAATCAGTTAAATGAAGATGAAATCAGTTAACGATGAAATCAGTTAACGATGGAATCAGTTAACGATGAAATCAGTTAACGATGAAATCAGTTAAATGAAGATGAAATCAGTTAACGATGAAATCAGTTAACGATGAAATCAGTTAACGATGAAATCAATTAAATGAAGATGAAATCAGTTAACGATGAAATCAGTTAAATGAAGATGAAATCAGTTAACGATGAAATCAGTTAAAGATGAAATCAGTTAACGATGAAATCAGTTAACGATGAAATCAGTTAAATGAAGATGAAATCAGTTAACGATGAAATCAGTTAAATGAAGAATGAAAATGAAATCAGTTAAATGAAGATGAAATCAGTTAACGATGAAATCAGTTAACGATGAAATCAGTTAAATGAAGATGAAATCAGTTAACGATGAAATCAGTTAAATGAAGATGAAATCAGTTAACGATGAAATCAGTTAACGATGGAATCAGTTAACGATGAAATCAGTTAAATGAAGATGAAATCAGTTAACGATGAAATCAGTTAACGATGGAATCAGTTAAATGAAGATGAAATCAGTTAACGATGAAATCAGTTAACGATGAAATCAGTTAACGATGAAATCAGTTAAATGAAGATGAAATCAGTTAACGATGAAATCAGTTAAATGAAGAATGAAAATGAAATCAGTTAAATGAAGATGAAATCAGTTAACGATGAAATCAGTTAAATGAAGATGAAATCAGTTAACGATGAAATCAGTTAAAGATGAAATCAGTTAACGATGAAATCAGTTAACGATGAAATCAGTTAAATGAAGATGAAATCAGTTAACGATGAAATCAGTTAAATGAAGATGAAATCAGTTAACGATGAAATCAGTTAACGATGAAATCAGTTAAATGAAGATGAAATCAGTTAACGATGAAATCAGTTAACGATGAAATCAATTAAATGAAGATGAAATCAGTTAACGATGAAATCAGTTAAAAGAAGATGAAATCAGCTAACGATGAAATCAGTTAACGATGAAATCAGTTAAATGAAGATGAAATCAGTTAACGATGAAATCAGTTAAATGAAGAATGAAAATGAAATCAGTTAAATGAAGATGAAATCAGTTAACGATGAAATCAGTTAAATGAAGATGAAATCAGTTAACGATGAAATCAGTTAACGATGGAATCAGTTAACGATGAAATCAGTTAACGATGAAATCAGTTAAATGAAGATGAAATCAGTTAACGATGGAATCAGTTAACGATGAAATCAGTTAAATGAAGATGAAATCAGTTAAATGAAGATGAAATCAGTTAACGATGAAATCAGTTAACGATGAAATCAGTTAACGATGAAATCAATTAAATGAAGATGAAATCAGTTAACGATGAAATCAGTTAAATGAAGATGAAATCAGTTAACGATGAAATCAGTTAAAGATGAAATCAGTTAACGATGAAATCAGTTAAATGAAGATGAAATCAGTTAACGATGAAATCAGTTAAATGAAGAATGAAAATGAAATCAGTTAAATGAAGATGAAATCAGTTAACGATGAAATCAGTTAACGATGGAATCAGTTAACGATGAAATCAGTTAACGATGAAATCAGTTAAATGAAGATGAAATCAGTTAACGATGAAATTAGTTAACGATGAAATCAGTTAACGATGAAATCAGTTAAATGAAGATGAAATCAGTTAACGATGAAATCAGTTAAAGATGAAATCAGTTAACGATGAAATCAGTTAACGATGAAATCAGTTAAATGAAGATGAAATCAGTTAACGATGAAATCAGTTAACGATGAAATCAGTTAACGATGGAATCAGTTAAATGAAGATGAAATCAGTTAACGATGAAATCAGTTAAATGAAGATGAAATCAGTTAACGATGAAATCAGTTAACGATGAAATCAGTTAACGATGAAATCAGTTAAATGAAGATGAAATCAGTTAACGATGAAATCAGTTAACGATGAAATCAGTTAAATGAAGATGAAATCAGTTAACGATGAAATCAGTTAACGATGAAATCAGTTAACGATGAAATCAATTAAATGAAGATGAAATCAGTTAACGATGAAATCAGTTAAATGAAGAATGAAAATGAAATCAGTTAAATGAAGATGAAATCAGTTAACGATGAAATCAGTTAACGATGAAATCAGTTAACGATGAAATCAGTTAAATGAAGATGAAATCAGTTAACGATGAAATCAGTTAAAGATGAAATCAGTTAACGATGAAATCAGTTAACGATGAAATCAGTTAAATGAAGATGAAATCAGTTAACGATGAAATCAGTTAAAGATGAAATCAGTTAACGATGAAATCAGTTAACGATGAAATCAGTTAAATGAAGATGAAATCAGTTAACGATGAAATCAGTTAACGATGAAATCAGTTAACGATGAAATCAGTTAAATGAAGATGAAATCAGTTAAATGAAGATGAAATCAGTTAACGATGAAATCAGTTAACGATGAAATCAGTTAACGATGAAATCAATTAAATGAAGATGAAATCAGTTAACGATGAAATCAGTTAAATGAAGAATGAAAATGAAATCAGTTAAATGAAGATGAAATCAGTTAACGATGAAATCAGTTAACGATGAAATCAGTTAACGATGAAATCAGTTAAATGAAGATGAAATCAGTTAACGATGAAATCAGTTAAATGAAGATGAAATCAGTTAACGATGAAATCAGTTAACGATGGAATCAGTTAACGATGAAATCAGTTAACGATGAAATCAGTTAAATGAAGATGAAATCAGTTAACGATGAAATCAGTTAACGATGAAATCAGTTAAATGAAGATGAAATCAGTTAACGATGAAATCAGTTAAAGATGAAATCAGTTAACGATGAAATCAGTTAACGATGAAATCAGTTAAATGAAGATGAAATCAGTTAACGATGAAATCAGTTAACGATGAAATCAGTTAACGATGGAATCAGTTAAATGAAGATGAAATCAGTTAACGATGAAATCAGTTAACGATGAAATCAGTTAAATGAAGATGAAATCAGTTAACGATGAAATCAGTTAAATGAAGATGAAATCAGTTAACGATGAAATCAGTTAAAGATGAAATCAGTTAACGATGAAATCAGTTAACGATGAAATCAGTTAAATGAAGATGAAATCAGTTAACGATGAAATCAGTTAAATGAAGATGAAATCAGTTAACGATGAAATCAGTTAAAGATGAAATCAGTTAACGATGAAATCAGTTAACGATGAAATCATTTAAATGAAGATGAAATCAGTTAACGATGAAATCAGTTAACGATGAAATCAGTTAACGATGAAATCAGTTAAATGAAGATGAAATCAGTTAAAGATGAAATCAGTTAAATGAAGATGAAATCAGTTAACGATGAAATCAGTTAAAGATGAAATCAGTTAACGATGAAATCAGTTAACGATGAAATCAGTTAAATGAAGATGAAATCAGTTAACGATGAAATCAGTTAAAGATGAAATCAGTTAACGATGAAATCAGTTAACGATGAAATCAGTTAAATGAAGATGAAATCAGTTAACGATGAAATCAGTTAACGATGAAATCAGTTAAATGAAGATGAAATCAGTTAACGATGAAATCAGTTAACGATGAAATCAGTTAAATGAAGATGAAATCAGTTAACGATGAAATCAGTTAACGATGAAATCAGTTAACGATGAAATCAATTAAATGAAGATGAAATCAGTTAACGATGAAATCAGTTAAATGAAGAATGAAAATGAAATCAGTTAAATGAAGATGAAATCAGTTAACGATGAAATCAGTTAACGATGAAATCAGTTAAATGAAGATGAAATCAGTTAACGATGAAATCAGTTAAATGAAGATGAAATCAGTTAACGATGAAATCAGTTAACGATGAAATCAGTTAACGATGGAATCAGTTAACGATGAAATCAGTTAACGATGAAATCAGTTAAATGAAGATGAAATCAGTTAACGATGAAATCAGTTAACGATGAAATCAGTTAACGATGAAATCAGTTAAATGAAGATGAAATCAGTTAACGATGAAATCAGTTAAAGATGAAATCAGTTAACGATGAAATCAGTTAACGATGAAATCAGTTAAATGAAGATGAAATCAGTTAACGATGAAATCAGTTAACGATGAAATCAGTTAACGATGGAATCAGTTAAATGAAGATGAAATCAGTTAACGATGAAATCAGTTAACGATGAAATCAGTTAACGATGAAATCAGTTAAATGAAGATGAAATCAGTTAACGATGAAATCAGTTAACGATGAAATCAGTTAACGATGAAATCAGTTAACGATGAAATCAGTTAAATGAAGATGAAATCAGTTAACGATGAAATCAGTTAAATGAAGATGAAATCAGTTAACGATGAAATCAGTTAACGATGAAATCAGTTAAATGAAGATGAAATCAGTTAACGATGAAATCAGTTAACGATGAAATCAGTTAACGATGAAATCAGTTAAATGAAGATGAAATCAGTTAACGATGAAATCAGTTAACGATGAAATCAGTTAACGATGAAATCAATTAAATGAAGATGAAATCAGTTAACGATGAAATCAGTTAAATGAAGATGAAATCAGTTAACGATGAAATCAGTTAACGATGAAATCAGTTAAATGAAGATGAAATCAGTTAACGATGAAATCAGTTAAATGAAGAATGAAAATGAAATCAGTTAAATGAAGATGAAATCAGTTAACGATGAAATCAGTTAAATGAAGATGAAATCAGTTAACGATGAAATCAGTTAACGATGGAATCAGTTAACGATGAAATCAGTTAACGATGAAATCAGTTAAATGAAGATGAAATCAGTTAACGATGAAATCAGTTAACAATGAAATCAGTTAAATGAAGATGAAATCAGTTAACGATGAAATCAGTTAACGATGAAATCAGTTAAATGAAGATGAAATCAGTTAACGATGAAATCAGTTAAAGATGAAATCAGTTAACGATGGAATCAGTTAACGATGAAATCAGTTAACGATGAAATCAGTTAAATGAAGATGAAATCAGTTAACGATGAAATCAGTTAACGATGAAATCAGTTAAATGAAGATGAAATCAGTTAACGATGAAATCAGTTAAAGATGAAATCAGTTAACGATGAAATCAGTTAACGATGAAATCAGTTAAATGAAGATGAAATCAGTTAACGATGAAATCAGTTAAAGATGAAATCAGTTAACGATGAAATCAGTTAACGATGAAATCAGTTAAATGAAGATGAAATCAGTTAACGATGAAATCAGTTAACGATGGAATCAGTTAACGATGAAATCAGTTAACGATGAAATCAGTTAAATGAAGATGAAATCAGTTAACGATGAAATCAGTTAACGATGAAATCAGTTAACGATGAAATCAATTAAATGAAGATGAAATCAGTTAACGATGAAATCAGTTAAATGAAGATGAAATCAGTTAACGATGAAATCAGTTAAAGATGAAATCAGTTAACGATGAAATCAGTTAACGATGAAATCAGTTAAATGAAGATGAAATCAGTTAACGATGAAATCAGTTAAATGAAGAATGAAAATGAAATCAGTTAAATGAAGATGAAATCAGTTAACGATGAAATCAGTTAACGATGAAATCAGTTAAATGAAGATGAAATCAGTTAACGATGAAATCAGTTAAATGAAGATGAAATCAGTTAACGATGAAATCAGTTAACGATGGAATCAGTTAACGATGAAATCAGTTAAATGAAGATGAAATCAGTTAACGATGAAATCAGTTAACGATGGAATCAGTTAAATGAAGATGAAATCAGTTAACGATGAAATCAGTTAACGATGAAATCAGTTAACGATGAAATCAGTTAAATGAAGATGAAATCAGTTAACGATGAAATCAGTTAAATGAAGAATGAAAATGAAATCAGTTAAATGAAGATGAAATCAGTTAACGATGAAATCAGTTAAATGAAGATGAAATCAGTTAACGATGAAATCAGTTAAAGATGAAATCAGTTAACGATGAAATCAGTTAACGATGAAATCAGTTAAATGAAGATGAAATCAGTTAACGATGAAATCAGTTAAATGAAGATGAAATCAGTTAACGATGAAATCAGTTAACGATGAAATCAGTTAAATGAAGATGAAATCAGTTAACGATGAAATCAGTTAACGATGAAATCAATTAAATGAAGATGAAATCAGTTAACGATGAAATCAGTTAAAAGAAGATGAAATCAGTTAACGATGAAATCAGTTAACGATGAAATCAGTTAAATGAAGATGAAATCAGTTAACGATGAAATCAGTTAAATGAAGAATGAAAATGAAATCAGTTAAATGAAGATGAAATCAGTTAACGATGAAATCAGTTAAATGAAGATGAAATCAGTTAACGATGAAATCAGTTAACGATGAAATCAGTTAACGATGAAATCAGTTAAATGAAGATGAAATCAGTTAACGATGGAATCAGTTAACGATGAAATCAGTTAAATGAAGATGAAATCAGTTAAATGAAGATGAAATCAGTTAACGATGAAATCAGTTAACGATGAAATCAGTTAACGATGAAATCAATTAAATGAAGATGAAATCAGTTAACGATGAAATCAGTTAAATGAAGATGAAATCAGTTAACGATGAAATCAGTTAAAGATGAAATCAGTTAACGATGAAATCAGTTAAATGAAGATGAAATCAGTTAACGATGAAATCAGTTAAATGAAGAATGAAAATGAAATCAGTTAAATGAAGATGAAATCAGTTAACGATGAAATCAGTTAACGATGGAATCAGTTAACGATGAAATCAGTTAACGATGAAATCAGTTAAATGAAGATGAAATCAGTTAACGATGAAATTAGTTAACGATGAAATCAGTTAACGATGAAATCAGTTAAATGAAGATGAAATCAGTTAACGATGAAATCAGTTAAAGATGAAATCAGTTAACGATGAAATCAGTTAACGATGAAATCAGTTAAATGAAGATGAAATCAGTTAACGATGAAATCAGTTAACGATGAAATCAGTTAACGATGGAATCAGTTAAATGAAGATGAAATCAGTTAACGATGAAATCAGTTAACGATGAAATCAGTTAACGATGAAATCAGTTAAATGAAGATGAAATCAGTTAACGATGAAATCAGTTAAAGATGAAATCAGTTAACGATGAAATCAGTTAACGATGAAATCAGTTAAATGAAGATGAAATCAGTTAACGATGAAATCAGTTAACGATGAAATCAGTTAACGATGAAATCAGTTAAATGAAGATGAAATCAGTTAACGATGAAATCAGTTAACGATGAAATCAGTTAACGATGAAATCAGTTAAATGAAGATGAAATCAGTTAACGATGAAATCAGTTAACGATGAAATCAGTTAAATGAAGATGAAATCAGTTAACGATGAAATCAGTTAACGATGAAATCAGTTAAATGAAGATGAAATCAGTTAAATGAAGATGAAATCAGTTAACGATGAAATCAGTTAACGATGAAATCAGTTAACGATGAAATCAATTAAATGAAGATGAAATCAGTTAACGATGAAATCAGTTAAATGAAGAATGAAAATGAAATCAGTTAAATGAAGATGAAATCAGTTAACGATGAAATCAGTTAACGATGAAATCAGTTAACGATGAAATCAGTTAAATGAAGATGAAATCAGTTAACGATGAAATCAGTTAAATGAAGATGAAATCAGTTAACGATGAAATCAGTTAACGATGGAATCAGTTAACGATGAAATCAGTTAACGATGAAATCAGTTAAATGAAGATGAAATCAGTTAACGATGAAATCAGTTAACGATGAAATCAGTTAAATGAAGATGAAATCAGTTAACGATGAAATCAGTTAAAGATGAAATCAGTTAACGATGAAATCAGTTAACGATGAAATCAGTTAAATGAAGATGAAATCAGTTAACGATGAAATCAGTTAACGATGAAATCAGTTAACGATGGAATCAGTTAAATGAAGATGAAATCAGTTAACGATGAAATCAGTTAACGATGAAATCAGTTAAATGAAGATGAAATCAGTTAACGATGAAATCAGTTAAATGAAGATGAAATCAGTTAACGATGAAATCAGTTAAAGATGAAATCAGTTAACGATGAAATCAGTTAACGATGAAATCAGTTAAATGAAGATGAAATCAGTTAACGATGAAATCAGTTAAATGAAGATGAAATCAGTTAACGATGAAATCAGTTAAAGATGAAATCAGTTAACGATGAAATCAGTTAACGATGAAATCATTTAAATGAAGATGAAATCAGTTAACGATGAAATCAGTTAACGATGAAATCAGTTAACGATGAAATCAGTTAAATGAAGATGAAATCAGTTAAAGATGAAATCAGTTAAATGAAGATGAAATCAGTTAACGATGAAATCAGTTAAAGATGAAATCAGTTAACGATGAAATCAGTTAACGATGAAATCAGTTAAATGAAGATGAAATCAGTTAACGATGAAATCAGTTAAAGATGAAATCAGTTAACGATGAAATCAGTTAACGATGAAATCAGTTAAATGAAGATGAAATCAGTTAACGATGAAATCAGTTAACGATGAAATCAGTTAAATGAAGATGAAATCAGTTAACGATGAAATCAGTTAACGATGAAATCAGTTAAATGAAGATGAAATCAGTTAACGATGAAATCAGTTAACGATGAAATCAGTTAACGATGAAATCAATTAAATGAAGATGAAATCAGTTAACGATGAAATCAGTTAAATGAAGAATGAAAATGAAATCAGTTAAATGAAGATGAAATCAGTTAACGATGAAATCAGTTAACGATGAAATCAGTTAAATGAAGATGAAATCAGTTAACGATGAAATCAGTTAAATGAAGATGAAATCAGTTAACGATGAAATCAGTTAACGATGAAATCAGTTAACGATGGAATCAGTTAACGATGAAATCAGTTAACGATGAAATCAGTTAAATGAAGATGAAATCAGTTAACGATGAAATCAGTTAACGATGAAATCAGTTAACGATGAAATCAGTTAACGATGAAATCAGTTAAAGATGAAATCAGTTAACGATGAAATCAGTTAACGATGAAATCAGTTAAATGAAGATGAAATCAGTTAACGATGAAATCAGTTAACGATGAAATCAGTTAACGATGGAATCAGTTAAATGAAGATGAAATCAGTTAACGATGAAATCAGTTAACGATGAAATCAGTTAACGATGAAATCAGTTAAATGAAGATGAAATCAGTTAACGATGAAATCAGTTAACGATGAAATCAGTTAACGATGAAATCAGTTAACGATGAAATCAGTTAAATGAAGATGAAATCAGTTAACGATGAAATCAGTTAAAGATGAAATCAGTTAACGATGAAATCAGTTAACGATGAAATCATTTAAATGAAGATGAAATCAGTTAACGATGAAATCAGTTAACGATGAAATCAGTTAACGATGAAATCAGTTAACGATGAAATCAGTTAAATGAAGATGAAATCAGTTAACGATGAAATCAGTTAACGATGAAATCAGTTAAATGAAGATGAAATCAGTTAACGATGAAATCAGTTAACGATGAAATCAGTTAACGATGAAATCAGTTAAATGAAGATGAAATCAGTTAACGATGAAATCAGTTAACGATGAAATCAGTTAACGATGGAATCAGTTAACGATGAAATCAGTTAACGATGAAATCAGTTAAATGAAGATGAAATCAGTTAACGATGGAATCAGTTAACGATGAAATCAGTTAAATGAAGATGAAATCAGTTAAATGAAGATGAAATCAGTTAACGATGAAATCAGTTAACGATGAAATCAGTTAACGATGAAATCAATTAAATGAAGATGAAATCAGTTAACGATGAAATCAGTTAAATGAAGATGAAATCAGTTAACGATGAAATCAGTTAAAGATGAAATCAGTTAACGATGAAATCAGTTAAATGAAGATGAAATCAGTTAACGATGAAATCAGTTAAATGAAGAATGAAAATGAAATCAGTTAAATGAAGATGAAATCAGTTAACGATGAAATCAGTTAACGATGGAATCAGTTAACGATGAAATCAGTTAACGATGAAATCAGTTAAATGAAGATGAAATCAGTTAACGATGAAATTAGTTAACGATGAAATCAGTTAACGATGAAATCAGTTAAATGAAGATGAAATCAGTTAACGATGAAATCAGTTAAAGATGAAATCAGTTAACGATGAAATCAGTTAACGATGAAATCAGTTAAATGAAGATGAAATCAGTTAACGATGAAATCAGTTAACGATGAAATCAGTTAACGATGGAATCAGTTAAATGAAGATGAAATCAGTTAACGATGAAATCAGTTAACGATGAAATCAGTTAACGATGAAATCAGTTAAATGAAGATGAAATCAGTTAACGATGAAATCAGTTAAAGATGAAATCAGTTAACGATGAAATCAGTTAACGATGAAATCAGTTAAATGAAGATGAAATCAGTTAACGATGAAATCAGTTAACGATGAAATCAGTTAACGATGAAATCAGTTAAATGAAGATGAAATCAGTTAACGATGAAATCAGTTAACGATGAAATCAGTTAACGATGAAATCAGTTAAATGAAGATGAAATCAGTTAACGATGAAATCAGTTAACGATGAAATCAGTTAAATGAAGATGAAATCAGTTAACGATGAAATCAGTTAACGATGAAATCAGTTAAATGAAGATGAAATCAGTTAAATGAAGATGAAATCAGTTAACGATGAAATCAGTTAACGATGAAATCAGTTAACGATGAAATCAATTAAATGAAGATGAAATCAGTTAACGATGAAATCAGTTAAATGAAGAATGAAAATGAAATCAGTTAAATGAAGATGAAATCAGTTAACGATGAAATCAGTTAACGATGAAATCAGTTAACGATGAAATCAGTTAAATGAAGATGAAATCAGTTAACGATGAAATCAGTTAAATGAAGATGAAATCAGTTAACGATGAAATCAGTTAACGATGGAATCAGTTAACGATGAAATCAGTTAACGATGAAATCAGTTAAATGAAGATGAAATCAGTTAACGATGAAATCAGTTAACGATGAAATCAGTTAAATGAAGATGAAATCAGTTAACGATGAAATCAGTTAAAGATGAAATCAGTTAACGATGAAATCAGTTAACGATGAAATCAGTTAAATGAAGATGAAATCAGTTAACGATGAAATCAGTTAACGATGAAATCAGTTAACGATGGAATCAGTTAAATGAAGATGAAATCAGTTAACGATGAAATCAGTTAACGATGAAATCAGTTAAATGAAGATGAAATCAGTTAACGATGAAATCAGTTAAATGAAGATGAAATCAGTTAACGATGAAATCAGTTAAAGATGAAATCAGTTAACGATGAAATCAGTTAACGATGAAATCAGTTAAATGAAGATGAAATCAGTTAACGATGAAATCAGTTAAATGAAGATGAAATCAGTTAACGATGAAATCAGTTAAAGATGAAATCAGTTAACGATGAAATCAGTTAACGATGAAATCATTTAAATGAAGATGAAATCAGTTAACGATGAAATCAGTTAACGATGAAATCAGTTAACGATGAAATCAGTTAAATGAAGATGAAATCAGTTAAAGATGAAATCAGTTAAATGAAGATGAAATCAGTTAACGATGAAATCAGTTAAAGATGAAATCAGTTAACGATGAAATCAGTTAACGATGAAATCAGTTAAATGAAGATGAAATCAGTTAACGATGAAATCAGTTAAAGATGAAATCAGTTAACGATGAAATCAGTTAACGATGAAATCAGTTAAATGAAGATGAAATCAGTTAACGATGAAATCAGTTAACGATGAAATCAGTTAAATGAAGATGAAATCAGTTAACGATGAAATCAGTTAACGATGAAATCAGTTAAATGAAGATGAAATCAGTTAACGATGAAATCAGTTAACGATGAAATCAGTTAACGATGAAATCAATTAAATGAAGATGAAATCAGTTAACGATGAAATCAGTTAAATGAAGAATGAAAATGAAATCAGTTAAATGAAGATGAAATCAGTTAACGATGAAATCAGTTAACGATGAAATCAGTTAAATGAAGATGAAATCAGTTAACGATGAAATCAGTTAAATGAAGATGAAATCAGTTAACGATGAAATCAGTTAACGATGAAATCAGTTAACGATGGAATCAGTTAACGATGAAATCAGTTAACGATGAAATCAGTTAAATGAAGATGAAATCAGTTAACGATGAAATCAGTTAACGATGAAATCAGTTAACGATGAAATCAGTTAACGATGAAATCAGTTAAAGATGAAATCAGTTAACGATGAAATCAGTTAACGATGAAATCAGTTAAATGAAGATGAAATCAGTTAACGATGAAATCAGTTAACGATGAAATCAGTTAACGATGGAATCAGTTAAATGAAGATGAAATCAGTTAACGATGAAATCAGTTAACGATGAAATCAGTTAACGATGAAATCAGTTAAATGAAGATGAAATCAGTTAACGATGAAATCAGTTAACGATGAAATCAGTTAACGATGAAATCAGTTAACGATGAAATCAGTTAAATGAAGATGAAATCAGTTAACGATGAAATCAGTTAAAGATGAAATCAGTTAACGATGAAATCAGTTAACGATGAAATCATTTAAATGAAGATGAAATCAGTTAACGATGAAATCAGTTAACGATGAAATCAGTTAACGATGAAATCAGTTAACGATGAAATCAGTTAAATGAAGATGAAATCAGTTAACGATGAAATCAGTTAACGATGAAATCAGTTAAATGAAGATGAAATCAGTTAACGATGAAATCAGTTAACGATGAAATCAGTTAACGATGAAATCAGTTAAATGAAGATGAAATCAGTTAACGATGAAATCAGTTAACGATGAAATCAGTTAACGATGGAATCAGTTAACGATGAAATCAGTTAAATGAAGATGAAATCAGTTAACGATGAAATCAGTTAACGATGGAATCAGTTAAATGAAGATGAAATCAGTTAACGATGAAATCAGTTAACGATGAAATCAGTTAAATGAAGATGAAATCAGTTAACGATGAAATCAGTTAAATGAAGAATGAAAATGAAATCAGTTAAATGAAGATGAAATCAGTTAACGATGAAATCAGTTAAATGAAGATGAAATCAGTTAACGATGAAATCAGTTAAAGATGAAATCAGTTAACGATGAAATCAGTTAACGATGAAATCAGTTAACGATGGAATCAGTTAAATGAAGATGAAATCAGTTAACGATGAAATCAGTTAACGATGAAATCAGTTAAATGAAGATGAAATCAGTTAACGATGAAATCAGTTAAATGAAGATGAAATCAGTTAACGATGAAATCAGTTAAATGAAGATGAAATCAGTTAACGATGAAATCAGTTAACGATGAAATCAATTAAATGAAGATGAAATCAGTTAACGATGAAATCAGTTAAAAGAAGATGAAATCAGTTAACGATGAAATCAGTTAACGATGAAATCAGTTAAATGAAGATGAAATCAGTTAACGATGAAATCAGTTAACGATGGAATCAGTTAAATGAAGATGAAATCAGTTAACGATGAAATCAGTTAACGATGGAATCAGTTAACGATGGAATCAGTTAAATGAAGATGAAATCAGTTAACGATGAAATCAGTTAACGATGAAATCAGTTAACGATGGAATCAGTTAAATGAAGATGAAATCAGTTAACGATGAAATCAGTTAACGATGAAATCAGTTAACGATGAAATCAGTTAAATGAAGATGAAATCAGTTAACGATGAAATCAGTTAAATGAAGATGAAATCAGTTAACGATGAAATCAGTTAACGATGAAATCAGTTAAATGAAGATGAAATCAGTTAACGATGAAATCAGTTAAAGATGAAATCAGTTAACGATGGAATCAGTTAACGATGAAATCAGTTAACGATGAAATCAGTTAAATGAAGATGAAATCAGTTAACGATGAAATCAGTTAACGATAAAATCAGTTAAAGATGAAATCAGTTAACGATGAAATCAGTTAAAAATGAAATCAGTTAACGATGAAATCAGTTAACGATGGAATCAGTTAAATGAAGATGAAATCAGTTAAATGAAGATGAAATCAGTTAACGATGAAATCAGTTAACGATAAAATCAGTTAACGATGAAATCAGTTAACGATGAAATCAGTTAACGATGAAATCAGTTAAATGAAGATGAAATCAGTTAACGATGAAATCAGTTAAATGAAGATGAAATCAGTTAACGATGAAATCAGTTAACGATGAAATCAGTTAAATGAAGAATGAAAATGAAATCAGTTAACGATGAGATCAGTTAAAGATGAAATCAGTTAACGATGAAATCAGTTAAATGAAGATGAAATCAGTTAACGATGGAATCAGTTAACGATGAAATCAGTTAACGATGAAATCAGTTAAATGAAGATGAAATCAGTTAAATGAAGATGAAATCAGTTAACGATGAAATCAGTTAACGATGGAATCAGTTAAATGAAGATGAAATCAGTTAACGATGAAATCAGTTAACGATGAAATCAGTTAACGATGAAATCAGTTAAATGAAGATGAAATCAGTTAAATGAAGATGAAATCAGTTAACGATGAAATCAGTTAACGATGAAATCAGTTCAATGAAGATGAAATCAGTTAACGATGAAATCAGTTAACGATAAAATCAGTTAAAGATGAAATCAGTTAACGATGAAATCAGTTAAAGATGAAATCAGTTAACGATGAAATCAGTTAACGATGGAATCAGTTAAATGAAGATGAAATCAGTTAACGATGAAATCAGTTAACGATGAAATCAGTTAAATGAAGATGAAATCAGTTAACGATGAAATCAGTTAACGATGAAATCAGTTAACGATGAAATCAGTTAAATGGAGATGAAATCAGTTAACGATGAAATCAGTTAACGATGAAATCAGTTAACGATGAAATCAGTTAACGATGGAATCAGTTAAATGAAGATGAAATCAGTTAACGATGAAATCAGTTAACGATGAAATCAGTTAAATGAAGATGAAATCAGTTAACGATGAAATCAGTTAACGATGAAATCAGTTAAATGGAGATGAAATCAGTTAACGATGAAATCAGTTAAAGATGAAATCAGTTAACGATGGAATCAGTTAACGATGAAATCAGTTAACGATGAAATCAGTTAAATGAAGATGAAATCAGTTAACGATGGAATCAGTTAAATGAAGATGAAATCAGGTAACGATGAAATCAGTTAACGATGAAATCAGTTAACGATGAAATCAGTTAAATGAAGATGAAATCAGTTAACGATGAAATCAGTTAAAGATGAAATCAGTTAACGATGAAATCAGTTAAATGAAGAATGAAAATGAAATCAGTTAAATGAAGATGAAATCAGTTAACGATGAAATCAGTTAACGATGGAATCAGTTAAATGAAGATGAAATCAGTTAACGATGAAATCAGTTAAAGATGAAATCAGTTACAGATGAAATCAGTTACATGAAGATTAAATCAGTTAACGATGAAATCAGTTAAAGATGAAATCAGTTAACGATGAAATCAGTTAAATGAAGAATGAAAATGAAATCAGTCAACGATGAAATCAGTTAACGATGAAATCAGTTAAATGAAGATGAAATCAGTTAACGATGAAATCAGTTAAAGATGAAATCAGTTAACGATGAAATCAGTTAACGATGAAATCAGTTAAATGAAGATGAAATCAGTTAACGATGAAATCAGTTAACGATGGAATCAGTTAAATGAAGATGAAATCAGTTAACGATGAAATCAGTTAACGATGAAATCAGTTAAATGAAGATGAAATCAGTTAACGATGAAATCATTTAACGATGAAATCAGTTAACGATGAAATCAGTTAAATGAAGATGAAATCAGTTAACGATGAAATCAGTTAAAGATGAAATCAGTTAACGATGAAATCAGTTAAATGAAGATGAAATCAGTTAACGATGAAATCAGTTAACGATGAAATCAGTTAACGATGAAATCAGTTAAATGAAGATGAAATCAGTTAACGATGAAATCAGTTAAAGATGAAATCAGTTAACGATGGAATCAGTTAACGATGAAATCAGTTAAATGAAGATGAAATCAGTTAAATGAAGATGAAATCAGTTAACGATGAAATCAGTTAAAGATGAAATCAGTTAACGATGAAATCAGTTAACGATGGAATCAGTTAACGATGAAATCAGTTAACGATGGAATCAGTTAAATGAAGATGAAATCAGTTAACGATGAAATCAGTTAAATGAAGATGAAATCAGTTAACGATGAAATCAGTTAACGATGGAATCAGTTAAATGAAGATGAAATCAGTTAACGATGAAATCAGTTAAAGATGAAATCAGTTAACGATGAAAGCAGTTAATGATGAAATCAGTTAAATGAAGATGAAATCAGTTAACGATGAAATCAGTTAACGATGAAATCAGTTAAATGAAGATGAAATCAGTTAACGATGAAATCAGTTAACGATGAAATCAATTAAATGAAGATGAAATCAGTTAACGATGAAATCAGTTAAAAGAAGATGAAATCAGTTAACGATGAAATCAGTTAACGATGAAATCAGTTAAATGAAGATGAAATCAGTTAACGATGAAATCAGTTAAATGAAGATGAAATCAGTTAACGATGAAATCAGTTAAAGATGAAATCAGTTAACGATGGAATCAGTTAACGATGAAATCAGTTAACGATGAAATCAGTTAAATGAAGATGAAATCAGTTAACGATGAAATCAGTTAACGATAAAATCAGTTAAAGATGAAATCAGTTAACGATGAAATCAGTTAAAAATGAAATCAGTTAACGATGAAATCAGTTAACGATGGAATCAGTTAAATGAAGATGAAATCAGTTAAATGAAGATGAAATCAGTTAACGATGAAATCAGTTAACGATAAAATCAGTTAACGATGAAATCAGTTAACGATGAAATCAGTTAACGATGAAATCAGTTAAATGAAGATGAAATCAGTTAACGATGAAATCAGTTAAATGAAGATGAAATCAGTTAACGATGAAATCAGTTAACGATGAAATCAGTTAACGATGAAATCAGTTAAATGAAGAATGAAAATGAAATCAGTTAACGATGAGATCAGTTAAAGATGAAATCAGTTAACGATGAAATCAGTTAACGATGAAATCAGTTAAATGAAGATGAAATCAGTTAACGATGAAATCAGTTAAATGAAGATGAAATCAGTTAACGATGGAATCAGTTAACGATGAAATCAGTTAACGATGAAATCAGTTCAATGAAGATGAAATCAGTTCAATGAAGATGAAATCAGTTAACGATGAAATCAGTTAACGATGAAATCAGTTAACGATGAAATCAGTTCAATGAAGATGAAATCAGTTAACGATGAAATCAGTTAACGATAAAATCAGTTAAAGATGAAATCAGTTAACGATGAAATCAGTTAAAGATGAAATCAGTTAACGATGAAATCAGTTAACGATGGAATCAGTTAAATGAAGATGAAATCAGTTAACGATGAAATCAGTTAAATGAAGATGAAATCAGTTAAATGAAGATGAAATCAGTTAACGATGAAATCAGTTAAAGATGAAATCAGTTAACGATGAAATCAGTTAACGATGGAATCAGTTAACGATGAAATCAGTTAACGATGGAATCAGTTAAATGAAGATGAAATCAGTTAACGATGAAATCAGTTAAATGAAGATGAAATCAGTTAACGATGAAATCAGTTAACGATGGAATCAGTTAAATGAAGATGAAATCAGTTAACGATGAAATCAGTTAAAGATGAAATCAGTTAACGATGAAAGCAGTTAATGATGAAATCAGTTAAATGAAGATGAAATCAGTTAACGATGAAATCAGTTAACGATGAAATCAGTTAAATGAAGATGAAATCAGTTAACGATGAAATCAGTTAACGATGAAATCAATTAAATGAAGATGAAATCAGTTAACGATGAAATCAGTTAAAAGAAGATGAAATCAGTTAACGATGAAATCAGTTAACGATGAAATCAGTTAAATGAAGATGAAATCAGTTAACGATGAAATCAGTTAAATGAAGATGAAATCAGTTAACGATGAAATCAGTTAAAGATGAAATCAGTTAACGATGGAATCAGTTAACGATGAAATCAGTTAACGATGAAATCAGTTAAATGAAGATGAAATCAGTTAACGATGAAATCAGTTAACGATAAAATCAGTTAAAGATGAAATCAGTTAACGATGAAATCAGTTAAAAATGAAATCAGTTAACGATGAAATCAGTTAACGATGGAATCAGTTAAATGAAGATGAAATCAGTTAAATGAAGATGAAATCAGTTAACGATGAAATCAGTTAACGATAAAATCAGTTAACGATGAAATCAGTTAACGATGAAATCAGTTAACGATGAAATCAGTTAAATGAAGATGAAATCAGTTAACGATGAAATCAGTTAAATGAAGATGAAATCAGTTAACGATGAAATCAGTTAACGATGAAATCAGTTAACGATGAAATCAGTTAAATGAAGAATGAAAATGAAATCAGTTAACGATGAGATCAGTTAAAGATGAAATCAGTTAACGATGAAATCAGTTAACGATGAAATCAGTTAAATGAAGATGAAATCAGTTAACGATGAAATCAGTTAAATGAAGATGAAATCAGTTAACGATGGAATCAGTTAACGATGAAATCAGTTAACGATGAAATCAGTTCAATGAAGATGAAATCAGTTCAATGAAGATGAAATCAGTTAACGATGAAATCAGTTAACGATGAAATCAGTTAACGATGAAATCAGTTCAATGAAGATGAAATCAGTTAACGATGAAATCAGTTAACGATAAAATCAGTTAAAGATGAAATCAGTTAACGATGAAATCAGTTAAAGATGAAATCAGTTAACGATGAAATCAGTTAACGATGGAATCAGTTAAATGAAGATGAAATCAGTTAACGATGAAATCAGTTAACGATGAAATCAGTTAAATGAAGATGAAATCAGTTAACGATGAAATCAGTTAACGATGAAATCAGTTAACGATGAAATCAGTTAAATGGAGATGAAATCAGTTAACGATGAAATCAGTTAAAGATGAAATCAGTTAACGATGAAATCAGTTAAAGATGAAATCAGTTAACGATGAAATCAGTTAACGATGGAATCAGTTAAATGAAGATGAAATCAGTTAACGATGAAATCAGTTAACGATGAAATCAGTTAAATGAAGATGAAATCAGTTAACGATGAAATCAGTTAACGATGAAATCAGTTAACGATGAAATCAGTTAAATGGAGATGAAATCAGTTAACGATGAAATCAGTTAAAGATGAAATCAGTTAACGATGGAATCAGTTAACGATGAAATCAGTTAACGATGAAATCAGTTAAATGAAGATGAAATCAGTTAACGATGGAATCAGTTAAATGAAGATGAAATCAGGTAACGATGAAATCAGTTAACGATGAAATCAGTTAACGATGAAATCAGTTAAATGAAGATGAAATCAGTTAACGATGAAATCAGTTAAAGATGAAATCAGTTAACGATGAAATCAGTTAAATGAAGAATGAAAATGAAATCAGTTAAATGAAGATGAAATCAGTTAACGATGAAATCAGTTAACGATGGAATCAGTTAAATGAAGATGAAATCAGTTAACGATGAAATCAGTTAAAGATGAAATCAGTTACAGATGAAATCAGTTACATGAAGATTAAATCAGTTAACGATGAAATCAGTTAAAGATGAAATCAGTTAACGATGAAATCAGTTAAATGAAGAATGAAAATGAAATCAGTCAACGATGAAATCAGTTAACGATGAAATCAGTTAAATGAAGATGAAATCAGTTAACGATGAAATCAGTTAAAGATGAAATCAGTTAACGATGAAATCAGTTAACGATGAAATCAGTTAAATGAAGATGAAATCAGTTAACGATGAAATCAGTTAACGATGGAATCAGTTAAATGAAGATGAAATCAGTTAACGATGAAATCAGTTAACGATGAAATCAGTTAAATGAAGATGAAATCAGTTAACGATGAAATCATTTAACGATGAAATCAGTTAACGATGAAATCAGTTAACGATGGAATCAGTTAAATGAAGATGAAATCAGTTAACGATGAAATCAGTTAAATGAAGATGAAATCAGTTAACGATGAAATCAGTTAACGATGGAATCAGTTAAATGAAGATGAAATCAGTTAACGATGAAATCAGTTAAAGATGAAATCAGTTAACGATGAAATCAGTTAACGATGAAATCAGTTAAATGAAGATGAAATCAGTTAACGATGAAATCAGTTAACGATGAAATCAGTTAAATGAAGATGAAATCAGTTAACGATGAAATCAGTTAAAGATGAAATCAGTTAACGATGAAATCAGTTAAATGAAGAATGAAAATGAAATCAGTTAAATGAAGATGAAATCAGTTAAAGATGAAATCAGTTAAAGATGAAATCAGTTACAGATGAAATCAGTTACATGAAGATTAAATCAGTTAACGATGAAATCAGTTAAAGATGAAATCAGTTAACGATGAAATCAGTTAAATGAAGAATGAAAATGAAATCAGTCAACGATGAAATCAGTTAACGATGAAATCAGTTAAATGAAGATGAAATCAGTTAACGATGAAATCAGTTAAAGATGAAATCAGTTAACGATGAAATCAGTTAACGATGAAATCAGTTAAATGAAGATGAAATCAGTTAACGATGAAATCAGTTAACGATGGAATCAGTTAAATGAAGATGAAATCAGTTAACGATGAAATCAGTTAACGATGAAATCAGTTAAATGAAGATGAAATCAGTTAACGATGAAATCATTTAACGATGAAATCAGTTAACGATGAAATCAGTTAAATGAAGATGAAATCAGTTAACGATGAAATCAGTTAAAGATGAAATCAGTTAACGATGAAATCAGTTAAATGAAGATGAAATCAGTTAACGATGAAATCAGTTAACGATGAAATCAGTTAACGATGAAATCAGTTAAATGAAGATGAAATCAGTTAACGATGAAATCAGTTAAAGATGAAATCAGTTAACGATGGAATCAGTTAACGATGAAATCAGTTAAATGAAGATGAAATCAGTTAAATGAAGATGAAATCAGTTAACGATGAAATCAGTTAACGATGAAATCAGTTAACGATGGAATCAGTTAACGATGGAATCAGTTAACGATGAAATCAGTTAACGATGAAATCAGTTAAATGAAGATGAAATCAGTTAACGATGGAATCAGTTAAATGAAGATGAAATCAGGTAACGATGAAATCAGTTAACGATGAAATCAGTTAACGATGAAATCAGTTAAATGAAGATGAAATCAGTTAACGATGAAATCAGTTAAAGATGAAATCAGTTAACGATGAAATCAGTTAAATGAAGAATGAAAATGAAATCAGTTAAATGAAGATGAAATCAGTTAACGATGAAATCAGTTAACGATGGAATCAGTTAAATGAAGATGAAATCAGTTAACGATGAAATCAGTTAAAGATGAAATCAGTTACAGATGAAATCAGTTACATGAAGATTAAATCAGTTAACGATGAAATCAGTTAAAGATGAAATCAGTTAACGATGAAATCAGTTAAATGAAGAATGAAAATGAAATCAGTCAACGATGAAATCAGTTAACGATGAAATCAGTTAAATGAAGATGAAATCAGTTAACGATGAAATCAGTTAAAGATGAAATCAGTTAACGATGAAATCAGTTAACGATGAAATCAGTTAAATGAAGATGAAATCAGTTAACGATGAAATCAGTTAACGATGGAATCAGTTAAATGAAGATGAAATCAGTTAACGATGAAATCAGTTAACGATGAAATCAGTTAAATGAAGATGAAATCAGTTAACGATGAAATCATTTAACGATGAAATCAGTTAACGATGAAATCAGTTAAATGAAGATGAAATCAGTTAACGATGAAATCAGTTAAAGATGAAATCAGTTAACGATGAAATCAGTTAAATGAAGATGAAATCAGTTAACGATGAAATCAGTTAACGATGAAATCAGTTAACGATGAAATCAGTTAAATGAAGATGAAATCAGTTAACGATGAAATCAGTTAAAAATGAAATCAGTTAACGATGGAATCAGTTAACGATGAAATCAGTTAAATGAAGATGAAATCAGTTAAATGAAGATGAAATCAGTTAACGATGAAATCAGTTAAAGATGAAATCAGTTAACGATGAAATCAGTTAACGATGGAATCAGTTAACGATGAAATCAGTTAACGATGGAATCAGTTAAATGAAGATGAAATCAGTTAACGATGAAATCAGTTAAATGAAGATGAAATCAGTTAACGATGAAATCAGTTAACGATGGAATCAGTTAAATGAAGATGAAATCAGTTAACGATGAAATCAGTTAAAGATGAAATCAGTTAACGATGAAATCAGTTAACGATGAAATCAGTTAAATGAAGATGAAATCAGTTAACGATGAAATCAGTTAACGATGAAATCAGTTAAATGAAGATGAAATCAGTTAACGATGAAATCAGTTAAAGATGAAATCAGTTAACGATGAAATCAGTTAAATGAAGAATGAAAATGAAATCAGTTAAATGAAGATGAAATCAGTTAAAGATGAAATCAGTTAAAGATGAAATCAGTTACAGATGAAATCAGTTACATGAAGATTAAATCAGTTAACGATGAAATCAGTTAAAGATGAAATCAGTTAACGATGAAATCAGTTAAATGAAGAATGAAAATGAAATCAGTCAACGATGAAATCAGTTAACGATGAAATCAGTTAAATGAAGATGAAATCAGTTAACGATGAAATCAGTTAAAGATGAAATCAGTTAACGATGAAATCAGTTAACGATGAAATCAGTTAAATGAAGATGAAATCAGTTAACGATGAAATCAGTTAACGATGGAATCAGTTAAATGAAGATGAAATCAGTTAACGATGAAATCAGTTAACGATGAAATCAGTTAAATGAAGATGAAATCAGTTAACGATGAAATCATTTAACGATGAAATCAGTTAACGATGAAATCAGTTAAATGAAGATGAAATCAGTTAACGATGAAATCAGTTAAAGATGAAATCAGTTAACGATGAAATCAGTTAAATGAAGATGAAATCAGTTAACGATGAAATCAGTTAACGATGAAATCAGTTAACGATGAAATCAGTTAAATGAAGATGAAATCAGTTAACGATGAAATCAGTTAAAGATGAAATCAGTTAACGATGGAATCAGTTAACGATGAAATCAGTTAAATGAAGATGAAATCAGTTAAATGAAGATGAAATCAGTTAACGATGAAATCAGTTAACGATGAAATCAGTTAACGATGGAATCAGTTAACGATGAAATCAGTTAACGATGGAATCAGTTAAATGAAGATGAAATCAGTTAACGATGAAATCAGTTAAATGAAGATGAAATCAGTTAACGATGAAATCAGTTAACGATGGAATCAGTTAAATGAAGATGAAATCAGTTAACGATGAAATCAGTTAAATGAAGATGAAATCAGTTAACGATGAAATCAGTTAACGATGAAATCAGTTAAATGAAGATGAAATCAGTTAACGATGAAATCAGTTAACGATGAAATCAGTTAACGATGAAATCAGTTAAATGAAGATGAAATCAGTTAACGATGAAATCAGTTAACGATGAAATCAGTTAAATGAAGATGAAATCAGTTAACGATGAAATCAGTTAAAGATGAAATCAGTTAAATGAAGATGAAATCAGTTAACGATGAAATCAGTTAAATGAAGATGAAATCAGTTAACGATGAAATCAGTTAAAGATGAAATCAGTTAACGATGGAATCAGTTAACGATGAAATCAGTTAAATGAAGATGAAATCAGTTAAATGAAGATGAAATCAGTTAACGATGAAATCAGTTAAAGATGAAATCAGTTAACGATGAAATCAGTTAACGATGGAATCAGTTAACGATGAAATCAGTTAACGATGGAATCAGTTAAATGAAGATGAAATCAGTTAACGATGAAATCACTTAAATGAAGATGAAATCAGTTAACGATGAAATCAGTTAACGATGAAATCAGTTAAATGAAGATGAAATCAGTTAACGATGAAATCAGTTAACGATGAAATCAGTTAAATGAAGATGAAATCAGTTAACGATGAAATCAGTTAACGATGAAATCAGTTAACGATGAAATCAATTAAATGAAGATGAAATCAGTTAACGATGAAATCAGTTAAATGAAGAATGAAAATGAAATCAGTTAAATGAAGATGAAATCAGTTAACGATGAAATCAGTTAACGATGAAATCAGTTAAATGAAGATGAAATCAGTTAACGATGAAATCAGTTAAATGAAGATGAAATCAGTTAACGATGAAATCAGTTAACGATGAAATCAGTTAACGATGGAATCAGTTAACGATGAAATCAGTTAACGATGAAATCAGTTAAATGAAGATGAAATCAGTTAACGATGAAATCAGTTAACGATGAAATCAGTTAACGATGAAATCAGTTAAATGAAGATGAAATCAGTTAACGATGAAATCAGTTAAAGATGAAATCAGTTAACGATGAAATCAGTTAACGATGAAATCAGTTAAATGAAGATGAAATCAGTTAACGATGAAATCAGTTAACGATGAAATCAGTTAACGATGGAATCAGTTAAATGAAGATGAAATCAGTTAACGATGAAATCAGTTAACGATGAAATCAGTTAACGATGAAATCAGTTAAATGAAGATGAAATCAGTTAACGATGAAATCAGTTAACGATGAAATCAGTTAACGATGAAATCAGTTAACGATGAAATCAGTTAAATGAAGATGAAATCAGTTAACGATGAAATCAGTTAAAGATGAAATCAGTTAACGATGAAATCAGTTAACGATGAAATCATTTAAATGAAGATGAAATCAGTTAACGATGAAATCAGTTAACGATGAAATCAGTTAACGATGAAATCAGTTAACGATGAAATCAGTTAAATGAAGATGAAATCAGTTAACGATGAAATCAGTTAACGATGAAATCAGTTAACGATGAAATCAGTTAAATGAAGATGAAATCAGTTAACGATGAAATCAGTTAACGATGAAATCAGTTAACGATGGAATCAGTTAACGATGAAATCAGTTAAATGAAGATGAAATCAGTTAACGATGAAATCAGTTAACGATGGAATCAGTTAAATGAAGATGAAATCAGTTAACGATGAAATCAGTTAACGATGAAATCAGTTAAATGAAGATGAAATCAGTTAACGATGAAATCAGTTAAATGAAGAATGAAAATGAAATCAGTTAAATGAAGATGAAATCAGTTAACGATGAAATCAGTTAAATGAAGATGAAATCAGTTAACGATGAAATCAGTTAAAGATGAAATCAGTTAACGATGAAATCAGTTAACGATGGAATCAGTTAAATGAAGATGAAATCAGTTAACGATGAAATCAGTTAACGATGAAATCAGTTAAATGAAGATGAAATCAGTTAACGATGAAATCAGTTAAATGAAGATGAAATCAGTTAACGATGAAATCAGTTAAATGAAGATGAAATCAGTTAACGATGAAATCAGTTAACGATGAAATCAATTAAATGAAGATGAAATCAGTTAACGATGAAATCAGTTAAAAGAAGATGAAATCAGTTAACGATGAAATCAGTTAACGATGAAATCAGTTAAATGAAGATGAAATCAGTTAACGATGAAATCAGTTAACGATGGAATCAGTTAAATGAAGATGAAATCAGTTAACGATGAAATCAGTTAACGATGGAATCAGTTAACGATGGAATCAGTTAAATGAAGATGAAATCAGTTAACGATGAAATCAGTTAACGATGAAATCAGTTAACGATGGAATCAGTTAAATGAAGATGAAATCAGTTAACGATGAAATCAGTTAACGATGAAATCAGTTAACGATGAAATCAGTTAAATGAAGATGAAATCAGTTAACGATGAAATCAGTTAAATGAAGATGAAATCAGTTAACGATGAAATCAGTTAACGATGAAATCAGTTAAATGAAGATGAAATCAGTTAACGATGAAATCAGTTAAAGATGAAATCAGTTAACGATGGAATCAGTTAACGATGAAATCAGTTAACGATGAAATCAGTTAAATGAAGATGAAATCAGTTAACGATGAAATCAGTTAACGATAAAATCAGTTAAAGATGAAATCAGTTAACGATGAAATCAGTTAAAAATGAAATCAGTTAACGATGAAATCAGTTAACGATGGAATCAGTTAAATGAAGATGAAATCAGTTAAATGAAGATGAAATCAGTTAACGATGAAATCAGTTAACGATAAAATCAGTTAACGATGAAATCAGTTAACGATGAAATCAGTTAACGATGAAATCAGTTAAATGAAGATGAAATCAGTTAACGATGAAATCAGTTAAATGAAGATGAAATCAGTTAACGATGAAATCAGTTAACGATGAAATCAGTTAAATGAAGAATGAAAATGAAATCAGTTAACGATGAGATCAGTTAAAGATGAAATCAGTTAACGATGAAATCAGTTAAATGAAGATGAAATCAGTTAACGATGGAATCAGTTAACGATGAAATCAGTTAACGATGAAATCAGTTAAATGAAGATGAAATCAGTTAAATGAAGATGAAATCAGTTAACGATGAAATCAGTTAACGATGGAATCAGTTAAATGAAGATGAAATCAGTTAACGATGAAATCAGTTAACGATGAAATCAGTTAAATGAAGATGAAATCAGTTAAATGAAGATGAAATCAGTTAACGATGAAATCAGTTAACGATGAAATCAGTTCAATGAAGATGAAATCAGTTAACGATGAAATCAGTTAACGATAAAATCAGTTAAAGATGAAATCAGTTAACGATGAAATCAGTTAAAGATGAAATCAGTTAACGATGAAATCAGTTAACGATGGAATCAGTTAAATGAAGATGAAATCAGTTAACGATGAAATCAGTTAACGATGAAATCAGTTAAATGAAGATGAAATCAGTTAACGATGAAATCAGTTAACGATGAAATCAGTTAACGATGAAATCAGTTAAATGGAGATGAAATCAGTTAACGATGAAATCAGTTAACGATGAAATCAGTTAAAGATGAAATCAGTTAACGATGAAATCAGTTAACGATGGAATCAGTTAAATGAAGATGAAATCAGTTAACGATGAAATCAGTTAACGATGAAATCAGTTAAATGAAGATGAAATCAGTTAACGATGAAATCAGTTAACGATGAAATCAGTTAACGATGAAATCAGTTAAATGGAGATGAAATCAGTTAACGATGAAATCAGTTAAAGATGAAATCAGTTAACGATGGAATCAGTTAACGATGAAATCAGTTAACGATGAAATCAGTTAAATGAAGATGAAATCAGTTAACGATGGAATCAGTTAAATGAAGATGAAATCAGGTAACGATGAAATCAGTTAACGATGAAATCAGTTAACGATGAAATCAGTTAAATGAAGATGAAATCAGTTAACGATGAAATCAGTTAAAGATGAAATCAGTTAACGATGAAATCAGTTAAATGAAGAATGAAAATGAAATCAGTTAAATGAAGATGAAATCAGTTAACGATGAAATCAGTTAACGATGGAATCAGTTAAATGAAGATGAAATCAGTTAACGATGAAATCAGTTAAAGATGAAATCAGTTACAGATGAAATCAGTTACATGAAGATTAAATCAGTTAACGATGAAATCAGTTAAAGATGAAATCAGTTAACGATGAAATCAGTTAAATGAAGAATGAAAATGAAATCAGTCAACGATGAAATCAGTTAACGATGAAATCAGTTAAATGAAGATGAAATCAGTTAACGATGAAATCAGTTAAAGATGAAATCAGTTAACGATGAAATCAGTTAACGATGAAATCAGTTAAATGAAGATGAAATCAGTTAACGATGAAATCAGTTAACGATGGAATCAGTTAAATGAAGATGAAATCAGTTAACGATGAAATCAGTTAACGATGAAATCAGTTAAATGAAGATGAAATCAGTTAACGATGAAATCATTTAACGATGAAATCAGTTAACGATGAAATCAGTTAAATGAAGATGAAATCAGTTAACGATGAAATCAGTTAAAGATGAAATCAGTTAACGATGAAATCAGTTAAATGAAGATGAAATCAGTTAACGATGAAATCAGTTAACGATGAAATCAGTTAACGATGAAATCAGTTAAATGAAGATGAAATCAGTTAACGATGAAATCAGTTAAAGATGAAATCAGTTAACGATGGAATCAGTTAACGATGAAATCAGTTAAATGAAGATGAAATCAGTTAAATGAAGATGAAATCAGTTAACGATGAAATCAGTTAAAGATGAAATCAGTTAACGATGAAATCAGTTAACGATGGAATCAGTTAACGATGAAATCAGTTAACGATGGAATCAGTTAAATGAAGATGAAATCAGTTAACGATGAAATCAGTTAAATGAAGATGAAATCAGTTAACGATGAAATCAGTTAACGATGGAATCAGTTAAATGAAGATGAAATCAGTTAACGATGAAATCAGTTAAAGATGAAATCAGTTAACGATGAAAGCAGTTAATGATGAAATCAGTTAAATGAAGATGAAATCAGTTAACGATGAAATCAGTTAACGATGAAATCAGTTAAATGAAGATGAAATCAGTTAACGATGAAATCAGTTAACGATGAAATCAATTAAATGAAGATGAAATCAGTTAACGATGAAATCAGTTAAAAGAAGATGAAATCAGTTAACGATGAAATCAGTTAACGATGAAATCAGTTAAATGAAGATGAAATCAGTTAACGATGAAATCAGTTAAATGAAGATGAAATCAGTTAACGATGAAATCAGTTAAAGATGAAATCAGTTAACGATGGAATCAGTTAACGATGAAATCAGTTAACGATGAAATCAGTTAAATGAAGATGAAATCAGTTAACGATGAAATCAGTTAACGATAAAATCAGTTAAAGATGAAATCAGTTAACGATGAAATCAGTTAAAAATGAAATCAGTTAACGATGAAATCAGTTAACGATGGAATCAGTTAAATGAAGATGAAATCAGTTAAATGAAGATGAAATCAGTTAACGATGAAATCAGTTAACGATAAAATCAGTTAACGATGAAATCAGTTAACGATGAAATCAGTTAACGATGAAATCAGTTAAATGAAGATGAAATCAGTTAACGATGAAATCAGTTAAATGAAGATGAAATCAGTTAACGATGAAATCAGTTAACGATGAAATCAGTTAACGATGAAATCAGTTAAATGAAGATGAAATCAGTTAACGATGAAATCAGTTAACGATGGAATCAGTTAAATGAAGATGAAATCAGTTAACGATGAAATCAGTTAACGATGAAATCAGTTAAATGAAGATGAAATCAGTTAACGATGAAATCATTTAACGATGAAATCAGTTAACGATGAAATCAGTTAAATGAAGATGAAATCAGTTAACGATGAAATCAGTTAAAGATGAAATCAGTTAACGATGAAATCAGTTAAATGAAGATGAAATCAGTTAACGATGAAATCAGTTAACGATGAAATCAGTTAACGATGAAATCAGTTAAATGAAGATGAAATCAGTTAAATGAAGATGAAATCAGTTAACGATGAAATCAGTTAAAGATGAAATCAGTTAACGATGAAATCAGTTAACGATGGAATCAGTTAACGATGAAATCAGTTAACGATGGAATCAGTTAAATGAAGATGAAATCAGTTAACGATGAAATCAGTTAAATGAAGATGAAATCAGTTAACGATGAAATCAGTTAACGATGGAATCAGTTAAATGAAGATGAAATCAGTTAACGATGAAATCAGTTAAAGATGAAATCAGTTAACGATGAAAGCAGTTAATGATGAAATCAGTTAAATGAAGATGAAATCAGTTAACGATGAAATCAGTTAACGATGAAATCAGTTAAATGAAGATGAAATCAGTTAACGATGAAATCAGTTAACGATGAAATCAATTAAATGAAGATGAAATCAGTTAACGATGAAATCAGTTAAAAGAAGATGAAATCAGTTAACGATGAAATCAGTTAACGATGAAATCAGTTAAATGAAGATGAAATCAGTTAACGATGAAATCAGTTAAATGAAGATGAAATCAGTTAACGATGAAATCAGTTAAAGATGAAATCAGTTAACGATGGAATCAGTTAACGATGAAATCAGTTAACGATGAAATCAGTTAAATGAAGATGAAATCAGTTAACGATGAAATCAGTTAACGATAAAATCAGTTAAAGATGAAATCAGTTAACGATGAAATCAGTTAAAAATGAAATCAGTTAACGATGAAATCAGTTAACGATGGAATCAGTTAAATGAAGATGAAATCAGTTAAATGAAGATGAAATCAGTTAACGATGAAATCAGTTAACGATAAAATCAGTTAACGATGAAATCAGTTAACGATGAAATCAGTTAACGATGAAATCAGTTAAATGAAGATGAAATCAGTTAACGATGAAATCAGTTAAATGAAGATGAAATCAGTTAACGATGAAATCAGTTAACGATGAAATCAGTTAACGATGAAATCAGTTAAATGAAGAATGAAAATGAAATCAGTTAACGATGAGATCAGTTAAAGATGAAATCAGTTAACGATGAAATCAGTTAACGATGAAATCAGTTAAATGAAGATGAAATCAGTTAACGATGAAATCAGTTAAATGAAGATGAAATCAGTTAACGATGGAATCAGTTAACGATGAAATCAGTTAACGATGAAATCAGTTCAATGAAGATGAAATCAGTTCAATGAAGATGAAATCAGTTAACGATGAAATCAGTTAACGATGAAATCAGTTAACGATGAAATCAGTTCAATGAAGATGAAATCAGTTAACGATGAAATCAGTTAACGATAAAATCAGTTAAAGATGAAATCAGTTAACGATGAAATCAGTTAAAGATGAAATCAGTTAACGATGAAATCAGTTAACGATGGAATCAGTTAAATGAAGATGAAATCAGTTAACGATGAAATCAGTTAACGATGAAATCAGTTAACGATGAAATCAGTTAAATGAAGATGAAATCAGTTAACGATGAAATCAGTTAACGATGAAATCAGTTAACGATGAAATCAGTTAAATGGAGATGAAATCAGTTAACGATGAAATCAGTTAAAGATGAAATCAGTTAACGATGAAATCAGTTAAAGATGAAATCAGTTAACGATGAAATCAGTTAACGATGGAATCAGTTAAATGAAGATGAAATCAGTTAACGATGAAATCAGTTAACGATGAAATCAGTTAAATGAAGATGAAATCAGTTAACGATGAAATCAGTTAACGATGAAATCAGTTAACGATGAAATCAGTTAAATGGAGATGAAATCAGTTAACGATGAAATCAGTTAAAGATGAAATCAGTTAACGATGGAATCAGTTAACGATGAAATCAGTTAACGATGAAATCAGTTAAATGAAGATGAAATCAGTTAACGATGGAATCAGTTAAATGAAGATGAAATCAGGTAACGATGAAATCAGTTAACGATGAAATCAGTTAACGATGAAATCAGTTAAATGAAGATGAAATCAGTTAACGATGAAATCAGTTAAAGATGAAATCAGTTAACGATGAAATCAGTTAAATGAAGAATGAAAATGAAATCAGTTAAATGAAGATGAAATCAGTTAACGATGAAATCAGTTAACGATGGAATCAGTTAAATGAAGATGAAATCAGTTAACGATGAAATCAGTTAAAGATGAAATCAGTTACAGATGAAATCAGTTACATGAAGATTAAATCAGTTAACGATGAAATCAGTTAAAGATGAAATCAGTTAACGATGAAATCAGTTAAATGAAGAATGAAAATGAAATCAGTCAACGATGAAATCAGTTAACGATGAAATCAGTTAAATGAAGATGAAATCAGTTAACGATGAAATCAGTTAAAGATGAAATCAGTTAACGATGAAATCAGTTAACGATGAAATCAGTTAAATGAAGATGAAATCAGTTAACGATGAAATCAGTTAACGATGGAATCAGTTAAATGAAGATGAAATCAGTTAACGATGAAATCAGTTAACGATGAAATCAGTTAAATGAAGATGAAATCAGTTAACGATGAAATCATTTAACGATGAAATCAGTTAACGATGAAATCAGTTAACGATGGAATCAGTTAAATGAAGATGAAATCAGTTAACGATGAAATCAGTTAAATGAAGATGAAATCAGTTAACGATGAAATCAGTTAACGATGGAATCAGTTAAATGAAGATGAAATCAGTTAACGATGAAATCAGTTAAAGATGAAATCAGTTTACGATGAAATCAGTTAACGATGAAATCAGTTAAATGAAGATGAAATCAGTTAACGATGAAATCAGTTAACGATGAAATCAGTTAAATGAAGATGAAATCAGTTAACGATGAAATCAGTTAAAGATGAAATCAGTTAACGATGAAATCAGTTAAATGAAGAATGAAAATGAAATCAGTTAAATGAAGATGAAATCAGTTAAAGATGAAATCAGTTAAAGATGAAATCAGTTACAGATGAAATCAGTTACATGAAGATTAAATCAGTTAACGATGAAATCAGTTAAAGATGAAATCAGTTAACGATGAAATCAGTTAAATGAAGAATGAAAATGAAATCAGTCAACGATGAAATCAGTTAACGATGAAATCAGTTAAATGAAGATGAAATCAGTTAACGATGAAATCAGTTAAAGATGAAATCAGTTAACGATGAAATCAGTTAACGATGAAATCAGTTAAATGAAGATGAAATCAGTTAACGATGAAATCAGTTAACGATGGAATCAGTTAAATGAAGATGAAATCAGTTAACGATGAAATCAGTTAACGATGAAATCAGTTAAATGAAGATGAAATCAGTTAACGATGAAATCATTTAACGATGAAATCAGTTAACGATGAAATCAGTTAAATGAAGATGAAATCAGTTAACGATGAAATCAGTTAAAGATGAAATCAGTTAACGATGAAATCAGTTAAATGAAGATGAAATCAGTTAACGATGAAATCAGTTAACGATGAAATCAGTTAACGATGAAATCAGTTAAATGAAGATGAAATCAGTTAACGATGAAATCAGTTAAAGATGAAATCAGTTAACGATGGAATCAGTTAACGATGAAATCAGTTAAATGAAGATGAAATCAGTTAAATGAAGATGAAATCAGTTAACGATGAAATCAGTTAACGATGGAATCAGTTAACGATGGAATCAGTTAACGATGAAATCAGTTAACGATGAAATCAGTTAAATGAAGATGAAATCAGTTAACGATGGAATCAGTTAAATGAAGATGAAATCAGGTAACGATGAAATCAGTTAACGATGAAATCAGTTAACGATGAAATCAGTTAAATGAAGATGAAATCAGTTAACGATGAAATCAGTTAAAGATGAAATCAGTTAACGATGAAATCAGTTAAATGAAGAATGAAAATGAAATCAGTTAAATGAAGATGAAATCAGTTAACGATGAAATCAGTTAACGATGGAATCAGTTAAATGAAGATGAAATCAGTTAACGATGTAATCAGTTAAAGATGAAATCAGTTACAGATGAAATCAGTTACATGAAGATTAAATCAGTTAACGATGAAATCAGTTAAAGATGAAATCAGTTAACGATGAAATCAGTTAAATGAAGAATGAAAATGAAATCAGTCAACGATGAAATCAGTTAACGATGAAATCAGTTAAATGAAGATGAAATCAGTTAACGATGAAATCAGTTAAAGATGAAATCAGTTAACGATGAAATCAGTTAACGATGAAATCAGTTAAATGAAGATGAAATCAGTTAACGATGAAATCAGTTAACGATGGAATCAGTTAAATGAAGATGAAATCAGTTAACGATGAAATCAGTTAACGATGAAATCAGTTAAATGAAGATGAAATCAGTTAACGATGAAATCATTTAACGATGAAATCAGTTAACGATGAAATCAGTTAAATGAAGATGAAATCAGTTAACGATGAAATCAGTTAAAGATGAAATCAGTTAACGATGAAATCAGTTAAATGAAGATGAAATCAGTTAACGATGAAATCAGTTAACGATGAAATCAGTTAACGATGAAATCAGTTAAATGAAGATGAAATCAGTTAACGATGAAATCAGTTAAAAATGAAATCAGTTAACGATGGAATCAGTTAACGATGAAATCAGTTAAATGAAGATGAAATCAGTTAAATGAAGATGAAATCAGTTAACGATGAAATCAGTTAAAGATGAAATCAGTTAACGATGAAATCAGTTAACGATGGAATCAGTTAACGATGAAATCAGTTAACGATGGAATCAGTTAAATGAAGATGAAATCAGTTAACGATGAAATCAGTTAAATGAAGATGAAATCAGTTAACGATGAAATCAGTTAACGATGGAATCAGTTAAATGAAGATGAAATCAGTTAACGATGAAATCAGTTAAAGATGAAATCAGTTAACGATGAAATCAGTTAACGATGAAATCAGTTAAATGAAGATGAAATCAGTTAACGATGAAATCAGTTAACGATGAAATCAGTTAAATGAAGATGAAATCAGTTAACGATGAAATCAGTTAAAGATGAAATCAGTTAACGATGAAATCAGTTAAATGAAGAATGAAAATGAAATCAGTTAAATGAAGATGAAATCAGTTAAAGATGAAATCAGTTAAAGATGAAATCAGTTACAGATGAAATCAGTTACATGAAGATTAAATCAGTTAACGATGAAATCAGTTAAAGATGAAATCAGTTAACGATGAAATCAGTTAAATGAAGAATGAAAATGAAATCAGTCAACGATGAAATCAGTTAACGATGAAATCAGTTAAATGAAGATGAAATCAGTTAACGATGAAATCAGTTAAAGATGAAATCAGTTAACGATGAAATCAGTTAACGATGAAATCAGTTAAATGAAGATGAAATCAGTTAACGATGAAATCAGTTAACGATGGAATCAGTTAAATGAAGATGAAATCAGTTAACGATGAAATCAGTTAACGATGAAATCAGTTAAATGAAGATGAAATCAGTTAACGATGAAATCATTTAACGATGAAATCAGTTAACGATGAAATCAGTTAAATGAAGATGAAATCAGTTAACGATGAAATCAGTTAAAGATGAAATCAGTTAACGATGAAATCAGTTAAATGAAGATGAAATCAGTTAACGATGAAATCAGTTAACGATGAAATCAGTTAACGATGAAATCAGTTAAATGAAGATGAAATCAGTTAACGATGAAATCAGTTAAAGATGAAATCAGTTAACGATGGAATCAGTTAACGATGAAATCAGTTAAATGAAGATGAAATCAGTTAAATGAAGATGAAATCAGTTAACGATGAAATCAGTTAACGATGAAATCAGTTAACGATGGAATCAGTTAACGATGAAATCAGTTAACGATGGAATCAGTTAAATGAAGATGAAATCAGTTAACGATGAAATCAGTTAAATGAAGATGAAATCAGTTAACGATGAAATCAGTTAACGATGGAATCAGTTAAATGAAGATGAAATCAGTTAACGATGAAATCAGTTAAATGAAGATGAAATCAGTTAACGATGAAATCAGTTAACGATGAAATCAGTTAAATGAAGATGAAATCAGTTAACGATGAAATCAGTTAACGATGAAATCAGTTAACGATGAAATCAGTTAAATGAAGATGAAATCAGTTAACGATGAAATCAGTTAACGATGAAATCAGTTAAATGAAGATGAAATCAGTTAACGATGAAATCAGTTAAAGATGAAATCAGTTAAATGAAGATGAAATCAGTTAACGATGAAATCAGTTAAATGAAGATGAAATCAGTTAACGATGAAATCAGTTAAAGATGAAATCAGTTAACGATGGAATCAGTTAAATGAAGATGAAATCAGTTAACGATGAAATCAGTTAAAGATGAAATCAGTTAACGATGAAATCAGTTAACGATGAAATCAGTTAAATGAAGATGAAATCAGTTAACGATGAAATCAGTTAAAGATGAAATCAGTTAACGATGAAATCAGTTAACGATGAAATCAGTTAACGATGGAATCAGTTAAATGAAGATGAAATCAGTTAACGATGAAATCAGTTAACGATGAAATCAGTTAAATGAAGATGAAATCAGTTAACGATGAAATCAGTTAACGATGAAATCAGTTAAATGAAGATGAAATCAGTTAACGATGAAATCAGTTAACGATGAAATCAGTTAAATGAAGATGAAATCAGTTAACGATGAAATCAGTTAACGATGAAATCAATTAAATGAAGATGAAATCAGTTAACGATGAAATCAGTTAACGATGAAATCAGTTAAATGAAGATGAAATCAGTTAAGGATGAAATCAGTTAACGATGAAATCAATTAAATGAAGATGAAATCAGTTAACGATGAAATCAGTTAAATGAAGATGAAATCAGTTAACGATGAAATCAGTTAAAGATGAAATCAGTTAACGATGGAATCAGTTAACGATGAAATCAGTTAACGATGAAATCAGTTAAATGAAGATGAAATCAGTTAACGATGAAATCAGTTAACGATGAAATCAGTTAACGATGAAATCAGTTAAATGAAGATGAAATCAGTTAACGATGAAATCAGTTAACGATGAAATCAGTTAACGATGGAATCAGTTAAATGAAGATGAAATCAGTTAACGATGAAATCAGTTAAAGATGAAATCAGTTAACGATGAAATCAGTTAAATGAAGATGAAATCAGTTAACGATGAAATCAGTTAACGATGAAATCAGTTAACGATGAAATCAGTTAAATGAAGATGAAATCAGTTAACGATGAAATCAGTTAACGATGAAATCAATTAAATGAAGATGAAATCAGTTAACGATGAAATCAGTTAAATGAAGATGAAATCAGTTAACGATGAAATCAGTTAACGATGAAATCAGTTAAATGAAGATGAAATCAGTTAACGATGAAATCAGTTAAATGAAGAATGAAAATGAAATCAGTTAAATGAAGATGAAATCAGTTAACGATGAAATCAGTTAAATGAAGATGAAATCAGTTAACGATGAAATCAGTTAACGATGAAATCAGTTAACGATGGAATCAGTTAACGATGAAATCAGTTAACGATGAAATCAGTTAAATGAAGATGAAATCAGTTAACGATGAAATCAGTTAACAATGAAATCAGTTAAATGAAGATGAAATCAGTTAACGATGAAATCAGTTAACGATGAAATCAGTTAACGATGGAATCAGTTAAAGATGAAATCAGTTAACAATGAAATTAAAGATGAAATCAGTTAACAATGAAATCAGTTAAATGAAGATGAAATCAGTTAACGATGAAATCAGTTAACGATGAAATCAGTTAAATGAAGATGAAATCAGTTAACGATGAAATCAGTTAAAGATGAAATCAGTTAACGATGAAATCAGTTAACGATGAAATCAGTTAAATGAAGATGAAATCAGTTAACGATGGAATCAGTTAAATGAAGATGAAATCAGTTAACGATGAAATCAGTTAACGATGAAATCAGTTAACGATGAAATCAGTTAAATGAAGATGAAATCAGTTAACGATGAAATCAGTTAAATGAAGATGAAATCAGTTAACGATGAAATCAGTTAAAGATGAAATCAGTTAACGATGAAATCAGTTAACGATGAAATCAGTTAAATGAAGATGAAATCAGTTAACGATGAAATCAGTTAAAGATGAAATCAGTTAACGATGAAATCAGTTAACGATGAAATCATTTAAATGAAGATGAAATCAGTTAACGATGAAATCAGTTAACGATGAAATCAGTTAACGATGAAATCAGTTAAATGAAGATGAAATCAGTTAACGATGAAATCAGTTAACGATGAAATCAGTTAAATGAAGATGAAATCAGTTAACGATGAAATCAGTTAACGATGAAATCAGTTAACGATGAAATCAATTAAATGAAGATGAAATCAGTTAACGATGAAATCAGTTAAATGAAGATGAAATCAGTTAACGATGAAATCAGTTAAAGATGAAATCAGTTAACGATGAAATCAGTTAACGATGAAATCAGTTAAATGAAGATGAAATCAGTTAACGATGAAATCAGTTAACGATGAAATCAGTTAAATGAAGAATGAAAATGAAATCAGTTAAATGAAGATGAAATCAGTTAACGATGAAATCAGTTAACGATGAAATCAGTTAACGATGGAATCAGTTAACGATGAAATCAGTTAACGATGAAATCAGTTAAATGAAGATGAAATCAGTTAACGATGAAATCAGTTAACAATGAAATCAGTTAACGATGAAATCAGTTAACGATGAAATCAGTTAACGATGAAATCACTTAACGATGAAATCAGTTAAATGAAGATGAAATCAGTTAACGATGAAATCAGTTAAAGATGAAATCAGTTAACGATGGAATCAGTTAACGATGAAATCAGTTAACGATGAAATCAGTTAAATGAAGATGAAATCAGTTAACGATGAAATCAGTTAACGATGAAATCAGTTAAATGAAGATGAAATCAGTTAACGATGAAATCAGTTAAAGATGAAATCAGTTAACGATGAAATCAGTTAACGATGAAATCAGTTAAATGAAGATGAAATCAGTTAACGATGAAATCAGTTAAAGATGAAATCAGTTAACGATGAAATCAGTTAACGATGAAATCAGTTAAATGAAGATGAAATCAGTTAATGATGAAATCAGTTAACGATGGAATCAGTTAACGATGAAATCAGTTAACGATGAAATCAGTTAAATGAAGATGAAATCAGTTAACGATGAAATCAGTTAACGATGAAATCAATTAAATGAAGATGAAATCAGTTAAAGATGAAATCAGTTAAAGATGAAATCAGTTACAGATGAAATCAGTTACATGAAGATTAAATCAGTTAACGATGAAATCAGTTAAAGATGAAATCAGTTAACGATGAAATCAGTTAAATGAAGAATGAAAATGAAATCAGTCAACGATGAAATCAGTTAACGATGAAATCAGTTAAATGAAGATGAAATCAGTTAACGATGAAATCAGTTAAAGATGAAATCAGTTAACGATGAAATCAGTTAACGATGAAATCAGTTAAATGAAGATGAAATCAGTTAACGATGAAATCAGTTAACGATGGAATCAGTTAAATGAAGATGAAATCAGTTAACGATGAAATCAGTTAACGATGAAATCAGTTAAATGAAGATGAAATCAGTTAACGATGAAATCATTTAACGATGAAATCAGTTAACGATGAAATCAGTTAAATGAAGATGAAATCAGTTAACGATGAAATCAGTTAAAGATGAAATCAGTTAACGATGAAATCAGTTAAATGAAGATGAAATCAGTTAACGATGAAATCAGTTAACGATGAAATCAGTTAACGATGAAATCAGTTAAATGAAGATGAAATCAGTTAACGATGAAATCAGTTAAAGATGAAATCAGTTAACGATGGAATCAGTTAACGATGAAATCAGTTAAATGAAGATGAAATCAGTTAAATGAAGATGAAATCAGTTAACGATGAAATCAGTTAACGATGAAATCAGTTAACGATGGAATCAGTTAACGATGAAATCAGTTAACGATGGAATCAGTTAAATGAAGATGAAATCAGTTAACGATGAAATCAGTTAAATGAAGATGAAATCAGTTAACGATGAAATCAGTTAACGATGGAATCAGTTAAATGAAGATGAAATCAGTTAACGATGAAATCAGTTAAATGAAGATGAAATCAGTTAACGATGAAATCAGTTAACGATGAAATCAGTTAAATGAAGATGAAATCAGTTAACGATGAAATCAGTTAACGATGAAATCAGTTAACGATGAAATCAGTTAAATGAAGATGAAATCAGTTAACGATGAAATCAGTTAACGATGAAATCAGTTAAATGAAGATGAAATCAGTTAACGATGAAATCAGTTAAAGATGAAATCAGTTAAATGAAGATGAAATCAGTTAACGATGAAATCAGTTAAATGAAGATGAAATCAGTTAACGATGAAATCAGTTAAAGATGAAATCAGTTAACGATGGAATCAGTTAAATGAAGATGAAATCAGTTAACGATGAAATCAGTTAAAGATGAAATCAGTTAACGATGAAATCAGTTAACGATGAAATCAGTTAAATGAAGATGAAATCAGTTAACGATGAAATCAGTTAAAGATGAAATCAGTTAACGATGAAATCAGTTAACGATGAAATCAGTTAACGATGGAATCAGTTAAATGAAGATGAAATCAGTTAACGATGAAATCAGTTAACGATGAAATCAGTTAAATGAAGATGAAATCAGTTAACGATGAAATCAGTTAACGATGAAATCAGTTAAATGAAGATGAAATCAGTTAACGATGAAATCAGTTAACGATGAAATCAGTTAAATGAAGATGAAATCAGTTAACGATGAAATCAGTTAACGATGAAATCAATTAAATGAAGATGAAATCAGTTAACGATGAAATCAGTTAACGATGAAATCAGTTAAATGAAGATGAAATCAGTTAAGGATGAAATCAGTTAACGATGAAATCAATTAAATGAAGATGAAATCAGTTAACGATGAAATCAGTTAAATGAAGATGAAATCAGTTAACGATGAAATCAGTTAAAGATGAAATCAGTTAACGATGGAATCAGTTAACGATGAAATCAGTTAACGATGAAATCAGTTAAATGAAGATGAAATCAGTTAACGATGAAATCAGTTAACGATGAAATCAGTTAACGATGAAATCAGTTAAATGAAGATGAAATCAGTTAACGATGAAATCAGTTAACGATGAAATCAGTTAACGATGGAATCAGTTAAATGAAGATGAAATCAGTTAACGATGAAATCAGTTAAAGATGAAATCAGTTAACGATGAAATCAGTTAAATGAAGATGAAATCAGTTAACGATGAAATCAGTTAACGATGAAATCAGTTAACGATGAAATCAGTTAAATGAAGATGAAATCAGTTAACGATGAAATCAGTTAACGATGAAATCAATTAAATGAAGATGAAATCAGTTAACGATGAAATCAGTTAAATGAAGATGAAATCAGTTAACGATGAAATCAGTTAACGATGAAATCAGTTAAATGAAGATGAAATCAGTTAACGATGAAATCAGTTAAATGAAGAATGAAAATGAAATCAGTTAAATGAAGATGAAATCAGTTAACGATGAAATCAGTTAAATGAAGATGAAATCAGTTAACGATGAAATCAGTTAACGATGAAATCAGTTAACGATGGAATCAGTTAACGATGAAATCAGTTAACGATGAAATCAGTTAAATGAAGATGAAATCAGTTAACGATGAAATCAGTTAACAATGAAATCAGTTAAATGAAGATGAAATCAGTTAACGATGAAATCAGTTAACGATGAAATCAGTTAACGATGGAATCAGTTAAAGATGAAATCAGTTAACAATGAAATTAAAGATGAAATCAGTTAACAATGAAATCAGTTAAATGAAGATGAAATCAGTTAACGATGAAATCAGTTAACGATGAAATCAGTTAAATGAAGATGAAATCAGTTAACGATGAAATCAGTTAAAGATGAAATCAGTTAACGATGAAATCAGTTAACGATGAAATCAGTTAAATGAAGATGAAATCAGTTAACGATGGAATCAGTTAAATGAAGATGAAATCAGTTAACGATGAAATCAGTTAACGATGAAATCAGTTAACGATGAAATCAGTTAAATGAAGATGAAATCAGTTAACGATGAAATCAGTTAAATGAAGATGAAATCAGTTAACGATGAAATCAGTTAAAGATGAAATCAGTTAACGATGAAATCAGTTAACGATGAAATCAGTTAAATGAAGATGAAATCAGTTAACGATGAAATCAGTTAAAGATGAAATCAGTTAACGATGAAATCAGTTAACGATGAAATCATTTAAATGAAGATGAAATCAGTTAACGATGAAATCAGTTAACGATGAAATCAGTTAACGATGAAATCAGTTAAATGAAGATGAAATCAGTTAACGATGAAATCAGTTAACGATGAAATCAGTTAAATGAAGATGAAATCAGTTAACGATGAAATCAGTTAACGATGAAATCAGTTAACGATGAAATCAATTAAATGAAGATGAAATCAGTTAACGATGAAATCAGTTAAATGAAGATGAAATCAGTTAACGATGAAATCAGTTAAAGATGAAATCAGTTAACGATGAAATCAGTTAACGATGAAATCAGTTAAATGAAGATGAAATCAGTTAACGATGAAATCAGTTAACGATGAAATCAGTTAAATGAAGAATGAAAATGAAATCAGTTAAATGAAGATGAAATCAGTTAACGATGAAATCAGTTAACGATGAAATCAGTTAACGATGGAATCAGTTAACGATGAAATCAGTTAACGATGAAATCAGTTAAATGAAGATGAAATCAGTTAACGATGAAATCAGTTAACAATGAAATCAGTTAACGATGAAATCAGTTAACGATGAAATCAGTTAACGATGAAATCACTTAACGATGAAATCAGTTAAATGAAGATGAAATCAGTTAACGATGAAATCAGTTAAAGATGAAATCAGTTAACGATGGAATCAGTTAACGATGAAATCAGTTAACGATGAAATCAGTTAAATGAAGATGAAATCAGTTAACGATGAAATCAGTTAACGATGAAATCAGTTAAATGAAGATGAAATCAGTTAACGATGAAATCAGTTAAAGATGAAATCAGTTAACGATGAAATCAGTTAACGATGAAATCAGTTAAATGAAGATGAAATCAGTTAACGATGAAATCAGTTAAAGATGAAATCAGTTAACGATGAAATCAGTTAACGATGAAATCAGTTAAATGAAGATGAAATCAGTTAATGATGAAATCAGTTAACGATGGAATCAGTTAACGATGAAATCAGTTAACGATGAAATCAGTTAAATGAAGATGAAATCAGTTAACGATGAAATCAGTTAACGATGAAATCAATTAAATGAAGATGAAATCAGTTAACGATGAAATCAGTTAAATGAAGATGAAATCAGTTAACGATGAAATCAGTTAAAGATGAAATCAGTTAACGATGAAATCAGTTAACGATGAAATCAGTTAAATGAAGATTAAATCAGTTAACGATGAAATCAGTTAAATGAAGAATGAAAATGAAATCAGTTAAATGAAGATGAAATCAGTTAACGATGAAATCAGTTAACGATGAAATCAGTTAAATGAAGATGAAATCAGTTAAATGAAGATGAAATCAGTTAACGATGAAATCAGTTAACGATGAAATCAGTTAAATGAAGATGAAATCAGTTAACGATGAAATCAGTTAACGATGAAATCAGTTAAATGAAGATGAAATCAGTTAACGATGAAATCAGTTAACGATGAAATCAGTTAACGATGAAATCAGTTAACGATGAAATCAGTTAACGATGGAATCAGTTAAATGAAGATGAAATCAGTTAACGATGAAATCAGTTAACGATGAAATCAATTAACGATGAAATCAGTTAAATGAAGATGAAATCAGTTAACGATGAAATCAGTTAAATGAAGATGAAATCAGTTAACGATGAAATCAGTTAACGATGGAATCAGTTAACGATGAAATCAGTTAACGATGAAATCAGTTAAATGAAGATGAAATCAGTTAACGATGAAATCAGTTAACGATGGAATCAGTTAAATGAAGATGAAATCAGTTAACGATGAAATCAGTTAACGATGAAATCAGTTAAATGAAGATGAAATCAGTTAACGATGAAATCAGTTAAATGAAGAATGAAAATGAAATCAGTTAAATGAAGATGAAATCAGTTAACGATGAAATCAGTTAACGATGAAATCAGTTAACGATGGAATCAGTTAAATGAAGATGAAATCAGTTAACGATGAAATCAGTTAACGATGAAATCAGTTAAATGAAGATGAAATCAGTTAACGATGAAATCAGTTAAATGAAGATGAAATCAGTTAACGATGAAATCAGTTAACGATGAAATCAGTTAAATGAAGATGAAATCAGTTAACGATGAAATCAGTTAACGATGAAATCAATTAAATGAAGATGAAATCAGTTAACGATGAAATCAGTTAAAAGAAGATGAAATCAGTTAACGATGAAATCAGTTAACGATGAAATCAGTTAAATGAAGATGAAATCAGTTAACGATGAAATCAGTTAAATGAAGAATGAAAATGAAATCAGTTAAATGAAGATGAAATCAGTTAACGATGAAATCAGTTAAATGAAGATGAAATCAGTTAACGATGAAATCAGTTAACGATGAAATCAGTTAACGATGGAATCAGTTAACGATGAAATCAGTTAACGATGAAATCAGTTAAATGAAGATGAAATCAGTTAACGATGAAATCAGTTAACAATGAAATCAGTTAAATGAAGATGAAATCAGTTAACGATGAAATCAGTTAACGATGAAATCACTTAACGATGAAATCAGTTAAATGAAGATGAAATCAGTTAACGATGAAATCAGTTAAAGATGAAATCAGTTAACGATGGAATCAGTTAACGATGAAATCAGTTAACGATGAAATCAGTTAAATGAAGATGAAATCAGTTAACGATGAAATCAGTTAACGATGAAATCAGTTAAATGAAGATGAAATCAGTTAACGATGAAATCAGTTAACGATGAAATCAGTTAAATGAAGATGAAATCAGTTAACGATGAAATCAGTTAACGATGAAATCAGTTAACGATGGAATCAGTTAACGATGAAATCAGTTAACGATGAAATCAGTTAAATGAAGATGAAATCAGTTAACGATGAAATCAGTTAACGATGAAATCAGTTAACGATGAAATCAGTTAACGATGAAATCAGTTAAATGAAGATGAAATCAGTTAACGATGAAATCAGTTAACGATGGAATCAGTTAACGATGAAATCAGTTAACGATGAAATCAGTTAAATGAAGATGAAATCAGTTAACGATGAAATCAGTTAACGATGAAATCAGTTAAATGAAGATGAAATCAGTTAAAGATGAAATCAGTTAACGATGAAATCAGTTAACGATGAAATCAGTTAACGATGGAATCAGTTAAATGAAGATGAAATCAGTTAACGATGAAATCAGTTAACAATGAAATCAGTTAAATGAAGATGAAATCAGTTAACGATGAAATCACTTAACGATGAAATCAGTTAAATGGAGATGAAATCAGTTAACGATGAAATCAGTTAAAGATGAAATCAGTTAACGATGGAATCAGTTAACGATGAAATCAGTTAACGATGAAATCAGTTAACGATGAAATCAGTTAAATGAAGATGAAATCAGTTAACGATGAAATCAGTTAACGATGAAATCAGTTAAATGAAGATGAAATCAGTTAACGATGAAATCAGTTAACGATGAAATCAGTTAACGATGAAATCAGTTAAAGATGAAATCAGTTAACGATGAAATCAGTTAACGATGAAATCAGTTAAATGAAGATGAAATCAGTTAACGATGGAATCAGTTAACGATGAAATCAGTTAAATGAAGATGAAATCAGTTAACGATGAAATCAGTTAACGATGAAATCAGTTAACGATGAAATCAATTAAATGAAGATGAAATCAGTTAACGATGAAATCAGTTAAATGAAGATGAAATCAGTTAACGATGAAATCAGTTAAAGATGAAATCAGTTAACGATGAAATCAGTTAACGATGAAATCAGTTAACGATGAAATCAGTTAAATGAAGATGAAATCAGTTAACGATGAAATCAGTTAAATGAAGAATGAAAATGAAATCAGTTAAATGAAGATGAAATCAGTTAACGATGAAATCAGTTAACGATGAAATCAGTTAACGATGAAATCAGTTAAATGAAGATGAAATCAGTTAACGATGAAATCAGTTAAATGAAGATGAAATCAGTTAACGATGAAATCAGTTAACGATGAAATCAGTTAACGATGAAATCAGTTAAATGAAGATGAAATCAGTTAACGATGAAATCAGTTAACGATGAAATCAGTTAACGATGAAATCAGTTAAATGAAGATGAAATCAGTTAACGATGAAATCAGTTAAAGATGAAATCAGTTAACGATGAAATCAGTTAACGATGAAATCAGTTAAATGAAGATGAAATCAGTTAACGATGAAATCAGTTAACGATGAAATCAGTTAACGATGGAATCAGTTAAATGAAGATGAAATCAGTTAACGATGAAATCAGTTAACGATGAAATCAGTTAACGATGAAATCAGTTAAATGAAGACGAAATCAGTTAACGATGAAATCAGTTAAATGAAGATGAAATCAGTTAACGATGAAATCAGTTAAAGATGAAATCAGTTAACGATGAAATCAGTTAACGATGAAATCAGTTAAATGAAGATGAAATCAGTTAACGATGAAATCAGTTAAAGATGAAATCAGTTAACGATGAAATCAGTTAACGATGAAATCAGTTAAATGAAGATGAAATCAGTTAACGATGAAATCAGTTAACGATGAAATCAGTTAACGATGGAATCAGTTAAATGAAGATGAAATCAGTTAACGATGAAATCAGTTAACGATGAAATCAGTTAACGATGAAATCAGTTAAATGAAGATGAAATCAGTTAACGATGAAATCAGTTAAATGAAGATGAAATCAGTTAACGATGAAATCAGTTAAAGATGAAATCAGTTAACGATGAAATCAGTTAACGATGAAATCAGTTAAATGAAGATGAAATCAGTTAACGATGAAATCAGTTAAAGATGAAATCAGTTAACGATGAAATCAGTTAACGATGAAATCAGTTAAATGAAGATGAAATCAGTTAACGATGAAATCAGTTAACGATGAAATCAGTTAACGATGAAATCAGTTAAATGAAGATGAAATCAGTTAACGATGAAATCAGTTAACGATGAAATCAGTTAAATGAAGATGAAATCAGTTAACGATGAAATCAGTTAACGATGAAATCAGTTAACGATGAAATCAGTTAACGATGAAATCAGTTAACGATGAAATCAATTAAATGAAGATGAAATCAGTTAACGATGAAATCAGTTAAATGAAGAATGAAAATGAAATCAGTTAAATGAAGATGAAATCAGTTAACGATGAAATCAGTTAACGATGAAATCAGTTAACGATGAAATCAGTTAAATGAAGATGAAATCAGTTAACGATGAAATCAGTTAACGATGAAATCAGTTAAATGAAGATGAAATCAGTTAACGATGAAATCAGTTAACGATGAAATCAGTTAACGATGGAATCAGTTAACGATGAAATCAGTTAACGATGAAATCAGTTAAATGAAGATGAAATCAGTTAACGATGAAATCAGTTAACGATGAAATCAGTTAAATGAAGATGAAATCAGTTAACGATGAAATCAGTTAAAGATGAAATCAGTTAACGATGAAATCAGTTAACGATGAAATCAGTTAAATGAAGATGAAATCAGTTAACGATGAAATCAGTTAAAGATGAAATCAGTTAACGATGAAATCAGTTAAATGAAGATGAAATCAGTTAACGATGAAATCAGTTAACGATGAAATCAGTTAACGATGAAATCAGTTAAATGAAGATGAAATCAGTTAACGATGAAATCAGTTAACGATGAAATCAGTTAACGATGAAATCAGTTAAATGAAGATGAAATCAGTTAACGATGAAATCAGTTAACGATGAAATCAGTTAACGATGAAATCAATTAAATGAAGATGAAATCAGTTAACGATGAAATCAGTTAAATGAAGATGAAATCAGTTAACGATGAAATCAGTTAAAGATGAAATCAGTTAACGATGAAATCAGTTAACGATGAAATCAGTTAACGATGAAATCAGTTAAATGAAGATGAAATCAGTTAACGATGAAATCAGTTAAATGAAGAATGAAAATGAAATCAGTTAAATGAAGATGAAATCAGTTAACGATGAAATCAGTTAACGATGGAATCAGTTAAATGAAGATGAAATCAGTTAACGATGAAATCAGTTAAAGATGAAGTCAGTTAACGATGAAATCAGTTAACGATGAAATCAGTTAAATGAAGATGAAATCAGTTAACGATGAAATCAGTTAAAGATGAAATCAGTTAACGATGAAATCAGTTAACGATGAAATCAGTTAAATGAAGATGAAATCAGTTAACGATGAAATCAGTTAACGATGAAATCAGTTAAATGAAGATGAAATCAGTTAACGATGAAATCAGTTAACGATGAAATCAGTTAAATGAAGATGAAATCAGTTAACGATGAAATCAGTTAACGATGAAATCAGTTAACGATGAAATCAATTAAATGAAGATGAAATCAGTTAACGATGAAATCAGTTAAATGAAGAATGAAAATGAAATCAGTTAAATGAAGATGAAATCAGTTAACGATGAAATCAGTTAACGATGAAATCAGTTAAATGAAGATGAAATCAGTTAACGATGAAATCAGTTAAATGAAGATGAAATCAGTTAACGATGAAATCAGTTAACGATGAAATCAGTTAACGATGGAATCAGTTAACGATGAAATCAGTTAACGATGAAATCAGTTAAATGAAGATGAAATCAGTTAACGATGAAATCAGTTAACGATGAAATCAGTTAACGATGAAATCAGTTAAATGAAGATGAAATCAGTTAACGATGAAATCAGTTAAAGATGAAATCAGTTAACGATGAAATCAGTTAACGATGAAATCAGTTAAATGAAGATGAAATCAGTTAACGATGAAATCAGTTAAAGATGAAATCAGTTAACGATGAAATCAGTTAAATGAAGATGAAATCAGTTAACGATGAAATCAGTTAACGATGAAATCAGTTAAATGAAGATGAAATCAGTTAACGATGAAATCAGTTAACGATGAAATCAGTTAACGATGAAATCAGTTAAATGAAGATGAAATCAGTTAACGATGAAATCAGTTAACGATGAAATCAGTTAACGATGAAATCAATTAAATGAAGATGAAATCAGTTAACGATGAAATCAGTTAAATGAAGATGAAATCAGTTAACGATGAAATCAGTTAAAGATGAAATCAGTTAACGATGAAATCAGTTAACGATGAAATCAGTTAAATGAAGATGAAATCAGTTAACGATGAAATCAGTTAAATGAAGAATGAAAATGAAATCAGTTAAATGAAGATGAAATCAGTTAACGATGAAATCAGTTAACGATGAAATCAGTTAACGATGGAATCAGTTAACGATGAAATCAGTTAACGATGAAATCAGTTAAATGAAGATGAAATCAGTTAACGATGAAATCAGTTAACAATGAAATCAGTTAAATGAAGATGAAATCAGTTAACGATGAAATCAGTTAACGATGAAATCAGTTAACGATGAAATCACTTAACGATGAAATCAGTTAAATGAAGATGAAATCAGTTAACGATGAAATCAGTTAAAGATGAAATCAGTTAACGATGGAATCAGTTAACGATGAAATCAGTTAACGATGAAATCAGTTAAATGAAGATGAAATCAGTTAACGATGAAATCAGTTAACGATGAAATCAGTTAAATGAAGATGAAATCAGTTAACGATGAAATCAGTTAACGATGAAATCAGTTAACGATGAAATCAGTTAACGATGAAATCAGTTAAATGAAGATGAAATCAGTTAACGATGAAATCAGTTAAAGATGAAATCAGTTAACGATGAAATCAGTTAACGATGAAATCAGTTAAATGAAGATGAAATCAGTTAATGATGAAATCAGTTAACGATGGAATCAGTTAACGATGAAATCAGTTAACGATGAAATCAGTTAAATGAAGATGAAATCAGTTAACGATGAAATCAGTTAACGATGAAATCAGTTAACGATGAAATCAATTAAATGAAGATGAAATCAGTTAACGATGAAATCAGTTAAATGAAGATGAAATCAGTTAACGATGAAATCAGTTAAAGATGAAATCAGTTAACGATGAAATCAGTTAACGATGAAATCAGTTAAATGAAGATGAAATCAGTTAACGATGAAATCAGTTAAATGAAGAATGAAAATGAAATCAGTTAAATAAAGATGAAATCAGTTAACGATGAAATCAGTTAAATGAAGATGAAATCAGTTAAATAAAGATGAAATCAGTTAACGATGAAATCAGTTAACGATGAAATCAGTTAAATGAAGATGAAATCAATTAACGATGAAATCAGTTAAAGATGAAATCAGTTAACGATGAAATCAGTTAACGATGAAATCAGTTAACGATGAAATCAGTTAACGATGGAATCAGTTAAATGAAGATGAAATCAGTTAACGATGAAATCAGTTAACGATGAAATCAGTTAAATGAAGATGAAATCAGTTAACGATGAAATCAGTTAAATGAAGATGAAATCAGTTAACGATGAAATCAGTTAACGATGAAATCAGTTAACGATGGAATCAGTTAACGATGAAATCAGTTAACGATGAAATCAGTTAAATGAAGATGAAATCAGTTAACGATGAAATCAGTTAACGATGGAATCAGTTAAATGAAGATGAAATCAGTTAACGATGAAATCAGTTAACGATGAAATCAGTTAACGATGAAATCAGTTAAATGAAGATGAAATCAGTTAACGATGAAATCAGTTAACGATGAAATCAGTTAAATGAAGATGAAATCAGTTAACGATGAAATCAGTTAACGATGAAATCAGTTAACGATGGAATCAGTTAAATGAAGATGAAATCAGTTAACGATGAAATCAGTTAACGATGAAATCAGTTAAATGAAGATGAAATCAGTTAACGATGAAATCAGTTAAATGAAGATGAAATCAGTTAACGATGAAATCAGTTAACGATGAAATCAGTTAAATGAAGATGAAATCAGTTAACGATGAAATCAGTTAACGATGAAATCAATTAAATGAAGATGAAATCAGTTAACGATGAAATCAGTTAAAAGAAGATGAAATCAGTTAACGATGAAATCAGTTAACGATGAAATCAGTTAAATGAAGATGAAATCAGTTAACGATGAAATCAGTTAAATGAAGATGAAATCAGTTAACGATGAAATCAGTTAAAGATGAAATCAGTTAACGATGAAATCAGTTAACGATGAAATCAGTTAAATGAAGATGAAATCAGTTAACGATGAAATCAGTTAACGATGAAATCAGTTAACGATGGAATCAGTTAAATGAAGATGAAATCAGTTAACGATGAAATCAGTTAACGATGAAATCAGTTAAATGAAGATGAAATCAGTTAACGATGAAATCAGTTAAATGAAGATGAAATCAGTTAACGATGAAATCAGTTAAAGATGAAATCAGTTAACGATGAAATCAGTTAACGATGAAATCAGTTAAATGAAGATGAAATCAGTTAACGATGAAATCAGTTAAAGATGAAATCAGTTAACGATGAAATCAGTTAACGATGAAATCAGTTAAATGAAGATGAAATCAGTTAACGATGAAATCAGTTAACGATGAAATCAGTTAACGATGAAATCAGTTAAATGAAGATGAAATCAGTTAACGATGAAATCAGTTAACGATGAAATCAGTTAAATGAAGATGAAATCAGTTAACGATGAAATCAGTTAACGATGAAATCAGTTAACGATGAAATCAATTAAATGAAGATGAAATCAGTTAACGATGAAATCAGTTAAATGAAGAATGAAAATGAAATCAGTTAAATGAAGATGAAATCAGTTAACGATGAAATCAGTTAACGATGAAATCAGTTAAATGAAGATGAAATCAGTTAACGATGAAATCAGTTAAATGAAGATGAAATCAGTTAACGATGAAATCAGTTAACGATGAAATCAGTTAACGATGAAATCAATTAAATGAAGATGAAATCAGTTAACGATGAAATCAGTTAAATGAAGAATGAAAATGAAATCAGTTAAATGAAGATGAAATCAGTTAACGATGAAATCAGTTAACGATGAAATCAGTTAACGATGAAATCAGTTAAATGAAGATGAAATCAGTTAACGATGAAATCAGTTAAATGAAGATGAAATCAGTTAACGATGAAATCAGTTAACGATGAAATCAGTTAACGATGGAATCAGTTAACGATGAAATCAGTTAACGATGAAATCAGTTAAATGAAGATGAAATCAGTTAACGATGAAATCAGTTAACGATGAAATCAGTTAAATGAAGATGAAATCAGTTAACGATGAAATCAGTTAAAGATGAAATCAGTTAACGATGAAATCAGTTAACGATGAAATCAGTTAAATGAAGATGAAATCAGTTAACGATGAAATCAGTTAAAGATGAAATCAGTTAACGATGAAATCAGTTAAATGAAGATGAAATCAGTTAACGATGAAATCAGTTAACGATGAAATCAGTTAACGATGAAATCAGTTAAATGAAGATGAAATCAGTTAACGATGAAATCAGTTAACGATGAAATCAGTTAACGATGAAATCAGTTAAATGAAGATGAAATCAGTTAACGATGAAATCAGTTAACGATGAAATCAGTTAACGATGAAATCAATTAAATGAAGATGAAATCAGTTAACGATGAAATCAGTTAAATGAAGATGAAATCAGTTAACGATGAAATCAGTTAAAGATGAAATCAGTTAACGATGAAATCAGTTAACGATGAAATCAGTTAACGATGAAATCAGTTAAATGAAGATGAAATCAGTTAACGATGAAATCAGTTAAATGAAGAATGAAAATGAAATCAGTTAAATGAAGATGAAATCAGTTAACGATGAAATCAGTTAAATGAAGATGAAATCAGTTAACGATGAAATCAGTTAAATGAAGAATGAAAATGAAATCAGTTAAATGAAGATGAAATCAGTTAACGATGAAATCAGTTAACGATGAAATCAGTTAACGATGGAATCAGTTAAATGAAGATGAAATCAGTTAACGATGAAATCAGTTAAAGATGAAATCAGTTAACGATGAAATCAGTTAACGATGAAATCAGTTAAATGAAGATGAAATCAGTTAACGATGAAATCAGTTAAAGATGAAATCAGTTAACGATGAAATCAGTTAACGATGAAATCAGTTAAATGAAGATGAAATCAGTTAACGATGAAATCAGTTAACGATGAAATCAGTTAACGATGAAATCAGTTAAATGAAGATGAAATCAGTTAACGATGAAATCAGTTAACGATGAAATCAGTTAAATGAAGATGAAATCAGTTAACGATGAAATCAGTTAACGATGAAATCAGTTAACGATGAAATCAATTAAATGAAGATGAAATCAGTTAACGATGAAATCAGTTAACGATGAAATCAGTTAAATGAAGAATGAAAATGAAATCAGTTAAATGAAGATGAAATCAGTTAACGATGAAATCAGTTAACGATGAAATCAGTTAACGATGAAATCAGTTAAATGAAGATGAAATCAGTTAACGATGAAATCAGTTAAATGAAGATGAAATCAGTTAACGATGAAATCAGTTAACGATGAAATCAGTTAACGATGGAATCAGTTAACGATGAAATCAGTTAACGATGAAATCAGTTAAATGAAGATGAAATCAGTTAACGATGAAATCAGTTAACGATGAAATCAGTTAACGATGAAATCAGTTAAATGAAGATGAAATCAGTTAACGATGAAATCAGTTAAAGATGAAATCAGTTAACGATGAAATCAGTTAACGATGAAATCAGTTAAATGAAGATGAAATCAGTTAACGATGAAATCAGTTAAAGATGAAATCAGTTAACGATGAAATCAGTTAAATGAAGATGAAATCAGTTAACGATGAAATCAGTTAACGATGAAATCAGTTAACGATGAAATCAGTTAAATGAAGATGAAATCAGTTAACGATGAAATCAGTTAACGATGAAATCAGTTAAATGAAGATGAAATCAGTTAACGATGAAATCAGTTAACGATGGAATCAGTTAAATGAAGATGAAATCAGTTAACGATGAAATCAGTTAACGATGAAATCAGTTAAATGAAGATGAAATCAGTTAACGATGAAATCAGTTAAATGAAGATGAAATCAGTTAACGATGAAATCAGTTAACGATGAAATCAGTTAAATGAAGATGAAATCAGTTAACGATGAAATCAGTTAACGATGAAATCAATTAAATGAAGATGAAATCAGTTAACGATGAAATCAGTTAAAAGAAGATGAAATCAGTTAACGATGAAATCAGTTAACGATGAAATCAGTTAAATGAAGATGAAATCAGTTAACGATGAAATCAGTTAAATGAAGAATGAAAATGAAATCAGTTAAATGAAGATGAAATCAGTTAACGATGAAATCAGTTAAATGAAGATGAAATCAGTTAACGATGAAATCAGTTAACGATGGAATCAGTTAACGATGGAATCAGTTAACGATGAAATCAGTTAACGATGAAATCAGTTAAATGAAGATGAAATCAGTTAACGATGAAATCAGTTAACAATGAAATCAGTTAAATGAAGATGAAATCAGTTAACGATGAAATCAGTTAACGATGAAATCAGTTAACGATGAAATCAGTTAACGATGAAATCACTTAACGATGAAATCAGTTAAATGAAGATGAAATCAGTTAACGATGGAATCAGTTAACGATGAAATCAGTTAAATGAAGATGAAATCAGTTAACGATGAAATCAGTTAACGATGAAATCAGTTAAATGAAGATGAAATCAGTTAACGATGAAATCAGTTAACGATGAAATCAGTTAAATGAAGATGAAATCAGTTAACGATGAAATCAGTTAACGATGAAATCAGTTAAATGAAGATGAAATCAGTTAACGATGAAATCAGTTAACGATGAAATCAGTTAAATGAAGATGAAATCAGTTAACGATGAAATCAGTTAACGATGAAATCAGTTAACGATGAAATCAGTTAACGATGAAATCAATTAAATGAAGATGAAATCAGTTAACGATGAAATCAGTTAAATGAAGAATGAAAATGAAATCAGTTAAATGAAGATGAAATCAGTTAACGATGAAATCAGTTAACGATGAAATCAGTTAACGATGAAATCAGTTAAATGAAGATGAAATCAGTTAACGATGAAATCAGTTAAATGAAGATGAAATCAGTTAACGATGAAATCAGTTAACGATGAAATCAGTTAACGATGGAATCAGTTAACGATGAAATCAGTTAACGATGAAATCAGTTAAATGAAGATGAAATCAGTTAACGATGAAATCAGTTAACGATGAAATCAGTTAAATGAAGATGAAATCAGTTAACGATGAAATCAGTTAAAGATGAAATCAGTTAACGATGAAATCAGTTAAATGAAGATGAAATCAGTTAACGATGAAATCAGTTAACGATGAAATCAGTTAACGATGGAATCAGTTAAATGAAGATGAAATCAGTTAACGATGAAATCAGTTAACGATGAAATCAGTTAACGATGAAATCAGTTAAATGAAGATGAAATCAGTTAACGATGAAATCAGTTAAATGAAGATGAAATCAGTTAACGATGAAATCAGTTAAAGATGAAATCAGTTAACGATGAAATCAGTTAACGATGAAATCAGTTAAATGAAGATGAAATCAGTTAACGATGAAATCAGTTAAAGATGAAATCAGTTAACGATGAAATCAGTTAACGATGAAATCAGTTAAATGAAGATGAAATCAGTTAACGATGAAATCAGTTAACGATGAAATCAGTTAAATGAAGATGAAATCAGTTAACGATGAAATCAGTTAACGATGAAATCAGTTAACGATGAAATCAGTTAAATGAAGATGAAATCAGTTAACGATGAAATCAGTTAACGATGAAATCAGTTAACGATGAAATCAATTAAATGAAGATGAAATCAGTTAACGATGAAATCAGTTAAATGAAGATGAAATCAGTTAACGATGAAATCAGTTAAATGAAGATGAAATCAGTTAACGATGAAATCAGTTAACGATGAAATCAGTTAAATGAAGAATGAAAATGAAATCAGTTAAATGAAGATGAAATCAGTTAACGATGAAATCAGTTAACGATGAAATCAGTTAACGATGGAATCAGTTAACGATGAAATCAGTTAACGATGAAATCAGTTAAATGAAGATGAAATCAGTTAACGATGAAATCAGTTAACAATGAAATCAGTTAAATGAAGATGAAATCAGTTAACGATGAAATCAGTTAAATGAAGATGAAATCAGTTAACGATGAAATCAGTTAACGATGAAATCAGTTAACGATGAAATCACTTAACGATGAAATCAGTTAAATGAAGATGAAATCAGTTAACGATGAAATCAGTTAACGATGAAATCAGTTAAATGAAGATGAAATCAGTTAACGATGAAATCAGTTAACGATGGAATCAGTTAACGATGAAATCAGTTAACGATGAAATCAGTTAAATGAAGATGAAATCAGTTAACGATGAAATCAGTTAACGATGAAATCAGTTAAATGAAGATGAAATCAGTTAACGATGAAATCAGTTAAAGATGAAATCAGTTAACGATGAAATCAGTTAACGATGAAATCAGTTAAATGAAGATGAAATCAGTTAACGATGAAATCAGTTAACGATGAAATCAGTTAAATGAAGATGAAATCAGTTAACGATGAAATCAGTTAACGATGGAATCAGTTAACGATGAAATCAGTTAACGATGAAATCAGTTAAATGAAGATGAAATCAGTTAACGATGAAATCAGTTAACGATGAAATCAGTTAACGATGAAATCAATTAAATGAAGATGAAATCAGTTAACGATGAAATCAGTTAAATGAAGATGAAATCAGTTAACGATGAAATCAGTTAAAGATGAAATCAGTTAACGATGAAATCAGTTAACGATGAAATCAGTTAAATGAAGATGAAATCAGTTAACGATGAAATCAGTTAAATGAAGAATGAAAATTAAATCAGTTAAATGAAGATGAAATCAGTTAACGATGAAATCAGTTAACGATGAAATCAGTTAACGATGAAATCAGTTAAATGAAGATGAAATCAGTTAACGATGAAATCAGTTAACGATGAAATCAGTTAACGATGAAATCAGTTAAATGAAGATGAAATCAGTTAAAGATGAAATCAGTTAACGATGAAATCAGTTAACGATGAAATCAGTTAACGATGAAATCAGTTAAATGAAGATGAAATCAGTTAACGATGAAATCAGTTAAATGAAGATGAAATCAGTTAACGATGAAATCAGTTAACGATGAAATCAGTTAACGATGGAATCAGTTAACGATGAAATCAGTTAACGATGAAATCAGTTAAATGAAGATGAAATCAGTTAACGATGAAATCAGTTAACGATGGAATCAGTTAAATGAAGATGAAATCAGTTAACGATGAAATCAGTTAACGATGAAATCAGTTAACGATGAAATCAGTTAAATGAAGATGAAATCAGTTAACGATGAAATCAGTTAAATGAAGAATGAAAATGAAATCAGTTAAATGAAGATGAAATCAGTTAACGATGAAATCAGTTAACGATGAAATCAGTTAAATGAAGATGAAATCAGTTAACGATGAAATCAGTTAACGATGAAATCAGTTAACGATGGAATCAGTTAACGATGGAATCAGTTAACGATGAAATCAGTTAAATGAAGATGAAATCAGTTAACGATGAAATCAGTTAAAGATGAAATCAGTTAACGATGAAATCAGTTAACGATGAAATCAGTTAAATGAAGATGAAATCAGTTAACGATGAAATCAGTTAAATGAAGATGAAATCAGTTAACGATGAAATCAGTTAAAGATGAAATCAGTTAACGATGAAATCAGTTAAATGAAGAATGAAAATGAAATCAGTTAAATGAAGATGAAATCAGTTAACGATGAAATCAGTTAACGATGAAATCAGTTAACGATGGAATCAGTTAAATGAAGATGAAATCAGTTAACGATGAAATCAGTTAAATGAAGATGAAATCAGTTAAATGAAGATGAAATCAGTTAACGATGAAATCAGTTAAATGAAGATGAAATCAGTTAAATGAAGATGAAATCAGTTAACGATGAAATCAGTTAAAGATGAAATCAGTTAACGATGAAATCAGTTAAATGAAGAATGAAAATGAAATCAGTTAACGATGAAATCAGTTAAAGATGAAATCAGTTAAAGATGAAATCAGTTAACGATGGAATCAGTTAAATGAAGATGAAATCAGTTAACGATGAAATCAGTTAACGATGAAATCAGTTAAATGAAGATGAAATCAGTTAACGATGAAATCAGTTAACGATGAAATTAGTTAAAGATGAAATCAGTTAACGATGGAATCAGTTAAATGAAGATGAAATCAGTTAACGATGAAATCAGTTAACGATAAAATCAGTTAAATGAAGATGAAATCAGTTAACGATGAAATCAGTTAACGATGGAATCAGTTAAATGAAGATGAAATCAGTTAACGATGAAATCAGTTAACGATGAAATCAGTTAACGATGAAATCAGTTAACGATGGAATCAGTTAAATGAAGATGAAATCAGTTAACGATGAAATCAGTTAACGATGAAATCAGTTAAATGAAGATGAAATCAGTTAACGATGAAATCAGTTAACGATGAAATTAGTTAACGATGGAATCAGTTAAATGAAGATGAAATCAGTTAACGATGAAATCAGTTAACGATGAAATCAGTTAACGATGAAATCAGTTAACGATGAAATCAGTTAAATGAAGATGAAATCAGTTAACGATGAAATCAGTTAACGATGGAATCAGTTAAATGAAGATGAAATCAGTTAACGATGAAATCAGTTAAAGATGAAATCAGTTAACGATGAAATCAGTTAACGATGAAATCAGTTAACGATGAAATAAGTTAAATGAAGATGAAATCAGTTAACGATGAAATCAGTTAACGATGGAATCAGTTAAATGAAGATGAAATCAGTTAACGATGAAATCAGTTAACGATGAAATCAGTTAAATGAAGATGAAATCAGTTAACGATGAAATCAGTTAACGATGGAATCAGTTAACGATGGAATCAGTTAAATGAAGATGAAATCAGTTAACGATGAAATCAGTTAAATGAAGATGAAATCAGTTAACGATGAAATCAGTTAACGATGAAATCAGTTAACGATGGAATCAGTTAAATGAAGATGAAATCAGTTAAATGAAGATGAAATCAGTTAACGATGAAATCAGTTAATGATGAAATCAGTTAAATGAAGATGAAATCAGTTAACGATGAAATCAGTTAATGATGAAATCAGTTAACGATGAAATCAGTTAACGATGAAATCAGTTAAATGAAGATGAAATCAGTTAAATGAAGATGAAATCAGTTAACGATGAAATCAGTTAACGATGAAATCAGTTAAATGAAGATGAAATCAGTTAACGATGAAATCAGTTAAATGAAGATGAAATCAGTTAACGATGAAATCAGTTAACGATGAAATCAGTTAAATGAAGATGAAATCAGTTAACGATGGAATCAGTTAACGATGAAATCAGTTAACGATGAAATCAGTTAAATGAAGATGAAATCGGTTAACGATGAAATCAGTTAAAGATGAAATCAGTTAACGATGAAATCAGTTAACGATGGAATCAGTTAAATGAAGATGAAATCAGTTAACGATGAAATCAGTTAACGATGAAATCAGTTAAATGAAGATGAAATCAGTTAACGATGAAATCAGTTAACGATGAAATCAGTTAACGATGGAATCAGTTAAATGAAGATGAAATCAGTTAACGATGAAATCAGTTAAATGAAGATGAAATCAGTTAACGATGAAATCAGTTAACGATGGAATCAGTTAACGATGAAATCAGTTAAATGAAGATGAAATCAGTTAAATGAAGATGAAATCAGTTAACGATGAAATCAGTTAACGATGAAATCAGTTAAATGAAGATGAAATCAGTTAACGATGAAATCAGTTAACGATGAAATCAGTTAAATGAAGATGAAATCAGTTAACGATGAAATCAGTTAACGATGAAATCAGTTAAATGAAGAATGAAAATGAAATCAGTTAAATGAAGATGAAATCAGTTAACGATGAAATCAGTTAACGATGAAATCAGTTAACAATGGAATCAGTTAAATGAAGATGAAATCAGTTCACGGTGAAATCAGTTAACGATGGAATCAGTTAACGATGAGATCAGTTAACGATGAAATCAGTTAACGATGAAATCAGTTAAATGAAGATGAAATCAGTTAACGATGAAATCAGTTAACGATGGAATCAGTTAAATGAAGATGAAATCAGTTAACGATGAAATCAGTTAAATGAAGATGAAATCAGTTAACGATGAAATCAGTTAACGATGAAATCAGTTAAATGAAGATGAAATCAGTTAACGATGAAATCAGTTAACGATGAAATCAGTTAAATGAAGAATGAAAATGAAATCAGTTAAATGAAGATGAAATCAGTTAACGATGAAATCAGTTAACGATGAAATCAGTTAAATGAAGATGAAATCAGTTAACGATGAAATCAGTTATATGAAGATGAAATCAGTTAACGATGAAATCAGTTAACGATGGAATCAGTTAAATGAAGATGAAATCAGTTAACGATGAAATCAGTTAAATGAAGATGAAATCAGTTAACGATGAAATCAGTTAAATGAAGATGAAATCAGTTAACGATGAAATCAGTTAACGATGAAATCAGTTAAATGAAGATGAAATCAGTTAACGATGAAATCAGTTAAATGAAGATGAAATCAGTTAACGATGAAATCAGTTAACGATGGAATCAGTTAACGATGAAATCAGTTAACGATGGAATCAGTTAACGATGAAATCAGTTAACGATGAAATCAGTTAAATGAAGATGAAATCAGTTAACGATGAAATCAGTTAACGATGAAATCAGTTAAATGAAGATGAAATCAGTTAACGATGAAATCAGTTAAATGAAGATGAAATCAGTTAACGATGAAATCAGTTAAAGATGAAATCAGTTAACGATGGAATCAGTTAACGATGAAATCAGTTAAATGAAGATGAAATCAGTTAAATGAAGATGAAATCAGTTAACGATGAAATCAGTTAACGATGAAATCAGTTAACGATGAAATCAGTTAACGATGAAATCAGTTAACGATGAAATCAGTTAAATGAAGATGAAATCAGTTAACGATGAAATCAGTTAACGATGAAATCAGTTAACGATGGAATCAGTTAACGATGAAATCAGTTAAATGAAGATGAAATCAGTTAACGATGAAATCAGTTAACGATGAAATCAGTTAACGATGAAATCAATTAAATGAAGATGAAATCAGTTAACGATGAAATCAGTTAAATGAAGATGAAATCAGTTAACGATGAAATCAGTTAAAGATGAAATCAGTTAACGATGAAATCAGTTAACGATGAAATCAGTTAAATGAAGATGAAATCAGTTAACGATGAAATCAGTTAAAGATGAAATCAGTTAACGATGAAATCAGTTAACGATGGAATCAGTTAACGATGAAATCAGTTAAATGAAGATGAAATCAGTTAACGATGAAATCAGTTAAAGATGAAATCAGTTAACGATGAAATCAGTTAACGATGAAATCAGTTAAATGAAGATGAAATCAGTTAACGATGAAATCAGTTAAAGATGAAATCAGTTAACGATGAAATCAGTTAACGATGGAATCAGTTAAATGAAGATGAAATCAGTTAACGATGAAATCAGTTAACGATGAAATCAGTTAACGATGAAATCAGTTAACGATGAAATCAGTTAAATGAAGATGAAATCAGTTAAATGAAGATGAAATCAGTTAACGATGAAATCAGTTAACGATGAAATCAGTTAAATGAAGATGAAATCAGTTAAAGATGAAATCAGTTAACGATGAAATCAGTTAACGATGAAATCAGTTAAATGAAGATGAAATCAGTTAACGATGAAATCAGTTAACGATGAAATCAATTAATGATGAAATCAGTTAAATGAAGATGAAATCAGTTAACGATGAAATCAGTTAACGATGAAATCAGTTAAATGAAGATGAAATCAGTTAAATGAAGATGAAATCAGTTAACGATGAAATCAGTTAACGATGAAATCAGTTAAATGAAGATGAAATCAGTTAACGATGAAATCAGTTAACGATGAAATCAGTTAACGATGGAATCAGTTAAATGAAGATGAAATCAGTTAACGATGAAATCAGTTAAATGAAGATGAAATCAGTTAAATGAAGATGAAATCAGTTAACGATGAAATCAGTTAACGATGAAATCAGTTAACGATGAAATCAGTTAACGATGAAATCAGTTAAATGAAGATGAAATCAGTTAACGATGAAATCAGTTAACGATGAAATCAGTTAACGATGAAATCAGTTAAATGAAGATGAAATCAGTTAACGATGAAATCAGTTAACGATGAAATCAGTTAACGATGAAATCAGTTAACGATGAAATCACTTAACGATGAAATCAGTTAAATGAAGATGAAATCAGTTAACGATGAAATCAGTTAAATGAAGATGAAATCAGTTAACGATGAAATCAGTTAATGATGAAATCAGTTAACGATGAAATCAATTAAATGAAGATGAAATCAGTTAACGATGAAATTAGTTAAATGAAGATGAAATCAGTTAACGATGAAATCAGTTAAAGATGAAATCAGTTAACGATGAAATCAGTTAACGATGAAATCAGTTAAATGAAGATGAAATCAGTTAACGATGAAATCAGTTAACGATGAAATCAGTTAAATGAAGATGAAATCAGTTAAAGATGAAATCAGTTAACGATGAAATCAGTTAACGATGAAATCAGTTAAATGAAGATGAAATCAGTTAACGATGAAATCAGTTAACGATGAAATCAATTAACGATGAAATCAGTTAAATGAAGATGAAATCAGTTAACGATGAAATCAGTTAACGATGAAATCAGTTAAATGAAGAATGAAGATGAAATCAGTTAACGATGAAATCAGTTAACGATGAAATCAGTTAACGATGAAATCAGTTAAATGAAGATGAAATCAGTTAACGATGAAATCAGTTAACGATGAAATCAGTTAAATGAAGAATGAAAATGAAATCAGTTAAATGAAGATGAAATCAGTTAACGATGAAATCAGTTAACGATGAAATCAGTTAAATGAAGATGAAATCAGTTCACGGTGAAATCAGTTAACGATGGAATCAGTTAACGATGGAATCAGTTAACGATGAGATCAGTTAACGATGAAATCAGTTAACGATGAAATCAGTTAACGATGGAATCAGTTAAATGAAGATGAAATCAGTTAACGATGAAATCAGTTAAATGAAGATGAAATCAGTTAACGATGAAATCAGTTAAATGAAGATGAAATCAGTTAACGATGAAATCAGTTAACGATGAAATCAGTTAACGATGAAATCAGTTAAATGAAGATGAAATCAGTTAACGATGAAATCAGTTAACGATGAAATCAGTTAAATGAAGAATGAAAATGAAATCAGTTAAATGAAGATGAAATCAGTTAACGATGAAATCAGTTAACGATGGAATCAGTTAACGATGGAATCAGTTAAATGAAGATGAAATCAGTTAACGATGAAATCAGTTAAATGAAGATGAAATCAGTTAACGATGAAATCAGTTAAAGATGAAATCAGTTAACGATGAAATCAGTTAACGATGAAATCAGTTAAATGCAGATGAAATCAGTTAATGATGAAATCAGTTAAAGATGAAATCAGTTAACGATGAAATCAGTTAACGATGGAATCAGTTAAATGAAGATGAAATCAGTTAACGATGAAATCAGTTAAAGATGAAATCAGTTAACGATGAAATCAGTTAACGATGAAATCAGTTAAATGAAGATGAAATCAGTTAAATGAAGATGAAATCAGTTAACGATGAAATCAGTTAACGATGAAATCAGTTAAATGAAGATGAAATCAGTTAAATGAAGATGAAATCAGTTAACGATGAAATCAGTTAACGATGAAATCAGTTAACGATGAAATCAGTTAAATGAAGATGAAATCAGTTAAATGAAGATGAAATCAGTTAAAGATGAAATCAGTTAACGATGAAATCAGTTAACGATGAAATCAGTTAAATGAAGATGAAATCAGTTAACGATGAAATCAGTTAACGATGAAATCAGTTAAATGAAGATGAAATCAGTTAACGATGAAATCAGTTAAATGAAGAATGAAGATGAAATCAGTTAACGATGAAATCAATTAACGATGAAATCAGTTAACGATGAAATCAGTTAAATGAAGATGAAATCAGTTAACGATGAAATCAGTTAAAGATGAAATCAGTTAACGATGAAATCAGTTAACGATGAAATCAGTTAAATGAAGAATGAAAATGAAATCAGTTAAATGAAGATGAAATCAGTTAACGATGAAATCAGTTAAAGATGAAATCAGTTAACGATGAAATCAGTTAACGATGAAATCAGTTAACGATGGAATCAGTTAAATGAAGATGAAATCAGTTCACGGTGAAATCAGTTAACGATGGAATCAGTTAACGATGGAATCAGTTAACGATGAGATCAGTTAACGATGAAATCAGTTAAATGAAGATGAAATCAGTTAACGATGAAATCAGTTAACGATGAAATCAGTTAACGATGGAATCAGTTAAATGAAGATGAAATCAGTTAACGATGAAATCAGTTAAATGAAGATGAAATCAGTTAACGATGAAATCAGTTAAATGAAGATGAAATCAGTTAACGATGGAATCAGTTAACGATGAAATCAGTTAAATGAAGATGAAATCAGTTAACGATGAAATCAGTTAACGATGAAATCAGTTAAATGAAGATGAAATCAGTTAACGATGAAATCAGTTAACGATGAAATCAGTTAAATGAAGATGAAATCAGTTAACGATGAAATCAGTTAACGATGAAATCAGTTAACGATGAAATCAGTTAAATGAAGATGAAATCAGTTAACGATGAAATCAGTTAACGATGAAATCAATTAAATGAAGATGAAATCAGTTAACGATGAAATCAGTTAACGATGAAATCAGTTAAATGAAGATGAAATCAGTTAAGGATGAAATCAGTTAACGATGAAATCAATTAAATGAAGCTGAAATCAGTTAACGATGAAATCAGTTAAATGAAGATGAAATCAGTTAACGATGAAATCAGTTAAAGATGAAATCAGTTAACGATGGAATCAGTTAACGATGAAATCAGTTAACGATGAAATCAGTTAAATGAAGATGAAATCAGTTAACGATGAAATCAGTTAAATGAAGATGAAATCAGTTAACGATGAAATCAGTTAAAGATGAAATCAGTTAACGATGGAATCAGTTAACGATGAAATCAGTTAACGATGAAATCAGTTAAATGAAGATGAAATCAGTTAACGATGAAATCAGTTAACGATGGAATCAGTTAAATGAAGATGAAATCAGTTAACGATGAAATCAGTTAACGATGAAATCAGTTAAATGAAGATGAAATCAGTTAACGATGAAATCAGTTAAATGAAGAATGAAAATGAAATCAGTTAAATGAAGATGAAATCAGTTAACGATGAAATCAGTTAACGATGAAATCAGTTAAATGAAGACGAAATCAGTTAACGATGAAATCAGTTAACGATGAAATCAGTTAACGATGAAATCAGTTAAATGAAGATGAAATCAGTTAACGATGAAATCAGTTAACGATGAAATCAGTTAAATGAAGATGAAATCAGTTAACGATGAAATCAGTTAAATGAAGATGAAATCAGTTAACGATGAAATCAGTTAAATGAAGATGAAATCAGTTAACGATGAAATCAGTTAACGAAGAAATCAATTAAATGAAGATGAAATCAGTTAACGATGAAATCAGTTAAAAGAAGATGAAATCAGTTAACGATGAAATCAGTTAAAAGAAGATGAAATCAGTTAACGATGAAATCAGTTAACGATGAAATCAGTTAAATGAAGATGAAATCAGTTAACGATGAAATCAGTTAAATGAAGAATGAAAATGAAATCAGTTAAATGAAGATGAAATCAGTTAACGATGAAATCAGTTAAATGAAGATGAAATCAGTTAACGATGAAATCAGTTAACGATGAAATCAGTTAACGATGGAATCAGTTAACGATGAAATCAGTTAACGATGGAATCAGTTAACGATGAAATCAGTTAACGATGAAATCAGTTAAATGAAGATGAAATCAGTTAACGATGAAATCAGTTAACAATGAAATCAGTTAACGATGAAATCACTTAACGATGAAATCAGTTAAATGAAGATGAAATCAGTTAACGATGAAATCAGTTAAAGATGAAATCAGTTAACGATGGAATCAGTTAACGATGAAATCAGTTAACGATGAAATCAGTTAAATGAAGATGAAATCAGTTAACGATGAAATCAGTTAACGATGAAATCAGTTAAATGAAGATGAAATCAGTTAACGATGAAATCAGTTAACGATGAAATCAGTTAACGATGAAATCAGTTAACGATGAAATCAGTTAAATGAAGATGAAATCAGTTAACGATGAAATCAGTTAACGATGAGATCAGTTAACGATGAGATCAGTTAACGATGAAATCAGTTAACGATGAAATCAGTTAAATGAAGATGAAATCAGTTAACGATGAAATCAGTTAAATGAAGATGAAATCAGTTAACGATGAAATCAGTTAACGATGAAATCAGTTAAATGAAGATGAAATCAGTTAACGATGAAATCAGTTAAAGATGAAATCAGTTAACGATGGAATCAGTTAAATGAAGATGAAATCAGTTAACGATGAAATCAGTTAAATGAAGATGAAATCAGTTAACGATGAAATCAGTTAAATGAAGATGAAATCAGTTAAATGAAGATGAAATCAGTTAACGATGAAATCAGTTAAAGATGAAATCAGTTAACGATGAAATCAGTTAACGATGAAATCAGTTAAATGAAGATGAAATCAGTTAACGATGAAATCAGTTAACGATGAAATCAGTTAAATGAAGATGAAATCAGTTATCGATGAAATCAGTTAAAGATGAAATCAGTTAACGATGGAATCAGTTAAATGAAGATGAAATCAGTTAACGATGAAATCAGTTAAAGATGAAATCAGTTACAGATGAAATCAGTTACATGAAGATTAAATCAGTTAACGATGAAATCAGTTAACGATGAAATCAGTTAACGATGAAATCAGTTAATGATGAAATCAGTTAAATGAAGATGAAATCAGTTAACGATGAAATCAGTTAACGATGAAATCAGTTAAATGAAGATGAAATCAGTTAACGATGAAATCAGTTAAATGAAGAATGAAAATGAAATCAGTTAAATGAAGATGAAATCAGTTAACGATGAAATCAGTTAACGATGAAATCAGTTAAATGAAGATGAAATCAGTTAACGATGAAATCAGTTAAATGAAGATGAAATCAGTTAACGATGAAATCAGTTAACGATGAAATCAGTTAAATGAAGATGAAATCAGTTAACGATGAAATCAGTTAACGATGGAATCAGTTAACGATGAAATCAGTTAACGATGAAATCAGTTAAATGAAGATGAAATCAGTTAACGATGAAATCAGTTAAATGAAGATGAAATCAGTTAACGATGAAATCAGTTAACGATGAAATCAGTTAACGATGGAATCAGTTAAATGAAGATGAAATCAGTTAACGATGAAATCAGTTAAATGAAGATGAAATCAGTTAAATGAAGATGAAATCAGTTAACGATGAAATCAGTTAAAGATGAAATCAGTTACAGATGAAATCAGTTACATGAAGATTAAATCAGTTAACGATGAAATCAGTAAAAGATTAAATCAGTTAACGATGAAATCAGTTAACGATGAAATCAGTTAAATGAAGATGAAATCAGTTAATGATGAAATCAGTTAAAGATGAAATCAGTTAACGATGGAATCAGTTAAATGAAGATGAAATCAGTTAACGATGAAATCAGTTAACGATGAAATCAGTTAAATGAAGATGAAATCAGTTAACGATGAAATCAGTTAAAGATGAAATCAGTTAACAATGAAATCAGTTAACGATGAAATCAGTTAAATGAAGATGAAATCAGTTAACGATAAAATCAGTTAAATGAAGATGAAATCAGTTAAATGAAGATGAAATCAGTTACAGATGAAATCAGTTACATGAAGATTAAATCAGTTAACGATGAAATCAGTTAACGATGAAATCAGTTAAATGAAGATGACATCAGTTAACGATGAAATCAGTTAAATGAAGATGAAATCAGTTAAATGAAGATGAAATCAGTTAACGATGAAATCAGTTACAGATGAAATCAGTTAAATGAAGATGAAATCAGTTAACGATGAAATCAGTTACAGATGAAATCAGTTACATGAAGATGAAATCAGTTAACGATAAAATCAGTTAAAGATGAAATCCGTTAACGATGAGATCAGTTAACGATGAAATCAGTTAAATGAAGATGAAATCAGTTAACGATGAAATCAGTTAAAGATGAAATCAGTTAACGATGAAATCAGTTAACGATGAAATCAGTTAACGATGGAATCAGTTAAATGAAGATGAAATCAGTTAACGATGAAATCAGTTAAATGAAGATGAAATCAGTTAACGATGAAATCCGTTAACGATGAAATCCGTTAACGATGAGATCAGTTAACGATGAAATCAGTTAAATGAAGATGAAATCAGTTAACGATGAAATCAGTTAAAGATGAAATCAGTTAACGATGAAATCAGTTAACGATGAAATCAGTTAACGATGGAATCAGTTAAATGAAGATGAAATCAGTTAACGATGAAATCAGTTAACGATGAAATCAGTTAAATGAAGATGAAATCAGTTAACGATGAAATCAGTTAAATGAAGATGAAATCAGTTAACGATGAAATCAGTTAACGATGAAATCAGTTAAATGAAGATGAAATCAGTTAACGATGAAATCAGTTAACGATGAAATCAATTAAATGAAGATGAAATCAGTTAACGATGAAATCAGTTAAAAGAAGATGAAATCAGTTAACGATGAAATCAGTTAAATGAAGAATGAAAATGAAATCAGTTAAATGAAGATGAAATCAGTTAACGATGAAATCAGTTAAATGAAGATGAAATCAGTTAACGATGAAATCAGTTAACGATGGAATCAGTTAACGATGAAATCAGTTAACGATGGAATCAGTTAACGATGAAATCAGTTAACGATGAAATCAGTTAAATGAAGATGAAATCAGTTAACGATGAAATCAGTTAACGATGAAATCAGTTAACGATGAGATCAGTTAACGATGAAATCAGTTAACGATGAAATCAGTTAAATGAAGATGAAATCAGTTAACGATGAAATCAGTTAAATGAAGATGAAATCAGTTAACGATGAAATCAGTTAACGATGAATTCAGTTAAATGAAGATGAAATCAGTTAACGATGAAATCAGTTAAAGATGAAATCAGTTAACGATGGAATCAGTTAAATGAAGATGAAATCAGTTAACGATGAAATCAGTTAAATGAAGATGAAATCAGTTAACGATGAAATCAGTTAAATGAAGATGAAATCAGTTAACGATGAAATCAGTTAAATGAAGAATGAAAATGAAATCAGTTAAATGAAGATGAAATCAGTTAACGATGAAATCAGTTAAATGAAGATGAAATCAGTTAACGATGAAATCAGTTAACGATGAAATCAGTTAACGATGGAATCAGTTAACGATGAAATCAGTTAACGATGGAATCAGTTAACGATGAAATCAGTTAACGATGGAATCAGTTAACGATGAAATCAGTTAACGATGAAATCAGTTAAATGAAGATGAAATCAGTTAACGATGAAATCAGTTAACAATGAAATCAGTTAACGATGAAATCACTTAACGATGAAATCAGTTAAATGAAGATGAAATCAGTTAACGATGAAATCAGTTAAAGATGAAATCAGTTAACGATGGAATCAGTTAACGATGAAATCAGTTAACGATGAAATCAGTTAAATGAAGATGAAATCAGTTAACGATGAAATCAGTTAACGATGAAATCAGTTAAATGAAGATGAAATCAGTTAACGATGAAATCAGTTAACGATGAAATCAGTTAAATGAAGATGAAATCAGTTAACGATGAAATCAGTTAACGATGAGATCAGTAAACGATGAGATCAGTTAACGATGAAATCAGTTAACGATGAAATCAGTTAAATGAAGATGAAATCAGTTAACGATGAAATCAGTTAAATGAAGATGAAATCAGTTAAATGAAGATGAAATCAGTTAAATGAAGATGAAATCAGTTAACGATGAAATCAGTTAAAGATGAAATCAGTTACAGATGAAATCAGTTACATGAAGATTAAATCAGTTAACGATGAAATCAGTAAAAGATTAAATCAGTTAACGATGAAATCAGTTAACGATGAAATCAGTTAAATGAAGATGAAATCAGTTAACGATGAAATCAGTTAAAGATGAAATCAGTTAACGATGGAATCAGTTAAATGAAGATGAAATCAGTTAACGATGAAATCAGTTAAATGAAGATGAAATCAGTTAACGATGAAATCAGTTAAATGAAGATGAAATCAGTTAACGATGAAATCAGTTAAATGAAGAATGAAAATGAAATCAGTTAAATGAAGATGAAATCAGTTAACGATGAAATCAGTTAAATGAAGATGAAATCAGTTAACGATGAAATCAGTTAACGATGAAATCAGTTAACGATGGAATCAGTTAACGATGAAATCAGTTAACGATGAAATCACTTAACGATGAAATCAGTTAACGATGAGATCAGTTAACGATGAGATCAGTTAACGATGAAATCAGTTAAAGATGAAATCAGTTACAGATGAAATCAGTTACATGAAGATTAAATCAGTTAACGATGAAATCAGTTAAAGATTAAATCAGTTAACGATGAAATCAGTTAACGATGAAATCAGTTAATGATGAAATCAGTTAAATGAAGATGAAATCAGTTAACGATGAAATCAGTTAACGATGAAATCAGTTAAATGAAGATGAAATCAGTTAACGATGAAATCAGTTAAATGAAGATGAAATCAGTTAACGATGAAATCAGTTAACGATGAAATCAGTTAAATGAAGATGAAATCAGTTAACGATGAAATCAGTTAACGATGAAATCAATTAAATGAAGATGAAATCAGTTAACGATGAAATCAGTTAAAAGAAGATGAAATCAGTTAACGATGAAATCAGTTAAATGAAGAATGAAAATGAAATCAGTTAAATGAAGATGAAATCAGTTAACGATGAAATCAGTTAAATGAAGATGAAATCAGTTAACGATGAAATCAGTTAACGATGGAATCAGTTAACGATGAAATCAGTTAACGATGAAATCAGTTAACGATGAAATCAGTTAAATGAAGATGAAATCAGTTAAATGAAGATGAAATCAGTTAACGATGAAATCAGTTAACGATGAGATCAGTTAACGATGAAATCAGTTAACGATGAAATCAGTTAAATGAAGATGAAATCAGTTAACGATGAAATCAGTTAAATGAAGATGAAATCAGTTAACGATGAAATCAGTTAACGATGAAATCAGTTAAATGAAGATGAAATCAGTTAACGATGAAATCAGTTAAAGATGAAATCAGTTAACGATGGAATCAGTTAAATGAAGATGAAATCAGTTAACGATGAAATCAGTTAAATGAAGATGAAATCAGTTAACGATGAAATCAGTTAAATGAAGATGAAATCAGTTAAATGAAGATGAAATCAGTTAACGATGAAATCAGTTAACGATGAAATCAGTTAACGATGAAATCAGTTAAATGAAGATGAAATCAGTTAACGATGAAATCAGTTAACGATGAAATCAGTTAAATGAAGATGAAATCAGTTATCGATGAAATCAGTTAAAGATGAAATCAGTTAACGATGGAATCAGTTAAATGAAGATGAAATCAGTTAACGATGAAATCAGTTAAAGATGAAATCAGTTACAGATGAAATCAGTTACATGAAGATTAAATCAGTTAACGATGAAATCAGTTAACGATGAAATCAGTTAACGATGAAATCAGTTAATGATGAAATCAGTTAAATGAAGATGAAATCAGTTAACGATGAAATCAGTTAACGATGAAATCAGTTAAATGAAGATGAAATCAGTTAACGATGAAATCAGTTAAATGAAGAATGAAAATGAAATCAGTTAAATGAAGATGAAATCAGTTAACGATGAAATCAGTTAACGATGAAATCAGTTAAATGAAGATGAAATCAGTTAACGATGAAATCAGTTAACGATGAAATCAGTTAACGATGAAATCAGTTAACGATGAAATCAGTTAAATGAAGATGAAATCAGTTAACGATGAAATCAGTTAAATGAAGAATGAAAATGAAATCAGTTAAATGAAGATGAAATCAGTTAACGATGAAATCAGTTAACGATGAAATCAGTTAAATGAAGATGAAATCAGTTAACGATGAAATCAGTTAACGATGAAATCAGTTAAATGAAGATGAAATCAGTTAACGATGAAATCAGTTAACGATGAAGTCAGTTAAATGAAGATGAAATCAGTTAACGATGAAATCAGTTAAAGATGAAATCAGTTAACGATGAAATCAGTTAACGATGAAATCAGTTAAATGAATATGAAATCAGTTAACGATGAAATCAGTTAACGATGGAATCAGTTAACGATGAAATCAGTTAACGATGAAATCAGTTAAATGAAGATGAAATCAGTTAACGATGAAATCAGTTAAATGAAGATGAAATCAGTTAAATGAAGATGAAATCAGTTAACGATGAAATCAGTTAAAGATGAAATCAGTTACAGATGAAATCAGTTACATGAAGATTAAATCAGTTAACGATGAAATCAGTTAAAGATTAAATCAGTTAACGATGAAATCAGTTAACGATGAAATCAGTTAACGATGAAATCAGTTAAATGAAGATGAAATCAGTTAATGATGAAATCAGTTAAAGATGAAATCAGTTAACGATGGAATCAGTTAAATGAAGATGAAATCAGTTAACGATGAAATCAGTTAACGATGAAATCAGTTAATGATGAAATCAGTTAAAGATGAAATCAGTTAACGATGGAATCAGTTAAATGAAGATGAAATCAGTTAACGATGAAATCAGTTAACGATGAAATCAGTTAAAGATGAAATCAGTTAACAATGAAATCAGTTAACGATGAAATCAGTTAAAGATGAAATCAGTTAACAATGAAATCAGTTAAAGATGAAATCAGTTAACGATGAAATCAGTTAACGATGAAATCAGTTAAATGAATATGAAATCAGTTAACGATGAAATCAGTTAACGATGGAATCAGTTAACGATGAAATCAGTTAAATGAAGATGAAATCAGTTAACGATGAAATCAGTTAAATGAAGATGAAATCAGTTAAATGAAGATGAAATCAGTTAACGATGAAATCAGTTAAAGATGAAATCAGTTACAGATGAAATCAGTTACATGAAGATTAAATCAGTTAACGATGAAATCAGTTAAAGATTAAATCAGTTAACGATGAAATCAGTTAACGATGAAATCAGTTAACGATGAAATCAGTTAAATGAAGATGAAATCAGTTAATGATGAAATCAGTTAAAGATGAAATCAGTTAACGATGAAATCAGTTAAATGAAGATGAAATCAGTTAACGATGAAATCAGTTAAATGAATATGAAATCAGTTAACGATGAAATCAGTTAACGATGAAATCAGTTAACGATGAAATCAGTTAAATGAAGATGAAATCAGTTAACGATGAAATCAGTTAAATGAAGATGAAATCAGTTAAATGAAGATGAAATCAGTTAACGATGAAATCAGTTAAAGATGAAATCAGTTACAGATGAAATCAGTTACATGAAGATTAAATCAGTTAACGATGAAATCAGTTAAAGATTAAATCAGTTAACGATGAAATCAGTTAACGATGAAATCAGTTAAATGAAGATGAAATCAGTTAATGATGAAATCAGTTAAAGATGAAATCAGTTAACGATGGAATCAGTTAAATGAAGATGAAATCAGTTAACGATGAAATCAGTTAACGATGAAATCAGTTAATGATGAAATCAGTTAAAGATGAAATCAGTTAACGATGGAATCAGTTAAATGAAGATGAAATCAGTTAACGATGAAATCAGTTAACGATGAAATCAGTTAAATGAAGATGAAATCAGTTAACGATGAAATCAGTTAAAGATGAAATCAGTTAACAATGAAATCAGTTAAATGAAGATGAAATCAGTTAAATGAAGATGAAATCAGTTAACGATGAAATCAGTTAAATGAAGATGAAATCAGTTAAATGAAGATGAAATCAGTTAACGATGAAATCAGTTACAGATGAAATCAGTTACATGAAGATTAAATCAGTTAACGATGAAATCAGTTAACGATGAAATCAGTTAAATGAAGATGACATCAGTTAACGATGAAATCAGTTAAATGAAGATGAAATCAGTTAAATGAAGATGAAATCAGTTAACGATGAAATCAGTTACAGATGAAATCAGTTACATGAAGATTAAATCAGTTAACGATGAAATCAGTTAACGATGAAATCAGTTAAATGAAGATGACATCAGTTAACGATGAAATCAGTTAAATGAAGATGAAATCAGTTAAATGAAGATGAAATCAGTTAACGATGAAATCAGTTAACGATGAAATCAGTTAAATGAAGAATGAAAATGAAATCAGTTAAATGAAGATGAAATCAGTTAACGATGAAATCAGTTAACGATGAAATCAGTTAAATGAAGATGAAATCAGTTAACGATGAAATCAGTTAAAGATGAAAGCAGTTAACGATGAAATCAGTTAAAGATGAAATCTGTTAACGATGGAATCAGTTAAATGAAGATGAAATCAGTTAACGGTGAAATCAGTTAACGGTGAAATCAGTTAACGGTGAAATCAGTTAACGATGGAATCAGTTAACGATGAAATCAGTTAACGATGAGATCAGTTAACGATGGAATCAGTTAACGATGAAATCAGTTAAATGAAGATGAAATCAGTTAACGATGAAATCAGTTAAAGATGAAATCAGTTAACGATGAAATCAGTTAAAGATGAAATCTGTTAACGATGGAATCAGTTAAATGAAGATGAAATCAGTTAACGGTGAAATCAGTTAACGGTGAAATCAGTTAACGGTGGAATCAGTTAACGATGAAATCAGTTAACGATGAGATCAGTTAACGATGAGATCAGTTAACGATGGAATCAGTTAAATGAAGATGAAATCAGTTAACGATGGAATCAGTTAAATGAAGATGAAATCAGTCAACGATGAAATCAGTTAAATGAAGATGAAATCAGTTAACGATGAAATCAGTTAAAGATGAAATCAGTTAACGATGAAATCAGTAAAAGATGAAATCAGTTAACGATGAAATCAGTTAACGATGAAATCAGTTAAATGAAGATGAAATCAGTTAACGATGAAATCAGTTAACGATGAAATCAGTTAACGATGAAATCAGTTAAATGAAGATGAAATCAGTTAACGATGAAATCAGTTAACGATGAAATCAGTTAAATGAAGATGAAATCAGTTAACGATGAAATCAGTTAACGATGAAATCAGTTAAATGAAGAATGAAAATGAAATCAGTTAAATGAAGATGAAATCAGTTAACGATGAAATCAGTAAACGATGAAATCAGTTAACGATGGAATCAGTTAAATGAAGATGAAATCAGTTAACGATGGAATCAGTTAACGATGAAATCAGTTAACGATGAAATCAGTTAACGATGAAATCAGTTAAATGAAGATGAAATCAGTTAACGATAAAATCAGTTAACGATGAAATCAGTTAAATGAAGATGAAATCAGTTAACGATGGAATCAGTTAACGATGAAATCAGTTAACGATGAAATCAGTTAAATGAAGATGAAATCAGTTAACGATGAAATCAGTTAACGATGAAATCAGTTAACGATGGAATCAGTTAAATGAAGATGAAATCAGTTAACGATGAAATCAGTTAACGATGAAATCAGTTAAATGAAGATGAAATCAGTTAACGATGAAACCAGTTAACGATGGAATCAGTTAAATGAAGATGAAATCAGTTAACGATGAAATCAGTTAACGATGAAATCAGTTAACGATGAAATCAGTTAAATGAAGATGAAATCAGTTAACGATGAAATCAGTTAAATGAAGATGAAATCAGTTAACGATGAAATCAGTTAACGATGAAATCAGTTAAATGAAGATGAAATCAGTTAACGATGAAATCAGTTAAAGATGAAATCAGTTAACGATGGAATCAGTTAACGATGAAATCAGTTAACGATGAAATCAGTTAAATGAAGATGAAATCAGTTAAATGAAGATGAAATCAGTTAACGATGAAATCAGTTAACGATGGAATCAGTTAAATGAAGATGAAATCAGGTAACGATGAAATCAGTTAACGATGAAATCAGTTAACGATGAAATCAGTTAAATGAAGATGAAATCAGTTAACGATGACATCAGTTAACGATGGAATCAGTTAACGATGAAATCAGTTAACGATGAAATCAGTTAAATGAAGATGAAATCAGTTAACGATGAAATCAGTTAACGATGAAATCAGTTAAATGAAGATGAAATCAGTTAACGATGAAATCAGTTAAATGAAGATGAAATCAGTTAACGATGAAACCAGTTAACGATGGAATCAGTTAAATGAAGATGAAATCAGTTAACGATGAAATCAGTTAACGATGAAATCAGTTAAATGAAGATGAAATCAGTTAACGATGAAATCAGTTAACGATGAAATCAGTTAACGATGAAATCAGTTAAATGAAGATGAAATCAGTTAACGATGAAATCAGTTAAAGATGAAATCAGTTAACGATGGAATCAGTTAACGATGAAATCAGTTAACGATGAAATCAGTTAAATGAAGATGAAATCAGTTAAATGAAGATGAAATCAGTTAAAGATGAAATCAGTTAACGATGAAATCAGTTAACGATGAAATCAGTTAACGATGGAATCAGTTAAATGAAGATGAAATCAGGTAACGATGAAATCAGTTAACGATGAAATCAGTAAACGATGAAATCAGTTAACGATGGAATCAGTTAAATGAAGATGAAATCAGTTAACGATGAAATCAGTTAAATGAAGATGAAATCAGTTAAATGAAGATGAAATCAGTTAACGATGAAATCAGTTAAAGATGAAATCAGTTACATGAAGATTAAATCAGTTAACGATGAAATCAGTTAAATGAAGAATGAAAATGAAATCAGTTAAATGAAGATGAAATCAGTTAACGATGAAATCAGTAAACGATGAAATCAGTTAACGATGGAATCAGTTAAATGAAGATGAAATCAGTTAACGATGAAATCAGTTAAATGAAGATGAAATCAGTTAAATGAAGATGAAATCAGTTAACGATGGAATCAGTTAAAGATGAAATCAGTTAACGATGAAATCAGTTAACGATGAAATCAGTTAAATGAAGATGAAATCAGTTAACGATGAAATCAGTTAAATGAAGATGAAATCAGTTAACGATGAAATCAGTTAACGATGAAATCAGTTAAATGAAGATGAAATCAGTTAACGATGAAATCAGTTAACGATGAAATCAGTTAACGATGGAATCAGTTAAATGAAGATGAAATCAGTTAAATGAAGATGAAATCAGTTAACGATGAAATCAGTTAACGATGAAATCAGTTAATGATGGAATCAGTTAAATGAAGATGAAATCAGTTAACGATGAAATCAGTTAACGATGAAATCAGTTAACGATGGAATCAGTTAAATGAAGATGAAATCAGTTAACGATGAAATCAGTTAAATGAAGATGAAATCAGTTAACGATGAAATCAGTTAACGATGGAATCAGTTAAATGAAGATGAAATCAGTTAACGATGAAATCAGTTAACGATGAAATCAGTTAACGATGAAATCAGTTAAATGAAGATGAAATCAGTTAAATGAAGATGAAATCAGTTAACGATGAAATCAGTTAACGATGAAATCAGTTAAATGAAGATGAAATCAGTTAACGATGAAATCAGTTAAATGAAGATGAAATCAGTTAACGATGAAATCAGTTAAATGAAGATGAAATCAGTTAACGATGAAATCAGTTAAAGATGAAATCAGTTAACGATGGAATCAGTTAACGATGAAATCAGTTAAATGAAGATGAAATCAGTTAAATGAAGATGAAATCAGTTAACGATGAAATCAGTTAAAGATGAAATCAGTTAACGATGAAATCAGTTAACGATGAAATCAGTTAAATGAAGATGAAATCAGTTAACGATGAAATCAGTTAAATGAAGATGAAATCAGTTAACGATGAAATCAGTTAACGATGAAATCAGTTAACGATGAAATCAGTTAAATGAAGATGAAATCAGTTAACGATGAAATCAGTTAAATGAAGAAAGAAAATGAAATCAGTTAAATGAAGATGAAATCAGTTAACGATGAAATCAGTTAACGATGGAATCAGTTAACGATGGAATCAGTTAAATGAAGATGAAATCAGTTAACGATGAAATCAGTTAAATGAAGATGAAATCAGTTAACGATGAAATCAGTTAACGATGAAATCAGTTAACGATGAAATCAGTTAAATGAAGATGAAATCAGTTAACGATGAAATCAGTTAATGATGGAATCAGTTAAATGAAGATGAAATCAGTTAACGATGAAATCAGTTAACGATGAAATCAGTTAACGATGGAATCAGTTAAATGAAGATGAAATCAGTTAAATGAAGATGAAATCAGTTAACGATGAAATCAGTTAACGATGAAATCAGTTAATGATGGAATCAGTTAAATGAAGATGAAATCAGTTAACGATGAAATCACTTAACGATGAAATCAGTTAACGATGGAATCAGTTAAATGAAGATGAAATCAGTTAACGATGAAATCAGTTAAAAATGAAATCAGTTAACGATGAAATCATTTAAATGAAGAATGAAAATGAAATCAGTTAAATGAAGATGAAATCAGTTAACGATGAAATCAGTTAACGATGGAATCAGTTAAATGAAGATGAAATCAGTTAACGATGAAATCAGTTAACGATGAAATCAGTTAAATGAAGATGAAATCAGTTAAATGAAGATGAAATCAGTTAACGATGAAATCAGTTAACGATGAAATCAGTTAAATGAAGATGAAATCAGTTAACGATGAAATCAGTTAAATGAAGATGAAATCAGTTAAAGATGAAATCAGTTAACGATGAAATCAGTTAACGATGAAATCAGTTAAATGAAGATGAAATCAGTTAACGATGAAATCAGTTAACGATGAAATCAGTTAACGATGAAATCAGTTAAATGAAGATGAAATCAGTTAACGATGAAATCAGTTAACGATGAAATCAGTTAAATGAAGATGAAATCAGTTAACGATGAAATCAGTTAACGATGAAATCAGTTAACGATGGAATCAGTTAACGATGAAATCAGTTAACGATGAAATCAGTTAAATGAAGATGAAATCAGTAAACGATGAAATCAGTTAACGATGAAATCAATTAAATGAAGATGAAATCAGTTAACGATGAAATCAGTTAAATGAAGATGAAATCAGTTAACGATGAAATCAGTTAACGATGAAATCAGTTAAATGAAGATGAAATCAGTTAAAGATGAAATCAGTTAACGATGAAATCAGTTAACGATGGAATCAGTTAAATGAAGATGAAATCAGTTAACGATGAAATCAGTTAACGATGAAATCAGTTAACGATGAAATCAGTTAAATGAAGATGAAATCAGTTAACGATGAAATCAGTTAACGATGAAATCAGTTAACGATGAAATCAGTTAAATGAAGATGAAATCAGTTAACGATGAAATCAGTTAAATGAAGATGAAATCAGTTAACGATGAAATCAGTTAAATGAAGATGAAATCAGTTAAATGAAGATGAAATCAGTTAACGATGAAATCAGTTAACGATGAAATCAGTTAAATGAAGATGAAATCAGTTAAATGAAGATGAAATCAGTTAACGATGAAATCAGTTAACGATGAAATCAGTTAAATGAAGATGAAATCAGTTAACGATGAAATCAGTTAACGATGAAATCAGTTAACGATGAAATCAGTTAAATGAAGATGAAATCAGTTAACGATGAAATCAGTTAAAGATGAAATCAGTTAACGATGAAATCAGTTAAATGAAGATGAAATCAGTTAACGATGAAATCAGTTAAATGAAGATGAAATCAGTTAACGATGGAATCAGTTAAATGAAGATGAAATCAGTTAACGATGAAATCAGTTAAATGAAGATGAAATCAGTTAACGATGAAATCAGTTAACGATGAAATCAGTTAAATGAAGATGAAATCAGTTAACGATGAAATCAGTTAACGATGAAATCAGTTAACGATGAAATCAGTTAAATGAAGATGAAATCAGTTAACGATGAAATCAGTTAACGATGGAATCAGTTAAATGAAGATGAAATCAGTTAACGATGAAATCAGTTAACGATGAAATCAGTTAAATGAAGATGAAATCAGTTAACGATGAAATCAGTTAAATGAAGATGAAATCAGTTAACGATGAAATCAGTTAAATGAAGATGAAATCAGTTAACGATGAAATCAGTTAACGATGGAATCAGTTAACGATGAAATCAGTTAACGATGGAATCAGTTAACGATGAAATCAGTTAACGATGAAATCAGTTAAATGAAGATGAAATCAGTTAACGATGAAATCAGTTAACGATGAAATCAGTTAACGATGAAATCAGTTAAATGAAGATGAAATCAGTTAACGATGAAATCAGTTAAATGAAGATGAAATCAGTTAACGATGAAATCAGTTAAAGATGAAATCAGTTAACGATGGAATCAGTTAACGATGAAATCAGTTAAATGAAGATGAAATCAGTTAAATGAAGATGAAATCAGTTAACGATGAAATCAGTTAACGATGAAATCAGTTAAAGATGAAATCAGTTAACGATGAAATCAGTTAACGATGAAATCAGTTAAATGAAGATGAAATCAGTTAACGATGAAATCAGTTAACGATGAAATCAGTTAAATGAAGATGAAATCAGTTAACGATGAAATCAGTTAACGATGAAATCAGTTAACGATGGAATCAGTTAACGATGAAATCAGTTAACGATGAAATCAATTAACGATGAAATCAATTAAATGAAGATGAAATCAGTTAACGATGAAATCAGTTAAATGAAGATGAAATCAGTTAACGATGAAATCAGTTAAAGATGAAATCAGTTAACGATGAAATCAGTTAACGATGAAATCAGTTAAATGAAGATGAAATCAGTTAACGATGAAATCAGTTAAAGATGAAATCAGTTAACAATGAAATCAGTTAACGATGGAATCAGTTAACGATGAAATCAGTTAAATGAAGATGAAATCAGTTAACGATGAAATCAGTTAAAGATGAAATCAGTTAACGATGAAATCAGTTAACGATGAAATCAGTTAAATGAAGATGAAATCAGTTAACGATGAAATCAGTTAACGATGGAATCAGTTAAATGAAGATGAAATCAGTTAACGATGAAATCAGTTAAAGATGAAATCAGTTAACGATGAAATCAGTTAACGATGAAATCAGTTAAATGAAGATGAAATCAGTTAAATGAAGATGAAATCAGTTAACGATGAAATCAGTTAACGATGAAATCAGTTAAATGAAGATGAAATCAGTTAAAGATGAAATCAGTTAACGATGAAATCAGTTAACGATGAAATCAGTTAACGATGAAATCAATTAACGATGAAATCAGTTAAATGAAGATGAAATCAGTTAACGATGAAATCAGTTAACGATGAAATCAGTTAAATGAAGAATGAAGATGAAATCAGTTAACGATGAAATCAGTTAACGATGAAATCAGTTAAATGAAGATGAAATCAGTTAACGATGAAATCAGTTAACGATGAAATCAGTTAAATGAAGATGAAATCAGTTAACGATGAAATCAGTTAACGATGAAATCAGTTAAATGAAGATGAAATCAGTTAACGATGAAATCAGTTAACGATGAAATCAGTTAACGATGAAATCACTTAACGATGAAATCAGTTAAATGAAGATGAAATCAGTTAACGATGAAATCAGTTAAATGAAGATGAAATCAGTTAACGATGAAATCAGTTAAAGATGAAATCAGTTAACGATGAAATCAGTTAACGATGAAATCAGTTAAAGATGAAATCAGTTAACGATGAAATCAGTTAAATGAAGATGAAATCAGTTAACGATGAAATCAGTTAACGATGAAATCAGTTAAATGAAGATGAAATCAGTTAACGATGAAATCAGTTAAATGAAGATGAAATCAGTTAACGATGAAATCAGTTAACGATGAAATCAGTTAACGATGGAATCAGTTAACGATGAAATCAGTTAACGATGAAATCAGTTAAATGAAGATGAAATCAGTTAACGATGAAATCAGTTAACGATGAAATCAATTAAATGAAGATGAAATCAGTTAACGATGAAATCAGTTAAATGAAGATGAAATCAGTTAACGATGAAATCAGTTAAAGATGAAATCAGTTAACGATGAAATCAGTTAACGATGAAATCAGTTAAATGAAGATGAAATCAGTTAACGATGAAATCAGTTAAAGATGAAATCAGTTAACGATGAAATCAGTTAACGATGGAATCAGTTAACGATGAATTCAGTTAAATGAAGATGAAATCAGTTAACGATGAAATCAGTTAAAGATGAAATCAGTTAACGATGAAATCAGTTAACGATGAAATCAGTTAAATGAAGATGAAATCAGTTAAATGAAGATGAAATCAGTTAACGATGAAATCAGTTAACGATGAAATCAGTTAACGATGGAATCAGTTAAATGAAGATGAAATCAGTTAACGATGAAATCAGTTAAAGATGAAATCAGTTAACGATGAAATCAGTTAACGATGAAATCAGTTAAATGAAGATGAAATCAGTTAAATGAAGATGAAATCAGTTAACGATGAAATCAGTTAAATGAAGATGAAATCATTTAAATGAAGATGAAATCAGTTAACGATGAAATCAGTTAACGATGAAATCAGTTAACGATGAAATCAGTTAAATGAAGATGAAATCAGTTAACGATGAAATCAGTTAACGATGAAATCAATTAACGATGAAATCAGTTAAATGAAGATGAAATCAGTTAACGATGAAATCAGTTAAAGATGAAATCAGTTAAATGAAGAATGAAGATGAAATCAGTTAACGATGAAATCAGTTAACGATGAAATCAGTTAACGATGAAATCAGTTAACGATGAAATCAGTTAAATGAAGAATGAAAATGAAATCAGTTAAATGAAGATGAAATCAGTTAACGATGAAATCAGTTAACGATGAAATCAGTTAACGATGGAATCAGTTAAATGAAGATGAAATCAGTTCACGGTGAAATCAGTTAACGATGGAATCAGTTAACGATGAGATCAGTTAACGATTAAATCAGTTAACGATGAAATCAGTTAACGATGAAATCAGTTAAATGAAGATGAAATCAGTTAACGATGAAATCAGTTAACGATGAAATCAGTTAAATGAAGAATGAAAATGAAATCAGTTAAATGAAGATGAAATCAGTTAACGATGAAATCAGTTAACGATGAAATCAGTTAAATGAAGATGAAATCAGTTAACGATGAAATCAGTTAACGATGAAATCAGTTAAATGAAGATGAAATCAGTTAACGATGAAATCAGTTAACGATGAAATCAGTTAAATGAAGATGAAATCAGTTAACGATGAAATCAGTTAACGATGGAATCAGTTAAATGAAGATGAAATCAGTTAACGATGAAATCAGTTAACGATGAAATCAGTTAAATGAAGATGAAATCAGTTAACGATGAAATCAGTTAAATGAAGATGAAATCAGTTAACGATGAAATCAGTTAACGATGAAATCAGTTAACGATGAAATCAGTTAAATGAAGATGAAATCAGTTAACGATGAAATCAGTTAACGATGAAATCAGTTAAATGAAGATGAAATCAGTTAACGATGAAATCAGTTAAATGAAGATGAAATCAGTTAACGATGGAATCAGTTAACGATGAAATCAGTTAAATGAAGATGAAATCAGTTAACGATGGAATCAGTTAACGATGAAATCAGTTAACGATGAAATCAGTTAAATGAAGATGAAATCAGTTAACGATGAAATCAGTTAACGATGAAATCAGTTAACGATGAAATCAGTTAACGATGAAATCACTTAACGATGAAATCAGTTAAATGAAGATGAAATCAGTTAACGATGAAATCAGTTAAATGAAGATGAAATCAGTTAACGATGAAATCAGTTAAAGATGAAATCAGTTAACGATGGAATCAGTTAACGATGAAATCAGTTAAATGAAGATGAAATCAGTTAAATGAAGATGAAATCAGTTAACGATGAAATCAGTTAAAGATGAAATCAGTTAACGATGAAATCAGTTAACGATGAAATCAGTTAAATGAAGATGAAATCAGTTAACGATGAAATCAGTTAAAGATGAAATCAGTTAACGATGAAATCAGTTAACGATGGAATCAGTTAACGATGAAATCAGTTAAATGAAGATGAAATCAGTTAACGATGAAATCAGTAAAAAGATGAAATCAGTTAACGATGAAATCAGTTAACGATGAAATCAGTTAAATGAAGATGAAATCAGTTAACGATGAAATCAGTTAAAGATGAAATCAGTTAACGATGAAATCAGTTAACGATGGAATCAGTTAAATGAAGATGAAATCAGTTAACGATGAAATCAGTTAAAGATGAAATCAGTTAACGATGAAATCAGTTAACGATGAAATCAGTAAAATGAAGACGAAATCAGTTAAATGAAGATGAAATCAGTTAACGATGAAATCAGTTAACGATGAAATCAGTTAAATGAAGATGAAATCAGTTAAAGATGAAATCAGTTAACGATGAAATCAGTTAACGATGAAATCAGTTAAATGAAGATGAAATCAGTTAACGATGAAATCAGTTAACGATGAAATCAATTAACGATGAAATCAGTTAAATGAAGATGAAATCAGTTAACGATGAAATCAGTTAACGATGAAATCAGTTAAATGAAGAATGAAGATGAAATCAGTTAACGATGAAATCAGTTAACGATGAAATCAGTTAAATGAAGATGAAATCAGTTAACGATGAAATCAGTTAACGATGAAATCAGTTAACGATGGAATCAGTTAAATGAAGATGAAATCAGTTCACGGTGAAATCAGTTAACGATGGAATCAGTTAACGATGGAATCAGTTAACGATGAGATCAGTTAACGATGGAATCAGTTAACGATGGAATCAGTTAAATGAAGATGAAATCAGTTAACGATGAAATCAGTTAAATGAAGATGAAATCAGTTAACGATGAAATCAGTTAAAGATGAAATCAGTTAACGATGAAATCAGTTAACGATGAAATCAGTTAAATGAAGATGAAATCAGTTAAATTAAGATGAAATCAGTTAACGATGAAATCAGTTAACGATGAAATCAGTTAAATGAAGATGAAATCAGTTAAATGAAGATGAAATCAGTTAAAGATGAAATCAGTTAACGATGAAATCAGTTAACGATGAAATCAGTTAAATGAAGATGAAATCAGTTAACGATGAAATCAGTTAACGATGAAATCAGTTAACGATGAAATCAATTAACGATGAAATCAGTTAAATGAAGATGAAATCAGTTAACGATGAAATCAGTTAAAGATGAAATCAGTTAAATGAAGAATGAAGATGAAATCAGTTAACGATGAAATCAGTTAAATGAAGATGAAATCAGTTAACGATGAAATCAGTTAACGATGAAATCAGTTAAATGAAGATGAAATCAGTTAAATGAAGATGAAATCAGTTAACGATGAAATCAGTTAAAGATGAAATCAGTTAAATGAAGAATGAAGATGAAATCAGTTAAATGAAGAATGAAGATGAAATCAGTTAACGATGAAATCAATTAACGATGAAATCAGTTAACGATGAAATCAGTTAACGATGAAATCAGTTAACGATGGAATCAGTTAAATGAAGATGAAATCAGTTCACGGTGAAATCAGTTAACGATGGAATCAGTTAACGATGAGATCAGTTAACGATTAAATCAGTTAACGATGAAATCAGTTAACGATGAAATCAGTTAAATGAAGATGAAATCAGTTAACGATGAAATCAGTTAACGATGAAATCAGTTAAATGAAGAATGAAAATGAAATCAGTTAAATGAAGATGAAATCAGTTAACGATGAAATCAGTTAACGATGAAATCAGTTAAATGAAGATGAAATCAGTTAACGATGAAATCAGTTAACGATGAAATCAGTTAAATGAAGATGAAATCAGTTAACGATGAAATCAGTTAACGATGAAATCAGTTAAATGAAGATGAAATCAGTTAACGATGAAATCAGTTAACGATGGAATCAGTTAAATGAAGATGAAATCAGTTAACGATGAAATCAGTTAACGATGAAATCAGTTAAATGAAGATGAAATCAGTTAACGATGAAATCAGTTAAATGAAGATGAAATCAGTTAACGATGAAATCAGTTAACGATGAAATCAGTTAACGATGAAATCAGTTAAATGAAGATGAAATCAGTTAACGATGAAATCAGTTAACGATGAAATCAGTTAAATGAAGATGAAATCAGTTAACGATGAAATCAGTTAAATGAAGATGAAATCAGTTAACGATGGAATCAGTTAACGATGAAATCAGTTAAATGAAGATGAAATCAGTTAACGATGGAATCAGTTAACGATGAAATCAGTTAACGATGAAATCAGTTAAATGAAGATGAAATCAGTTAACGATGAAATCAGTTAACGATGAAATCAGTTAACGATGAAATCAGTTAACGATGAAATCACTTAACGATGAAATCAGTTAAATGAAGATGAAATCAGTTAACGATGAAATCAGTTAAATGAAGATGAAATCAGTTAACGATGAAATCAGTTAAAGATGAAATCAGTTAACGATGGAATCAGTTAACGATGAAATCAGTTAAATGAAGATGAAATCAGTTAAATGAAGATGAAATCAGTTAACGATGAAATCAGTTAAAGATGAAATCAGTTAACGATGAAATCAGTTAACGATGAAATCAGTTAAATGAAGATGAAATCAGTTAACGATGAAATCAGTTAAAGATGAAATCAGTTAACGATGAAATCAGTTAACGATGGAATCAGTTAACGATGAAATCAGTTAAATGAAGATGAAATCAGTTAACGATGAAATCAGTAAAAAGATGAAATCAGTTAACGATGAAATCAGTTAACGATGAAATCAGTTAAATGAAGATGAAATCAGTTAACGATGAAATCAGTTAAAGATGAAATCAGTTAACGATGAAATCAGTTAACGATGGAATCAGTTAAATGAAGATGAAATCAGTTAACGATGAAATCAGTTAAAGATGAAATCAGTTAACGATGAAATCAGTTAACGATGAAATCAGTAAAATGAAGACGAAATCAGTTAAATGAAGATGAAATCAGTTAACGATGAAATCAGTTAACGATGAAATCAGTTAAATGAAGATGAAATCAGTTAAAGATGAAATCAGTTAACGATGAAATCAGTTAACGATGAAATCAGTTAAATGAAGATGAAATCAGTTAACGATGAAATCAGTTAACGATGAAATCAATTAACGATGAAATCAGTTAAATGAAGATGAAATCAGTTAACGATGAAATCAGTTAACGATGAAATCAGTTAAATGAAGAATGAAGATGAAATCAGTTAACGATGAAATCAGTTAACGATGAAATCAGTTAAATGAAGATGAAATCAGTTAACGATGAAATCAGTTAACGATGAAATCAGTTAACGATGGAATCAGTTAAATGAAGATGAAATCAGTTCACGGTGAAATCAGTTAACGATGGAATCAGTTAACGATGGAATCAGTTAACGATGAGATCAGTTAACGATGGAATCAGTTAACGATGGAATCAGTTAAATGAAGATGAAATCAGTTAACGATGAAATCAGTTAAATGAAGATGAAATCAGTTAACGATGAAATCAGTTAAAGATGAAATCAGTTAACGATGAAATCAGTTAACGATGAAATCAGTTAAATGAAGATGAAATCAGTTAAATTAAGATGAAATCAGTTAACGATGAAATCAGTTAACGATGAAATCAGTTAAATGAAGATGAAATCAGTTAAATGAAGATGAAATCAGTTAAAGATGAAATCAGTTAACGATGAAATCAGTTAACGATGAAATCAGTTAAATGAAGATGAAATCAGTTAACGATGAAATCAGTTAACGATGAAATCAGTTAACGATGAAATCAATTAACGATGAAATCAGTTAAATGAAGATGAAATCAGTTAACGATGAAATCAGTTAAAGATGAAATCAGTTAAATGAAGAATGAAGATGAAATCAGTTAACGATGAAATCAGTTAAATGAAGATGAAATCAGTTAACGATGAAATCAGTTAACGATGAAATCAGTTAAATGAAGATGAAATCAGTTAAATGAAGATGAAATCAGTTAACGATGAAATCAGTTAAAGATGAAATCAGTTAAATGAAGAATGAAGATGAAATCAGTTAAATGAAGAATGAAGATGAAATCAGTTAACGATGAAATCAATTAACGATGAAATCAGTTAACGATGAAATCAGTTAAATGAAGATGAAATCAGTTAACGATGAAATCAGTTAAATGAAGAATGAAAATGAAATCAGTTAAATGAAGATGAAATCAGTTAACGATGAAATCAGTTAAATGAAGATGAAATCAGTTAAATGAAGATGAAATCAGTTAACGATGAAATCAGTTAACGATGAAATCAGTTAACGATGGAATCAGTTAAATGAAGATGAAATCAGTTAACGATGAAATCAGTTAAAGATGAAATCAGTTAACGATGAAATCAGTTAACGATGAAATCAGTTAAATGAAGATGAAATCAGTTAAATGAAGATGAAATCAGTTAAATGAAGATGAAATCAGTTAACGATGAAATCAGTTAAATGAAGATGAAATCAGTTAAATGAAGATGAAATCAGTTAACGATGAAATCAGTTAACGATGAAATCAGTTAACGATGAAATCAGTTAAATGAAGATGAAATCAGTTAACGATGAAATCAGTTAACGATGAAATCAATTAACGATGAAATCAGTTAAATGAAGATGAAATCAGTTAACGATGAAATCAGTTAAAGATGAAATCAGTTAAATGAAGAATGAAGATGAAATCAGTTAACGATGAAATCAGTTAACGATGAAATCAGTTAACGATGAAATCAGTTAAATGAAGAATGAAAATGAAATCAGTTAAATGAAGATGAAATCAGTTAACGATGAAATCAGTTAACGATGAAATCAGTTAACGATGGAATCAGTTAAATGAAGATGAAATCAGTTCACGGTGAAATCAGTTAACGATGGAATCAGTTAACGATGAGATCAGTTAACGATGAAATCAGTTAACGATGAAATCAGTTAAATGAAGATGAAATCAGTTAACGATGAAATCAGTTAACGATGGAATCAGTTAAATGAAGATGAAATCAGTTAACGATGAAATCAGTTAAATGAAGATGAAATCAGTTAACGATGAAATCAGTTAACGATGAAATCAGTTAAATGAAGATGAAATCAGTTAACGATGAAATCAGTTAACGATGAAATCAGTTAAATGAAGATGAAATCAGTTAACGATGAAATCAGTTAACGATGAAATCAGTTAAATGAAGAATGAAAATGAAATCAGTTAAATGAAGATGAAATCAGTTAACGATGAAATCAGTTAACGATGAAATCAGTTAAATGAAGATGAAATCAGTTAACGATGAAATCAGTTAACGATGAAATCAGTTAAATGAAGATGAAATCAGTTAACGATGAAATCAGTTAACGATGAAATCAGTTAAATGAAGATGAAATCAGTTAACGATGAAATCAGTTAACGATGGAATCAGTTAAATGAAGATGAAATCAGTTAACGATGAAATCAGTTAACGATGAAATCAGTTAAATGAAGATGAAATCAGTTAACGATGAAATCAGTTAAATGAAGATGAAATCAGTTAACGATGAAATCAGTTAACGATGAAATCAGTTAACGATGAAATCAGTTAAATGAAGATGAAATCAGTTAACGATGAAATCAGTTAACGATGAAATCAGTTAAATGAAGATGAAATCAGTTAACGATGAAATCAGTTAACGATGAAATCAGTTAAATGAAGATGAAATCAGTTAACGATGAAATCAGTTAAATGAAGATGAAATCAGTTAACGATGAAATCAGTTAAATGAAGATGAAATCAGTTAACGATGGAATCAGTTAACGATGAAATCAGTTAACGATGAAATCAGTTAAATGAAGATGAAATCAGTTAACGATGAAATCAGTTAACGATGAAATCAGTTAAATGAAGATGAAATCAGTTAACGATGAAATCAGTTAACGATGAAATCAGTTAACGATGAAATCACTTAACGATGAAATCAGTTAAATGAAGATGAAATCAGTTAACGATGAAATCAGTTAAATGAAGATGAAATCAGTTAAATGAAGATGAAATCAGTTAACGATGAAATCAGTTAAAGATGAAATCAGTTAACGATGAAATCAGTTAACGATGAAATCAGTTAAATGAAGATGAAATCAGTTAACGATGAAATCAGTTAAAGATGAAATCAGTTAACGATGAAATCAGTTAACGATGGAATCAGTTAACGATGAAATCAGTTAAATGAAGATGAAATCAGTTAACGATGAAATCAGTAAAAAGATGAAATCAGTTAACGATGAAATCAGTTAACGATGAAATCAGTTAAATGAAGATGAAATCAGTTAACGATGAAATCAGTTAAAGATGAAATCAGTTAACGATGAAATCAGTTAACGATGGAATCAGTTAAATGAAGATGAAATCAGTTAACGATGAAATCAGTTAAAGATGAAATCAGTTAACGATGAAATCAGTTAACGATGAAATCAGTAAAATGAAGACGAAATCAGTTAAATGAAGATGAAATCAGTTAACGATGAAATCAGTTAACGATGAAATCAGTTAAATGAAGATGAAATCAGTTAAAGATGAAATCAGTTAACGATGAAATCAGTTAACGATGAAATCAGTTAAATGAAGATGAAATCAGTTAACGATGAAATCAGTTAACGATGAAATCAATTAACGATGAAATCAGTTAAATGAAGATGAAATCAGTTAACGATGAAATCAGTTAACGATGAAATCAGTTAAATGAAGAATGAAGATGAAATCAGTTAACGATGAAATCAGTTAACGATGAAATCAGTTAAATGAAGATGAAATCAGTTAACGATGAAATCAGTTAACGATGAAATCAGTTAACGATGGAATCAGTTAAATGAAGATGAAATCAGTTCACGGTGAAATCAGTTCACGATGGAATCAGTTAACGATGGAATCAGTTAACGATGAGATCAGTTAACGATGGAATCAGTTAACGATGGAATCAGTTAAATGAAGATGAAATCAGTTAACGATGAAATCATTTAAATGAAGATGAAATCAGTTAACGATGAAATCAGTTAAAGATGAAATCAGTTAACGATGAAATCAGTTAACGATGAAATCAGTTAAATGAAGATGAAATCAGTTAAATTAAGATGAAATCAGTTAACGATGAAATCAGTTAACGATGAAATCAGTTAAATGAAGATGAAATCAGTTAAATGAAGATGAAATCAGTTAAAGATGAAATCAGTTAACGATGAAATCAGTTAACGATGAAATCAGTTAAATGAAGATGAAATCAGTTAACGATGAAATCAGTTAACGATGAAATCAGTTAACGATGAAATCAATTAACGATGAAATCAGTTAAATGAAGATGAAATCAGTTAACGATGAAATCAGTTAAAGATGAAATCAGTTAAATGAAGAATGAAGATGAAATCAGTTAACGATGAAATCAGTTAAATGAAGAATGAAGATGAAATCAGTTAACGATGAAATCAGTTAACGATGAAATCAGTTAAATGAAGATGAAATCAGTTAACGATGAAATCAGTTAAATGAAGATGAAATCAGTTAACGATGAAATCAGTTAACGATGAAATCAGTTAAATGAAGATGAAATCAGTTAACGATGAAATCAGTTAAATGAAGATGAAATCAGTTAACGATGAAATCAGTTAAATGAAGATGAAATCAGTTAACGATGAAATCAGTTAAAGATGAAATCAGTTAACGATGGAATCAGTTAACGATGAAATCAGTTAACGATGAAATCAGTTAAATGAAGATGAAATCAGTTAACGATGAAATCAGTTAACGATGAAATCAGTTAAATGAAGATGAAATCAGTTAACGATGAAATCAGTTAACGATGAAATCAGTTAAATGAAGATGAAATCAGTTAACGATGAAATCAGTTAACGATGAAATCAGTTAAATGAAGATGAAATCAGTTAACGATGAAATCAGTTAACGATGAAATCAGTTAACGATGAAATCAATTAAATGAAGATGAAATCAGTTAACGATGAAATCAGTTAAATGAAGATGAAATCAGTTAACGATGAAATCAGTTAAAGATGAAATCAGTTAACGATGAAATCAGTTAACGATGAAATCAGTTAAATGAAGATGAAATCAGTTAACGATGAAATCAGTTAAAGATGAAATCAGTTAACGATGAAATCAGTTAACGATGGAATCAGTTAACGATGAAATCAGTTAAATGAAGATGAAATCAGTTAACGATGAAATCAGTTAAAGATGAAATCAGTTAACGATGAAATCAGTTAACGATGGAATCAGTTAAATGAAGATGAAATCAGTTAACGATGAAATCAGTTAACGATGAAATCAGTTAACGATGAAATCAGTTAAATGAAGATGAAATCAGTTAAAGATGAAATCAGTTAACGATGAAATCAGTTAACGATGAAATCAGTTAAATGAAGATGAAATCAGTTAACGATGAAATCAATTAACGATGAAATCAGTTAAATGAAGATGAAATCAGTTAAAGATGAAATCAGTTAACGATGAAATCAATTAACGATGAAATCAGTTAAATGAAGATGAAATCAGTTAACGATGAAATCAGTTAAAGATGAAATCAGTTAAATGAAGAATGAAGATGAAATCAGTTAACGATGAAATCAGTTAACGATGAAATCAGTTAACGATGAAATCAGATAAATGAAGATGAAATCAGTTAACGATGAAATCAGTTAACGATGAAATCAGTTAACGATGAAATCAGTTAAATGAAGAATGAAAATGAAATCAGTTAAATGAAGATGAAATCAGTTAACGATGAAATCAGTTAACGATGAAATCAGTTAACGATGGAATCAGTTAAATGAAGATGAAATCAGTTCACGGTGAAATCAGTTAACGATGGAATCAGTTAACGATGAGATCAGTTAACGATGAAATCAGTTAACGATGAAATCAGTTAAATGAAGATGAAATCAGTTAACGATGAAATCAGTTAACGATGGAATCAGTTAAATGAAGATGAAATCAGTTAACGATGAAATCAGTTAAATGAAGATGAAATCAGTTAACGATGAAATCAGTTAACGATGAAATCAGTTAAATGAAGATGAAATCAGTTAACGATGAAATCAGTTAACGATGAAATCAGTTAACGATGAAATCAGTTAAATGAAGATGAAATCAGTTAACGATGAAATCAGTTAACGATGAAATCAGTTAAATGAAGAATGAAAATGAAATCAGTTAAATGAAGATGAAATCAGTTAACGATGAAATCAGTTAACGATGAAATCAGTTAACGATGAAATCAGTTAAATGAAGATGAAATCAGTTAACGATGAAATCAGTTAACGATGAAATCAGTTAAATGAAGATGAAATCAGTTAAAGATGAAATCAGTTAACGATGAAATCAGTTAACGATGAAATCAGTTAAATGAAGATGAAATCAGTTAACGATGAAATCAGTTAACGATGAAATCAATTAACGATGAAATCAGTTAAATGAAGATGAAATCAGTTAACGATGAAATCAGTTAACGATGAAATCAGTTAAATGAAGAATGAAGATGAAATCAGTTAACGATGAAATCAGTTAACGATGAAATCAGTTAACGATGAAATCAGTTAAATGAAGATGAAATCAGTTAACGATGAAATCAGTTAAATGAAGATGAAATCAGTTAACGATGAAATCAGTTAACGATGAAATCAGTTAAATGAAGATGAAATCAGTTAACGATGAAATCAGTTAACGATGAAATCACTTAACGATGAAATCAGTTAAATGAAGATGAAATCAGTTAACGATGAAATCAGTTAAATGAAGATGAAATCAGTTAACGATGAAATCAGTTAAAGATGAAATCAGTTAACGATGGAATCAGTTAACGATGAAATCAGTTAACGATGAAATCAGTTAAATGAAGATGAAATCAGTTAACGATGAAATCAGTTAACGATGAAATCAGTTAACGATGAAATCAGTTAAATGAAGATGAAATCAGTTAACGATGAAATCAGTTAACGATGAAATCAGTTAAATGAAGATGAAATCAGTTAACGATGAAATCAGTTAACGATGAAATCAGTTAACGATGGAATCAGTTAACGATGAAATCAGTTAACGATGAAATCAGTTAAATGAAGATGAAATCAGTTAACGATGAAATCAGTTAACGATGAAATCAGTTAACGATGAAATCAGTTAAATGAAGATGAAATCAGTTAACGATGAAATCAGTTAAATGAAGATGAAATCAGTTAACGATGAAATCAGTTAAAGATGAAATCAGTTAACGATGAAATCAGTTAACGATGAAATCAGTTAAATGAAGATGAAATCAGTTAACGATGAAATCAGTTAAAGATGAAATCAGTTAACGATGAAATCAGTTAACGATGGAATCAGTTAACGATGAAATCAGTTAAATGAAGATGAAATCAGTTAACGATGAAATCAGTTAAAGATGAAATCAGTTAACGATGAAATCAGTTAACGATGAAATCAGTTAAATGAAGATGAAATCAGTTAACGATGAAATCAGTTAAAGATGAAATCAGTTAACGATGAAATCAGTTAACGATGAAATCAGTTAAAGATGAAATCAGTTAACGATGAAATCAGTTAACGATGGAATCAGTTAAATGAAGATGAAATCAGTTAACGATGAAATCAGTTAAAGATGAAATCAGTTAACGATGAAATCAGTTAAATGAAGATGAAATCAGTTAAATGAAGATGAAATCAGTTAACGATGAAATCAGTTAACGATGAAATCAGTTAACGATGAAATCAGTTAAATGAAGATGAAATCAGTTAAAGATGAAATCAGTTAACGATGAAATCAGTTAACGATGAAATCAGTTAAATGAAGATGAAATCAGTTAACGATGAAATCAATTAACGATGAAATCAGTTAAATGAAGATGAAATCAGTTAAAGATGAAATCAGTTAACGATGAAATCAATTAACGATGAAATCAGTTAAATGAAGATGAAATCAGTTAACGATGAAATCAGTTAAAGATGAAATCAGTTAAATGAAGAATGAAGATGAAATCAGTTAACGATGAAATCAGTTAACGATGAAATCAGTTAACGATGAAATCAGTTAAATGAAGATGAAATCAGATAACGATGAAATCAGTTAACGATGAAATCAGTTAAATGAAGAATGAAAATGAAATCAGTTAAATGAAGATGAAATCAGTTAACGATGAAATCAGTTAAATGAAGATGAAATCAGTTAACGATGAAATCAGTTAACGATGAAATCAGTTAAATGAAGATGAAATCAGTTAACGATGAAATCAGTTAAATGAAGAATGAAAATGAAATCAGTTAAATGAAGATGAAATCAGTTAACGATGAAATCAGTTAACGATGGAATCAGTTAACGATGGAATCAGTTAAATGAAGATGAAATCAGTTAACGATGAAATCAGTTAAATGAAGATGAAATCAGTTAACGATGGAATCAGTTAACGATGAAATCAGTTAACGATGAAATCAGTTAAATGAAGATGAAATCAGTTAACGATGAAATCAGTTAACGATGAAATCAGTTAAATGAAGATGAAATCAGTTAACGATGAAATCAGTTAAATGAAGATGAAATCAGTTAAATGAAGATGAAATCAGTTAACGATGAAATCAGTTAACGATGAAATCAGTTAACGATGGAATCAGTTAAATGAAGATGAAATCAGTTAACGATGAAATCAGTTAACGATGGAATCAGTTAAATGAAGATGAAATCAGTTAACGATGAAATCAGTTAACGATGAAATCAGTTAAATGAAGATGAAATCAGTTAACGATGAAATCAGTTAAATGAAGATGAAATCAGTTAAATGAAGATGAAATCAGTTAACGATGAAATCAGTTAACGATGAAATCAGTTAAATGAAGATGAAATCAGTTAACGATGAAATCAGTTAAAGATGAAATCAGTTAACGATGAAATCAGTTAAATGAAGATGAAATCAGTTAACGATGAAATCAGTTAACGATGAAATCAGTTAAATGAAGATGAAATCAGTTAACGATGAAATCAGTTAACGATGAAATCAGTTAACGATGGAATCAGTTAAATGAAGATGAAATCAGTTAACGATGAAATCAGTTAAAGATGAAATCAGTTAACGATGAAATCAGTTAACGATGAAATCAGTTAAATGAAGATGAAATCAGTTAACGATGAAATCAGTTAACGATGAAATCAGTTAAATGAAGATGAAATCAGTTAACGATGAAATCAGTTAAATGAAGATGAAATCAGTTAACGATGAAATCAGTTAACGATGAAATCAGTTAAATGAAGATGAAATCAGTTAACGATGAAATCAGTTAAAGATGAAATCAGTTAACGATGAAATCAGTTAACGATGAAATCAGTTAAATGAAGATGAAATCAGTTAACGATGAAATCAGTTAACGATGAAATCAGTTAAATGAAGATGAAATCAGTTAACGATGAAATCAGTTAACGATGAAATCAGTTAAATGAAGATGAAATCAGTTAACGATGAAATCAGTTAACGATGAAATCAATTAAATGAAGATGAAATCAGTTAACGATGAAATCAGTTAACGATGAAATCAGTTAAATGAAGATGAAATCAGTTAAGGATGAAATCAGTTAACGATGAAATCAATTAAATGAAGATGAAATCAGTTAACGATGAAATCAGTTAAATGAAGATGAAATCAGTTAACGATGAAATCAGTTAAAGATGAAATCAGTTAACGATGGAATCAGTTAACGATGAAATCAGTTAACGATGAAATCAGTTAAATGAAGATGAAATCAGTTAACGATGAAATCAGTTAACGATGGAATCAGTTAAATGAAGATGAAATCAGTTAACGATGAAATCAGTTAACGATGAAATCAGTTAAATGAAGATGAAATCAGTTAACGATGAAATCAGTTAAAGATGAAATCAGTTAACGATGAAATCAGTTAAATGAAGACGAAATCAGTTAACGATGAAATCAGTTGAATGAAGATGAAATCAGTTAACGATGAAATCAGTTAAATGAAGATGAAATCAGTTAACGATGAAATCAGTTAAATGAAGATGAAATCAGTTAACGATGAAATCAGTGAACGATGAAATCAGTTAAATGAAGATGAAATCAGTTAACGATGAAATCAGTTAACGATGAAATCAGTTAACGATGAAATCAGTTAAATGAAGATGAAATCAGTTAACGATGAAATCAGTTAACGATGAAATCAGTTAACGATGAAATCACTTAACGATGAAATCAGTTAAATGAAGATGAAATCAGTTAACGATGAAATCAGTTAAAGATGAAATCAGTTAACGATGGAATCAGTTAACGATGAAATCAGTTAAATGAAGATGAAATCAGTTAACGATGAAATCAGTTAAATGAAGATGAAATCAGTTAACGATGAAATCAGTTAACGATGAAATCAGTTAACGATGAAATCAGTTAAATGAAGATGAAATCAGTTAACGATGAAATCAGTTAACGATGAAATCAGTTAAAGATGAAATCAGTTAACGATGAAATCAGTTAAATGAAGATGAAATCAGTTAACGATGAAATCAGTTAACGATGAAATCAGTTAAATGAAGATGAAATCAGTTAACGATGAAATCAGTTAACGATGGAATCAGTTAACGATGAAATCAGTTAACGATGAAATCAGTTAAATGAAGATGAAATCAGTTAACGATGAAATCAGTTAACGATGAAATCAGTTAACGATGAAATCAATTAAATGAAGATGAAATCAGTTAACGATGAAATCAGTTAAATGAAGATGAAATCAGTTAACGATGAAATCAGTTAAATGAAGATGAAATCAGTTAACGATGAAATCAGTTAAATGAAGAATGAAAATGAAATCAGTTAAATGAAGATGAAATCAGTTAACGATGAAATCAGTTAACGATGAAATCAGTTAAATGAAGATGAAATCAGTTAACGATGAAATCAGTTAACAATGAAATCAGTTAAATGAAGATGAAATCAGTTAACGATGAAATCAGTTAACGATGAAATCAGTTAACGATGAAATCACTTAACGATGAAATCAGTTAAATGAAGATGAAATCAGTTAACGATGAAATCAGTTAACGATGAAATCAGTTAAATGAAGATGAAATCAGTTAACGATGAAATCAGTTAACGATGAAATCAGTTAACGATGAAATCAGTTAAATGAAGATGAAATCAGTTAACGATGAAATCAGTTAACGATGAAATCAGTTAAATGAAGATGAAATCAGTTAAATGAAGATGAAATCAGTTAACGATGAAATCAGTTAACGATGGAATCAGTTAACGATGAAATCAGTTAACGATGAAATCAGTTAAATGAAGATGAAATCAGTTAACGATGAAATCAGTTAACGATGAAATCAGTTAACGATGAAATCAGTTAAATGAAGATGAAATCAGTTAACGATGAAATCAGTTAACGATTAAATCAGTTAACGATGAAATCAGTTAACGATGGAATCAGTTAAATGAAGATGAAATCAGTTAACGATGAAATCAGTTAACGATGAAATCAGTTAAATGAAGATGAAATCAGTTAACGATGAAATCAGTTAAATGAAGATGAAATCAGTTAACGATGAAATCAGTTAACGATGAAATCAGTTAACGATGGAATCAGTTAACGATGAAATCAGTTAACGATGAAATCAGTTAACGATGAAATCAGTTAAATGAAGATGAAATCAGTTAACGATGAAATCAGTTAACGATGGAATCAGTTAAATGAAGATGAAATCAGTTAACGATGAAATCAGTTAACGATGAAATCAGTTAACGATGAAATCAGTTAAATGAAGATGAAATCAGTTAACGATGAAATCAGTTAAATGAAGAATGAAAATGAAATCAGTTAAATGAAGATGAAATCAGTTAACGATGAAATCAGTTAACGATGAAATCAGTTAAATGAAGATGAAATCAGTTAACGATGAAATCAGTTAACGATGAAATCAGTTAACGATGGAATCAGTTAAATGAAGATGAAATCAGTTAACGATGAAATCAGTTAACGATGAAATCAGTTAAATGAAGATGAAATCAGTTAAATGAAGATGAAATCAGTTAACGATGAAATCAGTTAACGATGAAATCAGTTAAATGAAGATGAAATCAGTTAACAATGAAATCAGTTAACAATGAAATCAATTAAATGAAGATGAAATCAGTTAACGATGAAATCAGTTAAAAGAAGATGAAATCAGTTAACGATGAAATCAGTTAACGATGAAATCAGTTAAATGAAGATGAAATCAGTTAACGATGAAATCAGTTAAATGAAGAATGAAAATGAAATCAGTTAAATGAAGATGAAATCAGTTAACGATGAAATCAGTTAAATGAAGATGAAATCAGTTAACGATGAAATCAGTTAACGATGAAATCAGTTAACGATGGAATCAGTTAACGATGAAATCAGTTAACGATGGAATCAGTTAACGATGAAATCAGTTAACGATGAAATCAGTTAAATGAAGATGAAATCAGTTAACGATGAAATCAGTTAACAATGAAATCAGTTAAATGAAGATGAAATCAGTTAACGATGAAATCAGTTAAAGATGAAATCAGTTAACGATGAAATCAGTTAACGATGAAATCAGTTAAATGAAGATGAAATCAGTTAACGATGAAATCAGTTAACGATGAAATCAGTTAACGATGAAATCAGTTAAATGAAGATGAAATCAGTTAACGATGAAATCAGTTAACGATGAAATCAGTTAACGATGAAATCAATTAAATGAAGATGAAATCAGTTAACGATGAAATCAGTTAAATGAAGAATGAAAATGAAATCAGTTAAATGAAGATGAAATCAGTTAACGATGAAATCAGTTAACAATGAAATCAGTTAACGATGAAATCAGTTAAATGAAGATGAAATCAGTTAACGATGAAATCAGTTAAATGAAGATGAAATCAGTTAACGATGAAATCAGTTAACGATGGAATCAGTTAACGATGAAATCAGTTAACGATGAAATCAGTTAAATGAAGATGAAATCAGTTAACGATGAAATCAGTTAACGATGAAATCAGTTAACGATGAAATCAGTTAAATGAAGATGAAATCAGTTAACGATGAAATCAGTTAAATGAAGATGAAATCAGTTAACGATGAAATCAGTTAACGATGAAATCAGTTAACGATGAAATCAGTTAAATGAAGATGAAATCAGTTAACGATGAAATCAGTTAAATGAAGATGAAATCAGTTAACGATGAAATCAGTTAAAGATGAAATCAGTTAACGATGAAATCAGTTAACGATGAAATCAGTTAAATGAAGATGAAATCAGTTAACGATGAAATCAGTTAAAGATGAAATCAGTTAACGATGAAATCAGTTAACGATGAAATCAGTTAAATGAAGATGAAATCAGTTAACGATGAAATCAGTTAATGATGAAATCAGTTAACGATGAAATCAGTTAAATGAAGATGAAATCAGTTAACGATGAAATCAGTTAACGATGAAATCAGTTAAATGAAGATGAAATCAGTTAACGATGAAATCAGTTAACGATGAAATCAGTTAACGATGAAATCAATTAAATGAAGATGAAATCAGTTAACGATGAAATCAGTTAAATGAAGATGAAATCAGTTAACGATGAAATCAGTTAACGATGAAATCAGTTAACGATGAAATCAGTTAACGATGAAATCAGTTAACGATGAAATCAGTTAAATGAAGATGAAATCAGTTAACGATGAAATCAGTTAACGATGAAATCAGTTAAATGAAGAATGAAAATGAAATCAGTTAAATGAAGATGAAATCAGTTAACGATGAAATCAGTTAACGATGAAATCAGTTAACGATGGAATCAGTTAACGATGAAATCAGTTAACGATGAAATCAGTTAAATGAAGATGAAATCAGTTAACGATGAAATCAGTTAACAATGAAATCAGTTAAATGAAGATGAAATCAGTTAACGATGAAATCAGTTAACGATGAAATCAGTTAACGATGAAATCAGTTAACGATGAAATCACTTAACGATGAAATCAGTTAAATGAAGATGAAATCAGTTAACGATGAAATCAGTTAAAGATGAAATCAGTTAACGATGGAATCAGTTAACGATGAAATCAGTTAACGATGAAATCAGTTAAATGAAGATGAAATCAGTTAACGATGAAATCAGTTAACGATGAAATCAGTTAAATGAAGATGAAATCAGTTAACGATGAAATCAGTTAAAGATGAAATCAGTTAACGATGAAATCAGTTAACGATGAAATCAGTTAAATGAAGATGAAATCAGTTAACGATGAAATCAGTTAAAGATGAAATCAGTTAACGATGAAATCAGTTAACGATGAAATCAGTTAAATGAAGATGAAATCAGTTAACGATGAAATCAGTTAACGATGGAATCAGTTAACGATGAAATCAGTTAACGATGAAATCAGTTAAATGAAGATGAAATCAGTTAACGATGAAATCAGTTAACGATGAAATCAGTTAACGATGAAATCAATTAAATGAAGATGAAATCAGTTAACGATGAAATCAGTTAAATGAAGATGAAATCAGTTAACGATGAAATCAGTTAAAGATGAAATCAGTTAACGATGAAATCAGTTAACGATGAAATCAGTTAACGATGAAATCAGTTAAATGAAGATGAAATCAGTTAACGATGAAATCAGTTAAATGAAGAATGAAAATGAAATCAGTTAAATGAAGATGAAATCAGTTAACGATGAAATCAGTTAACGATGAAATCAGTTAACGATGAAATCAGTTAAATGAAGATGAAATCAGTTAAATGAAGATGAAATCAGTTAACGATGAAATCAGTTAACGATGGAATCAGTTAACGATGAAATCAGTTAACGATGAAATCAGTTAAATGAAGATGAAATCAGTTAACGATGAAATCAGTTAACGATGAAATCAGTTAACGATGAAATCAGTTAACGGTGAAATCAGTTAAAGGTGAAATCAGTTAACGATGAAATCAGTTAACGATGAAATCAGTTAACGATGGAATCAGTTAAATGAAGATGAAATCAGTTAACGATGAAATCAGTTAACGATGAAATCAGTTAACGATGAAATCAGTTAAATGAAGATGAAATCAGTTAACGATGAAATCAGTTAAATGAAGATGAAATCAGTTAACGATGAAATCAGTTAACGATGAAATCAGTTAACGATGGAATCAGTTAACGATGAAATCAGTTAACGATGAAATCAGTTAAATGAAGATGAAATCAGTTAACGATGAAATCAGTTAACGATGGAATCAGTTAACGATGAAATCAGTTAACGATGAAATCAGTTAAATGAAGATGAAATCAGTTAACGATGAAATCAGTTAACGATGGAATCAGTTAAATGAAGATGAAATCAGTTAACGATGAAATCAGTTAACGATGAAATCAGTTAACGATGAAATCAGTTAAATGAAGATGAAATCAGTTAACGATGAAATCAGTTAAATGAAGAATGAAAATGAAATCAGTTAAATGAAGATGAAATCAGTTAACGATGAAATCAGTTAACGATGAAATCAGTTAAATGAAGATGAAATCAGTTAACGATGAAATCAGTTAACGATGGAATCAGTTAAATGAAGATGAAATCAGTTAACGATGAAATCAGTTAACGATGAAATCAGTTAAATGAAGATGAAATCAGTTAACGATGAAATCAGTTAACGATGAAATCAGTTAACGATGAAATCACTTAACGATGAAATCAGTTAAATGAAGATGAAATCAGTTAACGATGAAATCAGTTAAAGATGAAATCAGTTAACGATGGAATCAGTTAACGATGAAATCAGTTAACGATGAAATCAGTTAACGATGAAATCAGTTAAATGAAGATGAAATCAGTTAACGATGAAATCAGTTAAAGATGAAATCAGTTAACGATGAAATCAGTTAACGATGAAATCAGTTAAATGAAGATGAAATCAGTTAACGATGAAATCAGTTAAAGATGAAATCAGTTAACGATGAAATCAGTTAACGATGAAATCAGTTAAATGAAGATGAAATCAGTTAACGATGAAATCAGTTAACGATGGAATCAGTTAACGATGAAATCAGTTAACGATGAAATCAGTTAAATGAAGATGAAATCAGTTAACGAAGAAATCAGTTAACGATGAAATCAGTTAACGATGAAATCAATTAAATGAAGATGAAATCAGTTAACGATGAAATCAGTTAACGATGAAATCAGTTAACGATGAAATCAGTTAACGATGAAATCAGTTAAATGAAGATGAAATCAGTTAACGATGAAATCAGTTAACGATGAAATCAGTTAACGATGGAATCAGTTAACGATGAAATCAGTTAACGATGAAATCAGTTAAATGAAGATGAAATCAGTTAACGATGAAATCAGTTAACGATGAAATCAGTTAAATGAAGATGAAATCAGTTAACGATGAAATCAGTTAACGATGAAATCAGTTAACGATGAAATCAGTTAACGATGGAATCAGTTAAATGAAGATGAAATCAGTTAACGATGAAATCAGTTAACGATGAAATCAGTTAAATGAAGATGAAATCAGTTAACGATGAAATCAGTTAAATGAAGATGAAATCAGTTAACGATGAAATCAGTTAACGATGAAATCAGTTAACGATGGAATCAGTTAACGATGAAATCAGTTAACGATGAAATCAGTTAAATGAAGATGAAATCAGTTAACGATGAAATCAGTTAACGATGGAATCAGTTAAATGAAGATGAAATCAGTTAACGATGAAATCAGTTAACGATGAAATCAGTTAACGATGGAATCAGTTAACGATGAAATCAGTTAACGATGAAATCAGTTAAATGAAGATGAAATCAGTTAACGATGAAATCAGTTAACGATGAAATCAGTTAAATGAAGATGAAATCAGTTAACGATGAAATCAGTTAAATGAAGATGAAATCAGTTAACGATGAAATCAGTTAACGATGAAATCAATTAAATGAAGATGAAATCAGTTAACGATGAAATCAGTTAAAGATGAAATCAGTTAACGATGAAATCAGTTAACGATGAAATCAGTTAAATGAAGAATGAAAATGAAATCAGTTAAATGAAGATGAAATCAGTTAACGATGAAATCAGTTAACGATGAAATCAGTTAAATGAAGATGAAATCAGTTAAATGAAGATGAAATCAGTTAACGATGAAATCAGTTAACGATGAAATCAGTTAACGATGGAATCAGTTAACGATGAAATCAGTTAAATGAAGATGAAATCAGTTAACGATGAAATCAGTTAACGATGAAATCAGTTAAATGAAGATGAAATCAGTTAACGATGAAATCAGTTAAAGATGAAATCAGTTAACGATGAAATCAGTTAACGATGAAATCAGTTAACGATGAAATCAGTTAAATGAAGATGAAATCAGTTAACGATGAAATCAGTTAAATGAAGATGAAATCAGTTAACGATGAAATCAGTTAACGATGAAATCAGTTAACGATGGAATCAGTTAACGATGAAATCAGTTAACGATGAAATCAGTTAAATGAAGATGAAATCAGTTAACGATGAAATCAGTTAACGATGGAATCAGTTAAATGAAGATGAAATCAGTTAACGATGAAATCAGTTAACGATGAAATCAGTTAACGATGAAATCAGTTAAATGAAGATGAAATCAGTTAACGATGAAATCAGTTAACGATGAAATCAGTTAAATGAAGATGAAATCAGTTAACGATGAAATCAGTTAACGATGAAATCAGTTAAATGAAGATGAAATCAGTTAACGATGAAATCAGTTAAATGAAGAATGAAAATGAAATCAGTTAAATGAAGATGAAATCAGTTAACGATGAAATCAGTTAACGATGAAATCAGTTAAATGAAGATGAAATCAGTTAACGATGAAATCAGTTAAAGATGAAATCAGTTAACGATGAAATCAGTTAACGATGAAATCAGTTAACGATGGAATCAGTTAAATGAAGATGAAATCAGTTAACGATGAAATCAGTTAACGATGAAATCAGTTAAATGAAGATGAAATCAGTTAACGATGAAATCAGTTAAATGAAGATTAAATCAGTTAACGATGAAATCAGTTAACGATGGAATCAGTTAAATGAAGATGAAATCAGTTAACGATGAAATCAGTTAACGATGAAATCAGTTAAATGAAGATGAAATCAGTTAACGATGAAATCAGTTAACGATGAAATCAGTTAACGATGAAATCAGTTAAATGAAGATGAAATCAGTTAACGATGAAATCAGTTAAAGATGAAATCAGTTAACGATGAAATCAGTTAACGATGAAATCTGTTAACGATGGAATCAGTTAAATGAAGATGAAATCAGTTAACGGTGAAATCAGTTAACGGTGAAATCAGTTAACGATGGAATCAGTTAACGATGAAATCAGTTAACGATGAGATCAGTTAACGATGGAATCAGTTAAATGAAGATGAAATCAGTTAACGATGGAATCAGTTAAAGATGAAATCAGTTACATGAAGATTAAATCAGTTAACGATGAAATCAGTTAAAGATGAAATCAGTTAACGATGAAATCAGTTAAGTGAAGAATGAAAATGAAATCAGTTAACGATGAAATCAGTTAACGATGAAATCAGTTAAATGAAGATGAAATCAGTTAATGATGAAATCAGTTAAAGATGAAATCAGTTAACGATGGAATCAGTTAAATGAAGATGAAATCAGTTAACGATGAAATCAGTTAACGATGAAATCAGTTAACGATGAAATCAGTTAAATGAAGATGAAATCAGTTAACGATGAAATCAGTTAATGATGAAATCAGTTAACGATGAAATCAGTTAACGATGAAATCAGTTAAATGAAGATGAAATCAGTTAACGATGAAATCAGTTAACGATGAAATCAGTTAACGATGAAATCAGTTAACGATGAAATCTGTTAAATGAAGAATGAAAATGAAATCAGTTAAATGAAGATGAAATCAGTTAACGATGAAATCAGTTAAAGATGAAATCAGTTAACGATGAAATCAGTTAAAGATGAAATCAGTTAACGATGAAATCAGTTAAATGAAGATGAAATCAGTTAACGATGAAATCAGTTAAATGAAGATGAAATCAGTTAACGATGAAATCAGTTAACGATGAAATCAGTTAAATGAAGATGAAATCAGTTAACGATGAAATCAGTTAACGATGAAATCAGTTAAATGAAGATGAAATCAGTTAACGATGAAATCAATTAACGATGGAATCAGTTAACGATGAAATCAGTTAACGATGAAATCAGTTAAATGAAGATGAAATCAGTTAAATGAAGATGAAATCAGTTAACGATGAAATCAGTTAAAGATGAAATCAGTTAACGATGAAATCAGTTAACGATGGAATCAGTTAAATGAAGATGAAATCAGTTAACGATGAAATCAGTTAACGATGAAATCAGTTAAATGAAGATGAAATCAGTTAACGATGAAATCAGTTAAAGATGAAATCAGTTAACGATGGAATCAGTTAACGATGAAATCAGTTAAATGAAGATGAAATCAGTTAACGATGAAATCAGTTAAAGATGAAATCAGTTAACGATGAAATCAGTTAACGATGAAATCAGTTAAATGAAGATGAAATCAGTTAACGATGAAATCAGTTAAATGAAGATGAAATCAGTTAACGATGAAATCAGTTAACGATGAAATCAGTTAACGATGAAATCAGTTAACGATGAAATCAGTTAAATGAAGATGAAATCAGTTAACGATGAAATCAGTTAACGATGAAATCAGTTAAATGAAGATGAAATCAGTTAATGATGAAATCAGTTAAAGATGAAATCAGTTAACGATGGAATCAGTTAAATGAAGATGAAATCAGTTAACGATGAAATCAGTTAACGATGAAATCAGTTAAATGAAGATGAAATCAGTTAACGATGAAATCAGTTAATGATGAAATCAGTTAACGATGAAATCAGTTAAATGAAGATGAAATCAGTTAACGATGAAATCAGTTAATGATGAAATCAGTTAACGATGAAATCTGTTAAATGAAGAATGAAAATGAAATCAGTTAAATGAAGATGAAATCAGTTAACGATGAAATCAGTTAAAGATGAAATCAGTTAACGATGAAATCAGTTAACGATGAAATCAATTAACGATGAAATCAGTTAAATGAAGATGAAATCAGTTAACGATGAAATCAGTTAACGATGAAATCAGTTAAATGAAGAATGAAGATGAAATCAGTTAACGATGAAATCAGTTAACGATGAAATCAGTTAAATGAAGATGAAATCAGTTAACGATGAAATCAGTTAACGATGAAATCAGTTAAATGACGATGAAATCAGTTAACGATGAAATCAGTTAACGATGAAATCAGTTAAATGAAGATGAAATCAGTTAACGATGAAATCAGTTAACGATGAAATCAGTTAACGATGAAATCACTTAACGATGAAATCAGTTAAATGAAGATGAAATCAGTTAACGATGAAATCAGTTAAATGAAGATGAAATCAGTTAACGATGAAATCAGTTAAAGATGAAATCAGTTAACGATGGAATCAGTTAACGATGAAATCAGTTAACGATGAAATCAGTTAAATGAAGATGAAATCAGTTAACGATGAAATCAGTTAACGATGAAATCAGTTAAAGATGAAATCAGTTAACGATGAAATCAGTTAAATGAAGATGAAATCAGTTAACGATGAAATCAGTTAAATGAAGATGAAATCAGTTAAATGAAGATGAAATCAGTTAACGATGAAATCAGTTAACGATGAAATCAGTTAACGATGGAATCAGTTAACGATGAAATCAGTTAACGATGAAATCAGTTAAATGAAGATGAAATCAGTTAACGATGAAATCAGTTAACGATGAAATCAATTAAATGAAGATGAAATCAGTTAACGATGAAATCAGTTAAATGAAGATGAAATCAGTTAACGATGAAATCAGTTAAAGATGAAATCAGTTAACGATGAAATCAGTTAACGATGAAATCAGTTAAATGAAGATGAAATCAGTTAACGATGAAATCAGTTAACGATGAAATCAGTTAAATGAAGATGAAATCAGTTAACGATGAAATCAGTTAACGATGAAATCAGTTAAATGAAGATGAAATCAGTTAACGATGAAATCAGTTAACGATGAAATCAGTTAAATGAAGATGAAATCAGTTAACGATGAAATCAGTTAACGATGGAATCAGTTAAATGAAGATGAAATCAGTTAACGATGAAATCAGTTAACGATGAAATCAGTTAAATGAAGATGAAATCAGTTAACGATGAAATCAGTTAAATGAAGATGAAATCAGTTAACGATGAAATCAGTTAACGATGAAATCAGTTAAATGAAGATGAAATCAGTTAACGATGAAATCAGTTAACGATGGAATCAGTTGACGATGAAATCAGTTAACGATGAAATCAGTTAAATGAAGATGAAATCAGTTAACGATGAAATCAGTTAACGATGAAATCAGTTAACGATGAAATCAGTTAAATGAAGATGAAATCAGTTAACGATGAAATCAGTTAACGATGAAATCAGTTAACGATGAAATCACTTAACGATGAAATCAGTTAAATGAAGATGAAATCAGTTAACGATGAAATCAGTTAACGATGAAATCAGTTAACGATGGAATCAGTTAACGATGAAATCAGTTAAATGAAGATGAAATCAGTTAAATGAAGATGAAATCAGTTAACGATGAAATCAGTTAAAGATGAAATCAGTTAACGATGAAATCAGTTAACGATGAAATCAGTTAAATGAAGATGAAATCAGTTAACGATGAAATCAGTTAACGATGAAATCAGTTAAATGAAGATGAAATCAGTTAACGATGAAATCAGTTAACGATGGAATCAGTTAACGATGAAATCAGTTAACGATGAAATCAGTTAAATGAAGATGAAATCAGTTAACGATGAAATCAGTTAACGATGAAATCAGTTAACGATGAAATCAATTAAATGAAGATGAAATCAGTTAACGATGAAATCAGTTAAATGAAGATGAAATCAGTTAACGATGAAATCAGTTAAAGATGAAATCAGTTAACGATGAAATCAGTTAAATGAAGATGAAATCAGTTAACGATGAAATCAGTTAAAGATGAAATCAGTTAACGATGAAATCAGTTAACGATGGAATCAGTTAACGATGAAATCAGTTAAATGAAGATGAAATCAGTTAACGATGAAATCAGTTAAAGATGAAATCAGTTAACGATGAAATCAGTTAACGATGAAATCAGTTAAATGAAGATGAAATCAGTTAACGATGAAATCAGTTAAAGATGAAATCAGTTAACGATGAAATCAGTTAACGATGGAATCAGTTAAATGAAGATGAAATCAGTTAACGATGAAATCAGTTAAAGATGAAATCAGTTAACGATGAAATCAGTTAACGATGAAATCAGTTAAATGAAGATGAAATCAGTTAAATGAAGATGAAATCAGTTAACGATGAAATCAGTTAACGATGAAATCAGTTAAATGAAGATGAAATCAGTTAAAGATGAAATCAGTTAACGATGAAATCAGTTAACGATGAAATCAGTTAAATGAAGATGAAATCAGTTAACGATGAAATCAGTTAACGATGAAATCAATTAACGATGAAATCAGTTAAATGAAGATGAAATCAGTTAACGATGAAATCAGTTAACGATGAAATCAGTTAAATGAAGATGAAATCAGTTAACGATGAAATCAGTTAACGATGAAATCAGTTAAATGAAGATGAAATCAGTTAACGATGAAATCAGTTAACGATGAAATCAGTTAACGATGAAATCAGTTAAATGAAGATGAAATCAGTTCACGGTGAAATCAGTTAACGATGGAATCAGTTAACGATGGAATCAGTTAACGATGAGATCAGTTAACGATGAAATCAGTTAACGATGAAATCAGTTAACGATGAAATCAGTTAAATGAAGATGAAATCAGTTAACGATGAAATCAGTTAACGATGGAATCAGTTAAATGAAGATGAAATCAGTTAACGATGAAATCAGTTAAATGAAGATGAAATCAGTTAACGATGAAATCAGTTAACGATGAAATCAGTTAAATGAAGATGAAATCAGTTAACGATGAAATCAGTTAACGATGAAATCAGTTAACGATGAAATCAGTTAAATGAAGATGAAATCAGTTAACGATGAAATCAGTTAACGATGAAATCAGTTAACGATGAAATCACTTAACGATGAAATCAGTTAAATGAAGATGAAATCAGTTAACGATGAAATCAGTTAAAGATGAAATCAGTTAAATGAAGAATGAAGATGAAATCAGTTAACGATGAAATCAGTTAAATGAAGATGAAATCAGTTAACGATGAAATCAGTTAACGATGAAATCAGTTAACGATGAAATCAGTTAACGATGAAATCAGTTAACGATGAAATCAGTTAAATGAAGAATGAAAATGAAATCAGTTAAATGAAGATGAAATCAGTTAACGATGAAATCAGTTAACGATGAAATCAGTTAACGATGAAATCAGTTAACGATGGAATCAGTTAAATGAAGATGAAATCAGTTCACGGTGAAATCAGTTAACGATGGAATCAGTTAACGATGGAATCAGTTAACGATGAGATCAGTTAACGATGAGATCAGTTAACGATGAAATCAGTTAAATGAAGATGAAATCAGTTAACTATGAAATCAGTTAACGATGGAATCAGTTAAATGAAGATGAAATCAGTTAACGATGAAATCAGTTAAATGAAGATGAAATCAGTTAACGATGAAATCAGTTAAAGATGAAATCAGTTAACGATGAAATCAGTTAACGATGAAATCAGTTAACGATGAAATCAGTTAAATGAAGATGAAATCAGTTAACGATGAAATCAGTTAAATGAAGATGAAATCAGTTAACGATGAAATCAGTTAAATGAAGAATGAAAATGAAATCAGTTAAATGAAGATGAAATCAGTTAACGATGAAATCAGTTAACGATGGAATCAGTTAACGATGGAATCAGTTAAATGAAGATGAAATCAGTTAACGATGAAATCAGTTAACGATGGAATCAGTTAAATGAAGATGAAATCAGTTAACGATGAAATCAGTTAACGATGAAATCAGTTAAATGAAGATGAAATCAGTTAACGATGAAATCAGTTAACGATGGAATCAGTTAAATGAAGATGAAATCAGTTAACGATGAAATCAGTTAACGATGAAATCAGTTAAATGAAGATGAAATCAGTTAACGATGAAATCAGTTAACGATGAAATCAGTTAACGATGAAATCAGTTAAATGAAGATGAAATCAGTTAACGATGAAATCAGTTAAAGATGAAATCAGTTAACGATGGAATCAGTTAACGATGAAATCAGTTAACGATGAAATCAGTTAAATGAAGATGAAATCAGTTAAATGAAGATGAAATCAGTTAAAGATGAAATCAGTTAACGATGAAATCAGTTAACGATGGAATCAGTTAAATGAAGATGAAATCAGTTAACGATGAAATCAGTTAAAGATGAAATCAGTTAACGATGAAATCAGTTAAGTGAAGAATGAAAATGAAATCAGTTAACGATGAAATCAGTTAACGATGAAATCAGTTAAATGAAGATGAAATCAGTTAATGATGAAATCAGTTAAAGATGAAATCAGTTAACGATGGAATCAGTTAAATGAAGATGAAATCAGTTAACGATGAAATCAGTTAACGATGAAATCAGTTAACGATGAAATCAGTTAAATGAAGATGAAATCAGTTAACGATGAAATCAGTTAATGATGAAATCAGTTAACGATGAAATCAGTTAACGATGAAATCAGTTAAATGATGATGAAATCAGTTAACGATGAAATCAGTTAACGATGAAATCAGTTAACGATGAAATCTGTTAAATGAAGAATGAAAATGAAATCAGTTAAATGAAGATGAAATCAGTTAACGATGAAATCAGTTAAAGATGAAATCAGTTAACGATGAAATCAGTTAAAGATGAAATCAGTTAACGATGAAATCAGTTAAATGAAGATGAAATCAGTTAACGATGAAATCAGTTAACGATGAAATCAGTTAAAGATGAAATCAGTTAACGATGAAATCAGTTAAATGAAGATGAAATCAGTTAACGATGAAATCAGTTAACGATGAAATCAGTTAAATGAAGATGAAATCAGTTAACGATGAAATCAGTTAACGATGGAATCAGTTAACGATGAAATCAGTTAACGATGAAATCAGTTAAATGAAGATGAAATCAGTTAAATGAAGATGAAATCAGTTAACGATGAAATCAGTTAAAGATGAAATCAGTTAACGATGAAATCAGTTAACGATGGAATCAGTTAAATGAAGATGAAATCAGTTAACGATGAAATCAGTTAACGATGAAATCAGTTAAATGAAGATGAAATCAGTTAACGATGAAATCAGTTAAAGATGAAATCAGTTAACGATGGAATCAGTTAACGATGAAATCAGTTAACGATGAAATCAGTTAAATGAAGATGAAATCAGTTAACGATGAAATCAGTTAACGATGAAATCAGTTAAATGAAGATGAAATCAGTTAACGATGGAATCAGTTAACGATGGAATCAGTTAACGATGAAATCAGTTAACGATGAAATCAGTTAACGATGAAATCAGTTAAATGAAGATGAAATCAGTTAACGATGAAATCAGTTAACGATGAAATCAGTTAACGATGGAATCAGTTAAATGAAGATGAAATCAGTTAACGATGAAATCAGTTAACGATGAAATCAGTTAAATGAAGATGAAATCAGTTAACGATGAAATCAGTTAACGATGAAATCAGTTAACGATGGAATCAGTTAAATGAAGATGAAATCAGTTAACGATGAAATCAGTTAACGATGAAATCAGTTAACGATGGAATCAGTTAAATGAAGATGAAATCAGTTAACGATGAAATCAGTTAAATGAAGATGAAATCAGTTAACGATGAAATCAGTTAACGATGGAATCAGTTAAATGAAGATGAAATCAGTTAACGATGAAATCAGTTAACGATGAAATCAGTTAAATGAAGATGAAATCAGTTAAATGAAGATGAAATCAGTTAACGATGAAATCAGTTAACGATGAAATCAGTTAACGATGAAATCAGTTAAATGAAGATGAAATCAGTTAACGATGAAATCAGTTAAATGAAGATGAAATCAGTTAACGATGAAATCAGTTAAAGATGAAATCAGTTAACGATGGAATCAGTTAACGATGAAATCAGTTAAATGAAGATGAAATCAGTTAAATGAAGATGAAATCAGTTAAAGATGAAATCAGTTAACGATGAAATCAGTTAACGATGAAATCAGTTAAATGAAGATGAAATCAGTTAACGATGAAATCAGTTAACGATGAAATCAGTTAACGATGAAATCAGTTAAATGAAGATGAAATCAGTTAAAGATGAAATCAGTTAACGATGAAATCAGTTAACGATGAAATCAGTTAAATGAAGATGAAATCAGTTAACGATGAAATCAGTTAACGATGAAATCAATTAACGATGAAATCAGTTAAATGAAGATGAAATCAGTTAACGATGAAATCAGTTAAAGATGAAATCAGTTAAATGAAGAATGAAGATGAAATCAGTTAACGATGAAATCAGTTAAATGAAGATGAAATCAGTTAACGATGAAATCAGTTAACGATGAAATCAGTTAAATGAAGATGAAATCAGTTAACGATGGAATCAGTTAACGATGAAATCAGTTAACGATGAAATCAGTTAAATGAAGAATGAAGATGAAATCAGTTAACGATGAAATCAGTTAAATGAAGATGAAATCAGTTAACGATGAAATCAGTTAACGATGAAATCAGTTAAATGAAGATGAAATCAGTTAACGATGAAATCAGTTAAAGATGAAATCAGTTAACGATGAAATCAGTTAACGATGAAATCAGTTAAATGAAGATGAAATCAGTTAACGATGAAATCAGTTAACGATGAAATCAGTTAAATGAAGATGAAATCAGTTAACGATGAAATCAGTTCACGATGAAATCAATTAACGATGAAATCAGTTAAATGAAGATGAAATCAGTTAACGATGAAATCAGTTAAAGATGAAATCAGTTAAATGAAGAATGAAGATGAAATCAGTTAACGATGAAATCAGTTAAATGAAGATGAAATCAGTTAACGATGAAATCAGTTAACGATGAAATCAGTTAACGATGAAATCAGTTAAATGAAGATGAAATCAGTTAACGATGAAATCAGTTAAATGAAGAATGAAGATGAAATCAGTTAACGATGAAATCAATTAACGATGAAATCAGTTAACGATGAAATCAGTTAAATGAAGATGAAATCAGTTAACGATGAAATCAGTTAACGATGAAATCAGTTAAATGAAGAATGAAAATGAAATCAGTTAAATGAAGATGAAATCAGTTAACGATGAAATCAGTTAAAGATGAAATCAGTTAACGATGAAATCAGTTAACGATGAAATCAGTTAACGATGGAATCAGTTAAATGAAGATGAAATCAGTTCACGGTGAAATCAGTTAACGATGGAATCAGTTAACGATGGAATCAGTTAACGATGAGATCAGTTAACGATGAAATCAGTTAACGATGAAATCAGTTAACGATGAAATCAGTTAACGATGGAATCAGTTAAATGAAGATGAAATCAGTTAACGATGAAATCAGTTAAATGAAGATGAAATCAGTTAACGATGAAATCAGTTAAAGATGAAATCAGTTAACGATGAAATCAGTTAACGATGAAATCAGTTAACGATGAAATCAGTTAAATGAAGATGAAATCAGTTAACGATGAAATCAGTTAACGATGAAATCAGTTAACGATGAAATCAGTTAAATTAAGATGAAATCAGTTAACGATGAAATCAGTTAAATGAAGATGAAATCAGTTAACGATGAAATCAGTTAAAGATGAAATCAGTTAACGATGAAATCAGTTAACGATGAAATCAGTTAAATGAAGATGAAATCAGTTAACGATGAAATCAGTTAACGATGGAATCAGTTAACGATGGAATCAGTTAAATGAAGATGAAATCAGTTAACGATGGAATCAGTTAAATGAAGATGAAATCAGTTAACGATGAAATCAGTTAAATGAAGATGAAATCAGTTAACGATGAAATCAGTTAACGATGAAATCAGTTAACGATGAAATCAGTTAAATGAAGATGAAATCAGTTAACGATGAAATCAGTTAACGATGAAATCAGTTAAATGAAGATGAAATCAGTTAACGATGAAATCAGTTAACGATGAAATCAGTTAACGATGGAATCAGTTAAATGAAGATGAAATCAGTTAACGATGAAATCAGTTAAAGATGAAATCAGTTAACGATGAAATCAGTTAACGATGAAATCAGTTAAATGAAGATGAAATCAGTTAACGATGAAATCAGTTAACGATGAAATCAGTTAACGATGGAATCAGTTAAATGAAGATGAAATCAGTTAACGATGAAATCAGTTAAATGAAGATGAAATCAGTTAACGATGAAATCAGTTAAATGAAGATGAAATCAGTTAACGATGAAATCAGTTAACGATGAAATCAGTTAACGATGAAATCAGTTAAATGAAGATGAAATCAGTTAACGATGAAATCAGTTAACGATGAAATCAGTTAAATGAAGATGAAATCAGTTAACGATGAAATCAGTTAAATGAAGATGAAATCAGTTAAATGAAGATGAAATCAGTTAACGATGAAATCAGTTAACGATGAAATCAGTTAAATGAAGATGAAATCAGTTAACGATGAAATCAGTTAACGATGAAATCAATTAAATGAAGATGAAATCAGTTAACGATGAAATCAGTTAACGATGAAATCAGTTAAATGAAGATGAAATCAGTTAAGGATGAAATCAGTTAACGATGAAATCAATTAAATGAAGATGAAATCAGTTAACGATGAAATCAGTTAAATGAAGATGAAATCAGTTAACGATGAAATCAGTTAAAGATGAAATCAGTTAACGATGGAATCAGTTAACGATGAAATCAGTTAACGATGAAATCAGTTAAATGAAGATGAAATCAGTTAACGATGAAATCAGTTAACGATGGAATCAGTTAAATGAAGATGAAATCAGTTAACGATGAAATCAGTTAACGATGAAATCAGTTAACGATGAAATCAGTTAAATGAAGATGAAATCAGTCAACGATGAAATCAGTTAAAGATGAAATCAGTTAACGATGAAATCAGTTAAATGAAGACGAAATCAGTTAACGATGAAATCAGTTAAATGAAGATGAAATCAGTTAACGATGAAATCAGTTAAATGAAGATGAAATCAGTTAACGATGAAATCAGTTAACGATGAAATCAGTTAACGATGAAATCAGTTAAATGAAGATGAAATCAGTTAACGATGAAATCAGTTAACGATGAAATCAGTTAAATGAAGATGAAATCAGTTAACGATGAAATCAGTTAACGATGAAATCAGTTAACGATGGAATCAGTTAACGATGAAATCAGTTAACGATGAAATCAGTTAAATGAAGATGAAATCAGTTAACGATGAAATCAGTTAACGATGAAATCAGTTAAATGAAGATGAAATCAGTTAACGATGAAATCAGTTAAATGAAGAATGAAAATGAAATCAGTTAAATGAAGATGAAATCAGTTAACGATGAAATCAGTTAACGATGGAATCAGTTAACGATGGAATCAGTTAAATGAAGATGAAATCAGTTAACGATGAAATCAGTTAACGATGAAATCAGTTAAATGAAGATGAAATCAGTTAACGATGAAATCAGTTAAATGAAGATAAAATCAGTTAACGATGAAATCAGTTAACGATGAAATCAGTTAACGATGGAATCAGTTAACGATGAAATCAGTTAACGATGAAATCAGTTAAATGAAGATGAAATCAGTTAACGATGGAATCAGTTAAATGAAGATGAAATCAGTTAACGATGAAATCAGTTAACGATGAAATCAGTTAACGATGAAATCAGTTAACGATGAAATCAGTTAAATGAAGATGAAATCAGTTAACGATGAAATCAGTTAAATGAAGAATGAAAATGAAATCATTTAAATGAAGATGAAATCAGTTAACGATGAAATCAGTTAACGATGGAATCAGTTAAATGAAGATGAAATCAGTTAACGATGAAATCAGTTAACGATGAAATCAGTTAAATGAAGATGAAATCAGTTAACGATGAAATCAGTTAACGATGAAATCAGTTAAATGAAGATGAAATCAGTTAACGATGAAATCAGTTAACGATGAAATCAATTAAATGAAGATGAAATCAGTTAACGATGAAATCAGTTAAAAGAAGATGAAATCAGTTAACGATGAAATCAGTTAACGATGAAATCAGTTAAATGAAGATGAAATCAGTTAACGATGAAATCAGTTAAATGAAGAATGAAAATGAAATCAGTTAAATGAAGATGAAATCAGTTAACGATGAAATCAGTTAAATGAAGATGAAATCAGTTAACGATGTAATCAGTTAACGATGAAATCAGTTAACGATGGAATCAGTTAACGATGAAATAAGTTAACGATGAAATAAGTTAAATGAAGATGAAATCAGTTAACGATGAAATCAGTTAACAATGAAATCAGTTAAATGAAGATGAAATCAGTTAACGATGAAATCAGTTAACGATGAAATCAGTTAACGATGAAATCACTTAACGATGAAATCACTTAAATGAAGATGAAATCAGTTAACGATGAAATCAGTTAAAGATGAAATCAGTTAACGATGGAATCAGTTAACGATGAAATCAGTTAACGATGAAATCAGTTAAATGAAGATGAAATCAGTTAACGATGAAATCAGTTAACGATGAAATCAGTTAAATGAAGATGAAATCAGTTAACGATGAAATCAGTTAACGATGAAATCAGTTAACGATGAAATCAGTTAAATGAAGATGAAATCAGTTAACGATGAAATCAGTTAACGATGAAATCAGTTAAATGAAGATGAAATCAGTTAACGATGAAATCAGTTAAATGAAGATGAAATCAGTTAACGATGAAATCAGTTAAATGAAGATGAAATCAGTTAACGATGAAATCAGTTAACGATGGAATCAGTTAACGATGAAATCAGTTAACGATGAAATCAGTTAAATGAAGATGAAATCAGTTAACGATGAAATCAGTTAAATGAAGATGAAATCAGTTAACGATGAAATCAGTTAACGATGAAATCAGTTAACGATGGAATCAGTTAACGATGAAATCAGTTAACGATGAAATCAGTTAAATGAAGATGAAATCAGTTAACGATGAAATCAGTTAACGATGAAATCAGTTAACGATGAAATCAGTTAAATGAATATGAAATCAGTTAACGATGAAATCAGTTAACGATGAAATCAGTTAACGATGAAATCAGTTAACGATGAAATCAGTTAAATGAAGATGAAATCAGTTAACGATGAAATCAGTTAACGATGAAATCAGTTAAATGAAGATGAAATCAGTTAACGATGAAATCAGTTAAATGAAGATGAAATCAGTTAAATGAAGATGAAATCAGTTAACGATGAAATCAGTTAACGATGAAATCAGTTAAATGAAGATGAAATCAGTTAACGATGAAATCAGTTAACGATGAAATCAATTAAATGAAGATGAAATCAGTTAACGATGAAATCAGTTAACGATGAAATCAGTTAAATGAAGATGAAATCAGTTAAGGATGAAATCAGTTAACGATGAAATCAATTAAATGAAGATGAAATCAGTTAACGATGAAATCAGTTAAATGAAGATGAAATCAGTTAACGATGAAATCAGTTAAAGATGAAATCAGTTAACGATGGAATCAGTTAACGATGAAATCAGTTAACGATGAAATCAGTTAAATGAAGATGAAATCAGTTAACGATGAAATCAGTTAACGATGGAATCAGTTAAATGAAGATGAAATCAGTTAACGATGAAATCAGTTAACGATGAAATCAGTTAACGATGAAATCAGTTAAATGAAGATGAAATCAGTCAACGATGAAATCAGTTAAAGATGAAATCAGTTAACGATGAAATCAGTTAAATGAAGACGAAATCAGTTAACGATGAAATCAGTTAAATGAAGATGAAATCAGTTAACGATGAAATCAGTTAAATGAAGATGAAATCAGTTAACGATGAAATCAGTTAACGATGAAATCAGTTAACGATGAAATCAGTTAAATGAAGATGAAATCAGTTAACGATGAAATCACTTAACGATGAAATCAGTTAAATGAAGATGAAATCAGTTAACGATGAAATCAGTTAACGATGAAATCAGTTAACGATGGAATCAGTTAACGATGAAATCAGTTAACGATGAAATCAGTTAAATGAAGATGAAATCAGTTAACGATGAAATCAGTTAACGATGAAATCAGTTAAATGAAGATGAAATCAGTTAAATGAAGATGAAATCAGTTAACGATGAAATCAGTTAAATGAAGAATGAAAATGAAATCAGTTAAATGAAGATGAAATCAGTTAACGATGAAATCAGTTAACGATGGAATCAGTTAACGATGGAATCAGTTAAATGAAGATGAAATCAGTTAACGATGAAATCAGTTAACGATGAAATCAGTTAAATGAAGATGAAATCAGTTAACGATGAAATCAGTTAAATGAAGATGAAATCAGTTAACGATGAAATCAGTTAACGATGAAATCAGTTAACGATGGAATCAGTTAACGATGAAATCAGTTAACGATGAAATCAGTTAAATGAAGATGAAATCAGTTAACGATGGAATCAGTTAAATGAAGATGAAATCAGTTAACGATGAAATCAGTTAACGATGAAATCAGTTAACGATGAAATCAGTTAACGATGAAATCAGTTAAATGAAGATGAAATCAGTTAACGATGAAATCAGTTAAATGAAGAATGAAAATGAAATCAGTTAAATGAAGATGAAATCAGTTAACGATGAAATCAGTTAACGATGGAATCAGTTAAATGAAGATGAAATCAGTTAACGATGAAATCAGTTAACGATGAAATCAGTTAAATGAAGATGAAATCAGTTAACGATGAAATCAGTTAACGATGAAATCAGTTAAATGAAGATGAAATCAGTTAACGATGAAATCAGTTAACGATGAAATCAATTAAATGAAGATGAAATCAGTTAACGATGAAATCAGTTAAAAGAAGATGAAATCAGTTAACGATGAAATCAGTTAACGATGAAATCAGTTAAATGAAGATGAAATCAGTTAACGATGAAATCAGTTAAATGAAGAATGAAAATGAAATCAGTTAAATGAAGATGAAATCAGTTAACGATGAAATCAGTTAAATGAAGATGAAATCAGTTAACGATGTAATCAGTTAACGATGAAATCAGTTAACGATGGAATCAGTTAACGATGAAATCAGTTAACGATGAAATAAGTTAAATGAAGATGAAATCAGTTAACGATGAAATCAGTTAACAATGAAATCAGTTAAATGAAGATGAAATCAGTTAACGATGAAATCAGTTAACGATGAAATCAGTTAACGATGAAATCACTTAACGATGAAATCACTTAAATGAAGATGAAATCAGTTAACGATGAAATCAGTTAAAGATGAAATCAGTTAACGATGGAATCAGTTAACGATGAAATCAGTTAACGATGAAATCAGTTAAATGAAGATGAAATCAGTTAACGATGAAATCAGTTAACGATGAAATCAGTTAAATGAAGATGAAATCAGTTAACGATGAAATCAGTTAAATGAAGATGAAATCAGTTAACGATGAAATCAGTTAAATGAAGATGAAATCAGTTAACGATGAAATCAGTTAACGATGAAATCAGTTAACGATGGAATCAGTTAACGATGAAATCAGTTAACGATGAAATCAGTTAAATGAAGATGAAATCAGTTAACGATGAAATCAGTTAACGATGAAATCAGTTAACGATGAAATCAGTTAAATGAAGATGAAATCAGTTAACGATGAAATCAGTTAAATGAAGATGAAATCAGTTAACGATGAAATCAGTTAACGATGAAATCAGTTAACGATGGAATCAGTTAACGATGAAATCAGTTAACGATGAAATCAGTTAAATGAAGATGAAATCAGTTAACGATGAAATCAGTTAACGATGAAATCAGTTAACGATGAAATCAGTTAAATGAATATGAAATCAGTTAACGATGAAATCAGTTAACGATGAAATCAGTTAACGATGAAATCAGTTAAATGAAGATGAAATCAGTTAACGATGAAATCAGTTAAATGAAGATGAAATCAGTTAACGATGAAATCAGTTAACGATGAAATCAGTTAACGATGGAATCAGTTAAATGAAGATGAAATCAGTTAACGATGAAATCAGTTAACGATGAAATCAGTTAACGATGAAATCAGTTAAATGAAGATGAAATCAGTTAACGATGAAATCAGTTAAATGAAGATGAAATCAGTTAACGATGAAATCAGTTAAAGATGAAATCAGTTAACGATGAAATCAGTTAACGATGAAATCAGTTAAATGAAGATGAAATCAGTTAACGATGAAATCAGTTAAAGATGAAATCAGTTAACGATGAAATCAGTTAACGATGAAATCAGTTAAATGAAGATGAAATCAGTTAACGATGAAATCAGTTAACGATGAAATCAGTTAACGATGAAATCAGTTGAATGAAGATGAAATCAGTTAACGATGAAATCAGTTAACGATGAAATCAGTTAAATGAAGATGAAATCAGTTAACGATGAAATCAGTTAACGATGAAATCAGTTAACGATGAAATCAATTAAATGAAGATGAAATCAGTTAACGATGAAATCAGTTAAATGAAGAATGAAAATGAAATCAGTTAAATGAAGATGAAATCAGTTAACGATGAAATCAGTTAAATGAAGATGAAATCAGTTAACGATGAAATCAGTTAACGATGAAATCAGTTAACGATGAAATCAGTTAAATGAAGATGAAATCAGTTAACGATGAAATCAGTTAACGATGAAATCAGTTAAATGAAGATGAAATCAGTTAACGATGAAATCAGTTAAAGATGAAATCAGTTAACGATGAAATCAGTTAACGATGAAATCAGTTAAATGAAGATGAAATCAGTTAACGATGAAATCAGTTAACGATGGAATCAGTTAAATGAAGATGAAATCAGTTAATGATGAAATCAGTTAACGATGAAATCAGTTAACGATGAAATCAGTTAAATGAAGATGAAATCAGTTAACGATGAAATCAGTTAAATGAAGAATGAAAATGAAATCAGTTAAATGAAGATGAAATCAGTTAACGATGAAATCAGTTAACGATGAAATCAGTTAAATGAAGATGAAATCAGTTAACGATGAAATCAGTTAAAGATGAAATCAGTTAACGATGAAATCAGTTAACGATGAAATCAGTTAACGATGGAATCAGTTAAATGAAGATGAAATCAGTTAACGAAGAAATCAGTTAACGATGAAATCAGTTAAATGAAGATGAAATCAGTTAACGATGAAATCAGTTAAATGAAGATGAAATCAGTTAACGATGAAATCAGTTAACGATGAAATCAGTTAAATGAAGATGAAATCAGTTAACGATGAAATCAGTTAACGATGAAATCAATTAAATGAAGATGAAATCAGTTAACGATGAAATCAGTTAAAAGAAGATGAAATCAGTTAACGATGAAATCAGTTAACGATGAAATCAGTTAAATGAAGATGAAATCAGTTAACGATGAAATCAGTTAAATGAAGAATGAAAATGAAATCAGTTAAATGAAGATGAAATCAGTTAACGATGAAATCAGTTAAATGAAGATGAAATCAGTTAACGATGAAATCAGTTAACGATGAAATCAGTTAACGATGGAATCAGTTAACGATGAAATCAGTTAAATGAAGATGAAATCAGTTAACGATGAAATCAGTTAAAGATGAAATCAGTTAACGATGAAATCAGTTAACGATGGAATCAGTTAACGATGAAATCAGTTAACGATGAAATCAGTTAAATGAAGATGAAATCAGTTAACGATGAAATCAGTTAACGATGAAATCAATTAAATGAAGATGAAATCAGTTAACGATGAAATCAGTTAAATGAAGATGAAATCATTTAACGATGAAATCAGTTAAAGATGAAATCAGTTAACGATGAAATCAGTTAACGATGAAATCAGTTAACGATGAAATCAGTTAAATGAAGATGAAATCAGTTAACGATGAAATCAGTTAACGATGAAATCAGTTAACGATGAAATCAGTTAAATGAAGATGAAATCAGTTAACGATGAAATCAGTTAAATGAAGATGAAATCAGTTAACGATGAAATCAGTTAACGATGGAATCAGTTAACGATGAAATCAGTTAACGATGAAATCAGTTAACGATGAAATCAGTTAAATGAAGATGAAATCAGTTAACGATGAAATCAGTTAACGATGAAATCAGTTAAATGAAGATGAAATCAGTTAACGATGAAATCAGTTAAAGATGAAATCAGTTAACGATGAAATCAGTTAACGATGAAATCAGTTAACGATGGAATCAGTTAAATGAAGATGAAATCAGTTAACGATGAAATCAGTTAACGATGAAATCAGTTAAAGATGAAATCAGTTAAATGAAGATGAAATCAGTTAACGATGAAATCAGTTAACGATGAAATCAGTTAACGATGGAATCAGTTAACGATGAAATCAGTTAACGATGAAATCAGTTAAATGAAGATGAAATCAGTTAACGATGAAATCAGTTAACGATGGAATCAGTTAAATGAAGATGAAATCAGTTAACGATGAAATCAGTTAACGATGAAATCAGTTAACGATGAAATCAGTTAAATGAAGATGAAATCAGTTAACGATGAAATCAGTTAAATGAAGAATGAAAATGAAATCAGTTAAATGAAGATGAAATCAGTTAACGATGAAATCAGTTAACGATGAAATCAGTTAAATGAAGATGAAATCAGTTAACGATGAAATCAGTTAACGATGAAATCAGTTAACGATGGAATCAGTTAAATGAAGATGAAATCAGTTAACGATGAAATCAGTTAACGATGAAATCAGTTAAAAGAAGATGAAATCAGTTAACGATGAAATCAGTTAACGATGAAATCAGTTAACGATGAAATCAGTTAAATGAAGAATGAAAATGAAATCAGTTAAATGAAGATGAAATCAGTTAACGATGAAATCAGTTAAATGAAGATGAAATCAGTTAACGATGAAATCAGTTAACGATGGAATCAGTTAACGATGAAATCAGTTAACGATGGAATCAGTTAACGATGAAATCAGTTAACGATGAAATCAGTTAAATGAAGATGAAATCAGTTAACGATGAAATCAGTTAACGATGAAATCACTTAACGATGAAATCAGTTAAATGAAGATGAAATCAGTTAACGATGAAATCAGTTAAAGATGAAATCAGTTAACGATGAAATCAGTTAACGATGAAATCAGTTAACGATGAAATCAGTTAAATGAAGATGAAATCAGTTAACGATGAAATCAGTTAACAATGAAATCAGTTAACGATGAAATCAGTTAAATGAAGATGAAATCAGTTAACGATGAAATCAGTTAACGATGAAATCAGTTAACGATGAAATCAGTTAAATGAAGATGAAATCAGTTAACGATGAAATCAGTTAACGATGAAATCAGTTAAATGAAGATGAAATCAGTTAACGATGAAATCAGTTAACGATGGAATCAGTTAACGATGAAATCAGTTAACGATGAAATCAGTTAAATGAAGATGAAATCAGTTAACGATGAAATCAGTTAACGATGAAATCAGTTAACGATGAAATCAATTAAATGAAGATGAAATCAGTTAACGATGAAATCAGTTAAATGAAGATAAAATCAGTTAACGATGAAATCAGTTAAAGATGAAATCAGTTAGCGATGAAATCAGTTAACGATGAAATCAGTTAAATGAAGATGAAATCAGTTATCGATGAAATCAGTTAAATGAAGAATGAAAATGAAATCAGTTAAATGAAGATGAAATCAGTTAACGATGAAATCAGTTAACGATGAAATCAGTTAACGATGAAATCAGTTAAATGAAGATGAAATCAGTTAACGATGAAATCAGTTAACGATGGAATCAGTTAACGATGAAATCAGTTAAATGAAGATGAAATCAGTTAACGATGAAATCAGTTAACGATGAAATCAGTTAACGATGAAATCAGTTAAATGAAGATGAAATCAGTTAACGATGAAATCAGTTAAAGATGAAATCAGTTAACGATGAAATCAGTTAACGATGAAATCAGTTAAATGAAGATGAAATCAGTTAACGATGAAATCAGTTAACGATGAAATCAGTTAACGATGGAATCAGTTAAATGAAGATGAAATCAGTTAACGATGAAATCAGTTAACGATGAAATCAGTTAACGATGAAATCAGTTAACGATGAAATCAGTTAAATGAAGATGAAATCAGTTAACGATGAAATCAGTTAAATGAAGATGAAATCAGTTAACGATGAAATCAGTTAAAGATGAAATCAGTTAACGATGAAATCAGTTAACGATGAAATCAGTTAAATGAAGATGAAATCAGTTAACGATGAAATCAGTTAACGATGAAATCAGTTAACGATGAAATCAGTTAAATGAAGATGAAATCAGTTAACGATGAAATCAGTTAAATGAAGATGAAATCAGTTAACGATGAAATCAGTTAAAGATGAAATCAGTTAACGATGAAATCAGTTAACGATGAAATCAGTTAAATGAAGATGAAATCAGTTAACGATGAAATCAGTTAAATGAAGAATGAAAATGAAATCAGTTAAATGAAGATGAAATCAGTTAACGATGAAATCAGTTAAATGAAGATGAAATCAGTTAACGATGAAATCAGTTAACGATGAAATCAGTTAACGATGAAATCAGTTAACGATGGAATCAGTTAACGATGAAATCAGTTAACGATGAAATCATTTAAATGAAGATGAAATCAGTTAACGATGAAATCAGTTAACAATGAAATCAGTTAAATGAAGGTGAAATCAGTTAACGATGAAATCAGTTAACGATGAAATCAGTTAACGATGAAATCACTTAACGATGAAATCAGTTAAATGAAGATGAAATCAGTTAACGATGAAATCAGTTAAATGAAGATGAAATCAGTTAACGATGAAATCAGTTAACGATGAAATCAGTTAAATGAAGATGAAATCAGTTAACGATGAAATCAGTTAAAGATGAAATCAGTTAACGATGAAATCAGTTAACGATGAAATCAGTTAACGATGAAATCAATTAAATGAAGATGAAATCAGTTAACGATGAAATCAGTTAAATGAAGATGAAATCAGTTAACGATGAAATCAGTTAAAGATGAAATCAGTTAACGATGAAATCAGTTAACGATGAAATCAGTTAAATGAAGATGAAATCAGTTAACGATGAAATCAGTTAAATGAAGAATGAAAATGAAATCAGTTAAATGAAGATGAAATCAGTTAACGATGAAATCAGTTAACGATGAAATCAGTTAACGATGAAATCAGTTAAATGAAGATGAAATCAGTTAACAATGAAATCAGTTAAATGAAGATGAAATCAGTTAACGATGAAATCAGTTAACGATGAAATCAGTTAACGATGGAATCAGTTAACGATGAAATCAGTTAACGATGAAATCAGTTAAATGAAGATGAAATCAGTTAACGATGAAATCAGTTAACAATGAAATCAGTTAAATGAAGATGAAATCAGTTAACGATGAAATCAGTTAACGATGAAATCAGTTAACGATGAAATCACTTAACGATGAAATCAGTTAAATGAAGATGAAATCAGTTAACGATGAAATCAGTTAACGATGAAATCAGTTAACGATGGAATCAGTTAACGATGAAATCAGTTAACGATGAAATCAGTTAAATGAAGATGAAATCAGTTAACGATGAAATCAGTTAACGATGAAATCAGTTAAATGAAGATGAAATCAGTTAACGATGAAATCAGTTAAATGAAGAATGAAAATGAAATCAGTTAAATGAAGATGAAATCAGTTAACGATGAAATCAGTTAACGATGAAATCAGTTAACGATGAAATCAGTTAAATGAAGATGAAATCAGTTAACGATGAAATCAGTTAAATGAAAATGAAATCAGTTAAATGAAGATGAAATCAGTTAACGATGAAATCAGTTAACGATGGAATCAGTTAACGATGAAATCAGTTAACGATGAAATCAGTTAAATGAAGATGAAATCAGTTAACGATGAAATCAGTTAACGATGAAATCAGTTAACGATGAAATCAGTTAAATGAAGATGAAATCAGTTAACGATGAAATCAGTTAAAGATGAAATCAGTTAACGATGAAATCAGTTAACGATGAAATCAGTTAACGATGGAATCAGTTAAATGAAGATGAAATCAGTTAACGATGAAATCAGTTAACGATGAAATCAGTTAACGATGAAATCAGTTAAATGAAGATGAAATCAGTTAACGATGAAATCAGTTAAATGAAGATGAAATCAGTTAACGATGAAATCAGTTAACGATGGAATCAGTTAACGATGAAATCAGTTAACGATGAAATCAGTTAAATGAAGATGAAATCAGTTAACGATGAAATCAGTTAAAGATGAAATCAGTTAACGATGAAATCAGTTAACGATGAAATCAGTTAAATGAAGATGAAATCAGTTAACGATGAAATCAGTTAACGATGAAATCAGTTAACGATGAAATCAGTTAAATGAAGATGAAATCAGTTAACGATGAAATCAGTTAAATGAAGATGAAATCAGTTAACGATGAAATCAGTTAACGATGAAATCAGTTAACGATGGAATCAGTTAACGATGAAATCAGTTAACGATGAAATCAGTTAACGATGAAATCAGTTAAATGAAGATGAAATCAGTTAACGATGAAATCAGTTAACGATGAAATCAGTTAAATGAAGATGAAATCAGTTAACGATGAAATCAGTTAAAGATGAAATCAGTTAACGATGAAATCAGTTAACGATGAAATCAGTTAACGATGGAATCAGTTAAATGAAGATGAAATCAGTTAACGATGAAATCAGTTAACGATGAAATCAGTTAAAGATGAAATCAGTTAAATGAAGATGAAATCAGTTAACGATGAAATCAGTTAACGATGAAATCAGTTAACGATGGAATCAGTTAACGATGAAATCAGTTAACGATGAAATCAGTTAAATGAAGATGAAATCAGTTAACGATGAAATCAGTTAACGATGGAATCAGTTAAATGAAGATGAAATCAGTTAACGATGAAATCAGTTAACGATGAAATCAGTTAACGATGAAATCAGTTAAATGAAGATGAAATCAGTTAACGATGAAATCAGTTAAATGAAGAATGAAAATGAAATCAGTTAAATGAAGATGAAATCAGTTAACGATGAAATCAGTTAACGATGAAATCAGTTAAATGAAGATGAAATCAGTTAACGATGAAATCAGTTAACGATGAAATCAGTTAACGATGGAATCAGTTAAATGAAGATGAAATCAGTTAACGATGAAATCAGTTAACGATGAAATCAGTTAACGATGAAATCAGTTAAAAGAAGATGAAATCAGTTAACGATGAAATCAGTTAACGATGAAATCAGTTAACGATGAAATCAGTTAAATGAAGAATGAAAATGAAATCAGTTAAATGAAGATGAAATCAGTTAACGATGAAATCAGTTAAATGAAGATGAAATCAGTTAACGATGAAATCAGTTAACGATGGAATCAGTTAACGATGAAATCAGTTAACGATGAAATCAGTTAACGATGAAATCAGTTAAATGAAGATGAAATCAGTTAACGATGAAATCAGTTAACGATGAAATCACTTAACGATGAAATCAGTTAAATGAAGATGAAATCAGTTAACGATGAAATCAGTTAACGATGAAATCAGTTAACGATGAAATCAGTTAACGATGAAATCAGTTAACGATGAAATCAGTTAAATGAAGATGAAATCAGTTAACGATGAAATCAGTTAACAATGAAATCAGTTAACGATGAAATCAGTTAAATGAAGATGAAATCAGTTAACGATGAAATCAGTTAACGATGAAATCAGTTAACGATGAAATCAGTTAAATGAAGATGAAATCAGTTAACGATGAAATCAGTTAACGATGAAATCAGTTAAATGAAGATGAAATCAGTTAACGATGAAATCAGTTAACGATGGAATCAGTTAACGATGAAATCAGTTAACGATGAAATCAGTTAAATGAAGATGAAATCAGTTAACGATGAAATCAGTTAACGATGAAATCAGTTAACGATGAAATCAATTAAATGAAGATGAAATCAGTTAACGATGAAATCAGTTAAATGAAGATAAAATCAGTTAACGATGAAATCAGTTAAAGATGAAATCAGTTAGCGATGAAATCAGTTAACGATGAAATCAGTTAAATGAAGATGAAATCAGTTATCGATGAAATCAGTTAAATGAAGAATGAAAATGAAATCAGTTAAATGAAGATGAAATCAGTTAACGATGAAATCAGTTAACGATGAAATCAGTTAACGATGAAATCAGTTAAATGAAGATGAAATCAGTTAACGATGAAATCAGTTAACGATGGAATCAGTTAACGATGAAATCAGTTAAATGAAGATGAAATCAGTTAACGATGAAATCAGTTAACGATGAAATCAGTTAACGATGAAATCAGTTAAATGAAGATGAAATCAGTTAACGATGAAATCAGTTAAAGATGAAATCAGTTAACGATGAAATCAGTTAACGATGAAATCAGTTAAATGAAGATGAAATCAGTTAACGATGAAATCAGTTAACGATGAAATCAGTTAACGATGGAATCAGTTAAATGAAGATGAAATCAGTTAACGATGAAATCAGTTAACGATGAAATCAGTTAACGATGAAATCAGTTAAATGAAGATGAAATCAGTTAACGATGAAATCAGTTAAATGAAGATGAAATCAGTTAACGATGAAATCAGTTAAAGATGAAATCAGTTAACGATGAAATCAGTTAACGATGAAATCAGTTAAATGAAGATGAAATCAGTTAACGATGAAATCAGTTAACGATGAAATCAGTTAACGATGAAATCAGTTAAATGAAGATGAAATCAGTTAACGATGAAATCAGTTAACGATGAAATCAATTAAATGAAGATGAAATCAGTTAACGATGAAATCAGTTAACGATGAAATCAGTTAACGATGAAATCAATTAAATGAAGATGAAATCAGTTAACGATGAAATCAGTTAAATGAAGATGAAATCAGTTAACGATGAAATCAGTTAAAGATGAAATCAGTTAACGATGAAATCAGTTAACGATGAAATCAGTTAAATGAAGATGAAATCAGTTAACGATGAAATCAGTTAAATGAAGAATGAAAATGAAATCAGTTAAATGAAGATGAAATCAGTTAACGATGAAATCAGTTAAATGAAGATGAAATCAGTTAACGATGAAATCAGTTAACGATGAAATCAGTTAACGATGAAATCAGTTAACGATGGAATCAGTTAACGATGAAATCAGTTAACGATGAAATCATTTAAATGAAGATGAAATCAGTTAACGATGAAATCAGTTAACAATGAAATCAGTTAAATGAAGGTGAAATCAGTTAACGATGAAATCAGTTAACGATGAAATCAGTTAACGATGAAATCACTTAACGATGAAATCAGTTAAATGAAGATGAAATCAGTTAACGATGAAATCAGTTAAATGAAGATGAAATCAGTTAACGATGAAATCAGTTAACGATGAAATCAGTTAAATGAAGATGAAATCAGTTAACGATGAAATCAGTTAAAGATGAAATCAGTTAACGATGAAATCAGTTAACGATGAAATCAGTTAACGATGAAATCAGTTAAATGAAGATGAAATCAGTTAACGATGAAATCAGTTAAATGAAGAATGAAAATGAAATCAGTTAAATGAAGATGAAATCAGTTAACGATGAAATCAGTTAAATGAAGATGAAATCAGTTAACGATGAAATCAGTTAACGATGGAATCAGTTAACGATGAAATCAGTTAACGATGAAATCATTTAAATGAAGATGAAATCAGTTAACGATGAAATCAGTTAACAATGAAATCAGTTAAATGAAGATGAAATCAGTTAACGATGAAATCAGTTAACGATGAAATCAGTTAACGATGAAATCACTTAACGATGAAATCAGTTAAATGAAGATGAAATCAGTTAACGATGAAATCAGTTAAATGAAGATGAAATCAGTTAACGATGAAATCAGTTAACGATGAAATCAGTTAACGATGAAATCAGTTAAATGAAGATGAAATCAGTTAACGATGAAATCAGTTAAAGATGAAATCAGTTAACGATGAAATCAGTTAACGATGAAATCAGTTAAATGAAGATGAAATCAGTTAACGATGAAATCAGTTAACGATGGAATCAGTTAACGATGAAATCAGTTAACGATGAAATCAGTTAAATGAAGATGAAATCAGTTAACGATGAAATCAGTTAACGATGAAATCAGTTAACGATGAAATCAATTAAATGAAGATGAAATCAGTTAACGATGAAATCAGTTAAATGAAGATGAAATCAGTTAACGATGAAATCAGTTAAAGATGAAATCAGTTAACGATGAAATCAGTTAACGATGAAATCAGTTAAATGAAGATGAAATCAGTTAACGATGAAATCAGTTAAATGAAGAATGAAAATGAAATCAGTTAAATGAAGATGAAATCAGTTAACGATGAAATCAGTTAACGATGAAATCAGTTAACGATGAAATCAGTTAAATGAAGATGAAATCAGTTAACGATGAAATCAGTTAAATGAAGATGAAATCAGTTAACGATGAAATCAGTTAACGATGAAATCAGTTAACGATGGAATCAGTTAACGATGAAATCAGTTAACGATGAAATCAGTTAACGATGAAATCAGTTAAATGAAGATGAAATCAGTTAACGATGAAATCAGTTAACAATGAAATCAGTTAAATGAAGATGAAATCAGTTAACGATGAAATCAGTTAACGATGAAATCACTTAACGATGAAATCAGTTAAATGAAGATGAAATCAGTTAACGATGAAATCAGTTAACGATGAAATCAGTTAACGATGGAATCAGTTAACGATGAAATCAGTTAACGATGAAATCAGTTAAATGAAGATGAAATCAGTTAACGATGAAATCAGTTAACGATGAAATCAGTTAAATGAAGATGAAATCAGTTAACGATGAAATCAGTTAAATGAAGAATGAAAATGAAATCAGTTAAATGAAGATGAAATCAGTTAACGATGAAATCAGTTAACGATGAAATCAGTTAACGATGAAATCAGTTAAATGAAGATGAAATCAGTTAACGATGAAATCAGTTAAATGAAAATGAAATCAGTTAAATGAAGATGAAATCAGTTAACGATGAAATCAGTTAACGATGGAATCAGTTAACGATGAAATCAGTTAACGATGAAATCAGTTAAATGAAGATGAAATCAGTTAACGATGAAATCAGTTAACGATGAAATCAGTTAACGATGAAATCAGTTAAATGAAGATGAAATCAGTTAACGATGAAATCAGTTAAAGATGAAATCAGTTAACGATGAAATCAGTTAACGATGAAATCAGTTAACGATGGAATCAGTTAAATGAAGATGAAATCAGTTAACGATGAAATCAGTTAACGATGAAATCAGTTAACGATGAAATCAGTTAAATGAAGATGAAATCAGTTAACGATGAAATCAGTTAAATGAAGATGAAATCAGTTAACGATGAAATCAGTTAACGATGGAATCAGTTAACGATGAAATCAGTTAACGATGAAATCAGTTAAATGAAGATGAAATCAGTTAACGATGAAATCAGTTAACAATGAAATCAGTTAACGATGAAATCAGTTAACGATGAAATCAGTTAACGATGAAATCACTTAACGATGAAATCAGTTAAATGAAGATGAAATCAGTTAACGATGAAATCAGTTAAAGATGAAATCAGTTAACGATGGAATCAGTTAACGATGAAATCATTTAACAATGAAATCAGTTAAATGAAGATGAAATCAGTTAACGATGAAATCAGTTAACGATGAAATCAGTTAAATGAAGAATGAAAATGAAATCAGTTAAATGAAGATGAAATCAGTTAACGATGAAATCAGTTAAATGAAGATGAAATCAGTTAACGATGAAATCAGTTAACGATGAAATCAGTTCACGATGGAATCAGTTCACGATGAAATCAGTTAACGATGAAATCAGTTAAATGAAGATGAAATCAGTTAACGATGAAATCAGTTAAATGAAGATGAAATCAGTTAACGATGAAATCAGTTAAATGAAGAATGAAAATGAAATCAGTTAAATGAAGATGAAATCAGTTAACGATGAAATCAGTTAAATGAAGATGAAATCAGTTAACGATGAAATCAGTTAACGATGGAATCAGTTAACGATGAAATCAGTTAACGATGAAATCAGTTAAATGAAGATGAAATCAGTTAACGATGAAATCAGTTAACAATGAAATCAGTTAAATGAAGATGAAATCAGTTAACGATGAAATCAGTTAACGATGAAATCAGTTAACGATGAAATCACTTAACGATGAAATCAGTTAAATGAAGATGAAATCAGTTAACGATGAAATCAGTTAACGATGGAATCAGTTAACGATGAAATCAGTTAACGATGAAATCAGTTAAATGAAGATGAAATCAGTTAACGATGAAATCAGTTAACGATGAAATCAGTTAAATGAAGATGAAATCAGTTAACGATGAAATCAGTTAAAGATGAAATCAGTTAACGATGAAATCAGTTAAATGAAGATGAAATCAGTTAACGATGAAATCAGTTAAATGAAGATGAAATCAGTTAACGATGAAATCAGTTAACGATGGAATCAGTTAACGATGAAATCAGTTAACGATGAAATCAGTTAACGATGAAATCAGTTAAATGAAGATGAAATCAGTTAACGATGAAATCAGTTAACGATGAAATCAGTTAACGATGAAATCAGTTAACGATGAAATCAGTTAAATGAAGATGAAATCAGTTAACGATGAAATCAGTTAAAGATGAAATCAGTTAACGATGAAATCAGTTAACGATGAAATCAGTTAAATGAAGATGAAATCAGTTAACGATGAAATCAGTTAAATGAAGAATGAAAATGAAATCAGTTAAATGAAGATGAAATCAGTTAACGATGAAATCAGTTAACGATGAAATCAGTTAACGATGAAATCAGTTAAATGAAGATGAAATCAGTTAACGATGAAATCAGTTAAATGAAGATGAAATCAGTTAACGATGAAATCAGTTAACGATGAAATCAGTTAACGATGGAATCAGTTAACGATGAAATCAGTTAACGATGAAATCAGTTAAATGAAGATGAAATCACTTAACGATGAAATCAGTTAACAATGAAATCAGTTAAATGAAGATGAAATCAGTTAACGATGAAATCAGTTAACGATGAAATCAGTTAACGATGAAATCACTTAACGATGAAATCAGTTAAATGAAGATGAAATCAGTTAACGATGAAATCAGTTAAAGATGAAATCAGTTAACGATGGAATCAGTTAACGATGAAATCAGTTAAATGAAGATGAAATCAGTTAACGATGAAATCAGTTAACGATGAAATCAGTTAAATGAAGATGAAATCAGTTAACGATGAAATCAGTTAACGATGAAATCAGTTAAATGAAGATGAAATCAGTTAACGATGAAATCAGTTAAAGATGAAATCAGTTAACGATGAAATCAGTTAACGATGAAATCAGTTAAATGAAGATGAAATCAGTTAACGATGAAATCAGTTAACGATGAAATCAGTTAACGATGAAATCAGTTAAATGAAGATGAAATCAGTTAACGATGAAATCAGTTAAATGAAGATGAAATCAGTTAACGATGAAATCAGTTAAAGATGAAATCAGTTAACGATGAAATCAGTTAACGATGAAATCAGTTAACGATGAAATCAGTTAAATGAAGATGAAATCAGTTAACGATGAAATCAGTTAAATGAAGATGAAATCAGTTAACGATGAAATCAGTTAAAGATGAAATCAGTTAACGATGGAATCAGTTAACGATGAAATCAGTTAAATGAAGATGAAATCAGTTAACGATGAAATCAGTTAACGATGAAATCAGTTAAATGAAGATGAAATCAGTTAACGATGAAATCAGTTAAAGATGAAATCAGTTAACGATGAAATCAGTTAACGATGAAATCAGTTAAATGAAGAATGAAAATGAAATCAGTTAAATGAAGATGAAATCAGTTAACGATGAAATCAGTTAACGATGAAATCAGTTAAATGAAGATGAAATCAGTTAACGATGAAATCAGTTAAATGAAGATGAAATCAGTTAACGATGAAATCAGTTAAAGATGAAATCAGTTAACGATGAAATCAGTTAACGATGAAATCAGTTAACGATGAAATCAGTTAAATGAAGATGAAATCAGTTAACGATGAAATCAGTTAACGATGAAATCAGTTAAATGAAGATGAAATCAGTTAACGATGAAATCAGTTAACGATGAAATCAGTTAACGATGAAATCAGTTAAATGAAGATGAAATCAGTTAACGATGAAATCAGTTAACGATGAAATCAGTTAACGATGAAATCAATTAAATGAAGATGAAATCAGTTAACGATGAAATCAGTTAAATGAAGATGAAATCAGTTAACGATGAAATCAGTTAAAGATGAAATCAGTTAACGATGAAATCAGTTAACGATGTAATCAGTTAACGATGAAATCAGTTAACGATGAAATCAGTTAAATGAAGATGAAATCAGTTAACGATGAAATCAGTTAACAATGAAATCAGTTAAATGAAGATGAAATCAATTAACGATGAAATCAGTTAACGATGAAATCACTTAACGATGAAATCAGTTAAATGAAGATGAAATCAGTTAACGATGAAATCAGTTAAAGATGAAATCAGTTAACGATGGAATCAGTTAACGATGAAATCAGTTAACGATGAAATCAGTTAACGATGAAATCAGTTAAATGAAGATGAAATCAGTTAACGATGAAATCAGTTAACGATGAAATCAGTTAAATGAAGATGAAATCAGTTAACGATGAAATCAGTTAAAGATGAAATCAGTTAACGATGAAATCAGTTAACGATGAAATCAGTTAAATGAAGATGAAATCAGTTAACGATGAAATCAGTTAAAGATGAAATCAGTTAACGATGAAATCAGTTAACGATGAAATCAGTTAAATGAAGATGAAATCAGTTAACGATGAAATCAGTTAACGATGGAATCAGTTAACGATGAAATCAGTTAACGATGAAATCAGTTAAATGAAGATGAAATCAGTTAACGATGAAATCAGTTAACGATGAAATCAATTAAATGAAGATGAAATCAGTTAACGATGAAATCAGTTAAATGAAGATGAAATCATTTAACGATGAAATCAGTTAACGATGAAATCAGTTAACGATGAAATCAGTTAACGATGAAATCAGTTAAATGAAGATGAAATCAGTTAACGATGAAATCAGTTAAATGAAGAATGAAAATGAAATCAGTTAAATGAAGATGAAATCAGTTAACGATGAAATCAGTTAACGATGAAATCAGTTAACGATGAAATCAGTTAAATGAAGATGAAATCAGTTAACGATGAAATCAGTTAAATGAAGATGAAATCAGTTAACGATGAAATCAGTTAAAGATGAAATCAGTTAACGATGGAATCAGTTAACGATGAAATCAGTTAAATGAAGATGAAATCAGTTAACGATGAAATCAGTTAACGATGAAATCAGTTAAATGAAGATGAAATCAGTTAACGATGGAATCAGTTAACGATGAAATCAGTTAACGATGAAATCAGTTAAATGAAGATGAAATCAGTTAACGATGAAATCAGTTAACGATGAAATCAATTAACGATGAAATCAATTAAATGAAGATGAAATCAGTTAACGATGAAATCAGTTAAATGAAGATAAAATCAGTTAACGATGAAATCAGTTAAAGATGAAATCAGTTAACGATGAAATCAGTTAACGATGAAATCAGTTAAATGAAGATGAAATCAGTTAACGATGAAATCAGTTAAATGAAGAATGAAAATGAAATCAGTTAAATGAAGATGAAATCAGTTAACGATGAAATCAGTTAACGATGAAATCAGTTAACGATGAAATCAGTTAAATGAAGATGAAATCAGTTAACGATGAAATCAGTTAACGATGAAATCAGTTAACGATGAAATCAGTTAAATGAAGATGAAATCAGTTAACGATGAAATCAGTTAACGATGAAATCAGTTAACGATGAAATCCGTTAAATGAAGATGAAATCAGTTAACGATGAAATCAGTTAAATGAAGATGAAATCAGTTAACGATGAAATCAGTTAAAGATGAAATCAGTTAACGATGAAATCAGTTAACGATGAAATCAGTTAAATGAAGATGAAATCAGTTAACGATGAAATCAGTTAACGATGAAATCAGTTAACGATGAAATCAGTTAAATGAAGATGAAATCAGTTAACGATGAAATCAGTTAACGATGAAATCAATTAAATGAAGATGAAATCAGTTAACGATGAAATCAGTTAACGATGAAATCAGTTAAATGAAGATGAAATCAGTTAACGATGAAATCAATTAAATGAAGATGAAATCAGTTAACGATGAAATCAGTTAAATGAAGATGAAATCAGTTAACGATGAAATCAGTTAAAGATGAAATCAGTTAACGATGAAATCAGTTAAATGAAGATGAAATCAGTTAACGATGAAATCAGTTAAATGAAGAATGAAAATGAAATCAGTTAAATGAAGATGAAATCAGTTAACGATGAAATCAGTTAAATGAAGATGAAATCAGTTAACGATGAAATCAGTTAACGATGAAATCAGTTAACAATGAAATCAGTTAAATGAAGATGAAATCAGTTAACGATGAAATCAGTTAACGATGAAATCAGTTAACGATGAAATCAGTTAACGATGAAATCACTTAACGATGAAATCAGTTAAATGAAGATGAAATCAGTTAACGATGAAATCAGTTAAAGATGAAATCAGTTAACGATGGAATCAGTTAACGATGAAATCAGTTAACGATGAAATCAGTTAAATGAAGATGAAATCAGTTAACGATGAAATCAGTTAACGATGAAATCAGTTAAATGAAGATGAAATCAGTTAACGATGAAATCAGTTAAAGATGAAATCAGTTAACGATGAAATCAGTTAACGATGAAATCAGTTAAATGAAGATGAAATCAGTTAACGATGAAATCAGTTAACGATGAAATCAGTTAACGATGGAATCAGTTAAATGAAGATGAAATCAGTTAACGATGAAATCAGTTAACGATGAAATCAGTTAACGATGAAATCAGTTAAATGAAGATGAAATCAGTTAACGATGAAATCAGTTAAATGAAGATGAAATCAGTTAACGATGAAATCAGTTAACGATGAAATCAGTTAAATGAAGATGAAATCAGTTAACGATGAAATCAGTTAACAATGAAATCAGTTAACGATGAAATCAGTTAAATGAAGATGAAATCAGTTAACGATGAAATCAGTTAACGATGAAATCAATTAAATGAAGATGAAATCAGTTAACGATGAAATCAGTTAACGATGAAATCAGTTAAATGAAGATGAAATCAGTTAACGATGAAATCAGTTAACGATGAAATCAATTAAATGAAGATGAAATCAGTTAACGATGAAATCAGTTAAATGAAGATGAAATCAGTTAACGATGAAATCAGTTAAAGATGAAATCAGTTAACGATGAAATCAGTTAAATGAAGATGAAATCAGTTAACGATGAAATCAGTTAAATGAAGAATGAAAATGAAATCAGTTAAATGAAGATGAAATCAGTTAACGATGAAATCAGTTAAATGAAGATGAAATCAGTTAACGATGAAATCAGTTAACGATGAAATCAGTTAACAATGAAATCAGTTAAATGAAGATGAAATCAGTTAACGATGAAATCAGTTAACGATGAAATCAGTTAACGATGAAATCACTTAACGATGAAATCAGTTAAATGAAGATGAAATCAGTTAACGATGAAATCAGTTAAAGATGAAATCAGTTAACGATGGAATCAGTTAACGATGAAATCAGTTAACGATGAAATCAGTTAAATGAAGATGAAATCAGTTAACGATGAAATCAGTTAACGATGAAATCAGTTAAATGAAGATGAAATCAGTTAACGATGAAATCAGTTAAAGATGAAATCAGTTAACGATGAAATCAGTTAACGATGAAATCAGTTAAATGAAGATGAAATCAGTTAACGATGAAATCAGTTAACGATGAAATCAGTTAACGATGGAATCAGTTAAATGAAGATGAAATCAGTTAACGATGAAATCAGTTAACGATGAAATCAGTTAACGATGAAATCAGTTAAATGAAGATGAAATCAGTTAACGATGAAATCAGTTAAATGAAGATGAAATCAGTTAACGATGAAATCAGTTAACGATGAAATCAGTTAAATGAAGATGAAATCAGTTAACGATGAAATCAGTTAACAATGAAATCAGTTAACGATGAAATCAGTTAACGATGAAATCAGTTAACGATGAAATCAGTTAACGATGAAATCACTTAACGATGAAATCAGTTAAATGAAGATGAAATCAGTTAACGATGAAATCAGTTAAAGATGAAATCAGTTAACGATGGAATCAGTTAACGATGAAATCAGTTAACGATGAAATCAGTTAAATGAAGATGAAATCAGTTAACGATGAAATCAGTTAACGATGAAATCAGTTAAATGAAGAATGAAAATGAAATCAGTTAAATGAAGATGAAATCAGTTAACGATGAAATCAGTTAAATGAAGATGAAATCAGTTAACGATGAAATCAGTTAACGATGAAATCAGTTAACGATGGAATCAGTTAACGATGAAATCAGTTAACGATGAAATCAGTTAAATGAAGATGAAATCAGTTAACGATGAAATCAGTTAAATGAAGATGAAATCAGTTAACGATGAAATCAGTTAAAGATGAAATCAGTTAACGATGAAATCAGTTAACGATGAAATCAGTAAAATGAAGACGAAATCAGTTAAATGAAGATGAAATCAGTTAACGATGAAATCAGTTAACGATGAAATCAGTTAAATGAAGATGAAATCAGTTAACGATGAAATCAGTTAACGATGGAATCAGTTAAATGAAGATGAAATCAGTTAACGATGAAATCAGTTAAATGAAGATGAAATCAGTTAACGATGAAATCAGTTAACGATGAAATCAGTTAAATGAAGATGAAATCAGTTAACGATGAAATCAGTTAACGATGAAATCAGTTAACGATGAAATCAATTAACGATGAAATCAGTTAAATGAAGATGAAATCAGTTAACGATGAAATCAGTTAAAGATGAAATCAGTTAAATGAAGAATGAAGATGAAATCAGTTAACGATGAAATCAGTTAAATGAAGATGAAATCAGTTAACGATGAAATCAGTTAACGATGAAATCAGTTAAATGAAGAATGAAAATGAAATCAGTTAAATGAAGATGAAATCAGTTAACGATGAAATCAGTTAACGATGGAATCAGTTAACGATGGAATCAGTTAAATGAAGATGAAATCAGTTAACGATGAAATCAGTTAAATGAAGATGAAATCAGTTAACGATGAAATCAGTTAAAGATGAAATCAGTTAACGATGAAATCAGTTAACGATGAAATCAGTTAAATGAAGATGAAATCAGTTAACGATGAAATCAGTTAACGATGAAATCAGTTAAATGAAGATGAAATCAGTTAAATTAAGATGAAATCAGTTAACGATGAAATCAGTTAACGATGAAATCAGTTAAATGAAGATGAAATCAGTTAACGATGGAATCAGTTAAATGAAGATGAAATCAGTTAAATGAAGATGAAATCAGTTAAATGAAGATGAAATCAGTTAACGATGAAATCAGTTAAATGAAGATGAAATCAGTTAAATGAAGATGAAATCAGTTAAAGATGAAATCAGTTAACGATGAAATCAGTTAACGATGAAATCAGTTAAATGAAGATGAAATCAGTTAACGATGAAATCAGTTAACGATGAAATCAATTAACGATGAAATCAGTTAAATGAAGATGAAATCAGTTAACGATGAAATCAGTTAAAGATGAAATCAGTTAAATGAAGAATGAAGATGAAATCAGTTAACGATGAAATCAGTTAACGATGAAATCAGTTAACGATGAAATCAGTTAAATGAAGAATGAAAATGAAATCAGTTAAATGAAGATGAAATCAGTTAACGATGAAATCAGTTAACGATGAAATCAGTTAACGATGGAATCAGTTAAATGAAGATGAAATCAGTTAACGATGAAATCAGTTAACGATGGAATCAGTTAACGATGAGATCAGTTAACGATGAAATCAGTTAACGATGAAATCAGTTAAATGAAGATGAAATCAGTTCACGGTGAAATCAGTTAACGATGGAATCAGTTAACGATGAGATCAGTTAACGATGAAATCAGTTAACGATGAAATCAGTTAAATGAAGATGAAATCAGTTAACGATGAAATCAGTTAACGATGGAATCAGTTAAATGAAGATGAAATCAGTTAACGATGAAATCAGTTAAATGAAGATGAAATCAGTTAACGATGAAATCAGTTAACGATGAAATCAGTTAAATGAAGATGAAATCAGTTAACGATGAAATCAGTTAACGATGAAATCAGTTAACGATGAAATCAGTTAAATGAAGATGAAATCAGTTAACGATGAAATCAGTTAACGATGAAATCAGTTAAATGAAGAATGAAAATGAAATCAGTTAAATGAAGATGAAATCAGTTAACGATGAAATCAGTTAACGATGAAATCAGTTAAATGAAGATGAAATCAGTTAACGATGAAATCAGTTAACGATGAAATCAGTTAAATGAAGATGAAATCAGTTAACGATGAAATCAGTTAACGATGAAATCAGTTAACGATGGAATCAGTTAAATGAAGATGAAATCAGTTAACGATGAAATCAGTTAACGATGAAATCAGTTAAATGAAGATGAAATCAGTTAACGATGAAATCAGTTAAATGAAGATGAAATCAGTTAACGATGAAATCAGTTAACGATGAAATCAGTTAACGATGAAATCAGTTAAATGAAGATGAAATCAGTTAACGATGAAATCAGTTAACGATGAAATCAGTTAAATGAAGATGAAATCAGTTAACGATGAAATCAGTTAACGATGAAATCAGTTAACGATGAAATCAGTTAACGATGGAATCAGTTAACGATGAAATCAGTTAACGATGAAATCAGTTAAATGAAGATGAAATCAGTTAACGATGAAATCAGTTAACGATGAAATCAGTTAAATGAAGATGAAATCAGTTAACGATGAAATCAGTTAACGATGAAATCAGTTAACGATGAAATCACTTAACGATGAAATCAGTTAAATGAAGATGAAATCAGTTAACGATGAAATCAGTTAAATGAAGATGAAATCAGTTAACGATGAAATCAGTTAAAGATGAAATCAGTTAACGATGGAATCAGTTAACGATGAAATCAGTTAAATGAAGATGAAATCAGTTAAATGAAGATGAAATCAGTTAACGATGAAATCAGTTAAAGATGAAATCAGTTAACGATGAAATCAGTTAACGATGAAATCAGTTAAATGAAGATGAAATCAGTTAACGATGAAATCAGTTAAAGATGAAATCAGTTAACGATGAAATCAGTTAACGATGGAATCAGTTAACGATGAAATCAGTTAAATGAAGATGAAATCAGTTAACGATGAAATCAGTTAAAGATGAAATCAGTTAACGATGAAATCAGTTAACGATGAAATCAGTTAAATGAAGATGAAATCAGTTAACGATGAAATCAGTTAAAGATGAAATCAGTTAACGATGAAATCAGTTAACGATGGAATCAGTTAAATGAAGATGAAATCAGTTAACGATGAAATCAGTTAAAGATGAAATCAGTTAACGATGAAATCAGTTAACGATGAAATCAGTAAAATGAAGACGAAATCAGTTAAATGAAGATGAAATCAGTTAACGATGAAATCAGTTAACGATGAAATCAGTTAAATGAAGATGAAATCAGTTAACGATGAAATCAGTTAACGATGGAATCAGTTAAATGAAGATGAAATCAGTTAACGATGAAATCAGTTAAATGAAGATGAAATCAGTTAACGATGAAATCAGTTAACGATGAAATCAGTTAAATGAAGATGAAATCAGTTAACGATGAAATCAGTTAACGATGAAATCAGTTAAATGAAGATGAAATCAGTTAACGATGAAATCAGTTAACGATGAAATCAGTTAAATGAAGAATGAAAATGAAATCAGTTAAATGAAGATGAAATCAGTTAACGATGAAATCAGTTAACGATGGAATCAGTTAACGATGGAATCAGTTAAATGAAGATGAAATCAGTTAACGATGAAATCAGTTAAATGAAGATGAAATCAGTTAACGATGAAATCAGTTAAAGATGAAATCAGTTAACGATGAAATCAGTTAACGATGAAATCAGTTAAATGAAGATGAAATCAGTTAACGATGAAATCAGTTAACGATGAAATCAGTTAAATGAAGATGAAATCAGTTAAATTAAGATGAAATCAGTTAACGATGAAATCAGTTAACGATGAAATCAGTTAAATGAAGATGAAATCAGTTAAATGAAGATGAAATCAGTTAAAGATGAAATCAGTTAACGATGAAATCAGTTAACGATGAAATCAGTTAAATGAAGATGAAATCAGTTAACGATGAAATCAGTTAACGATGAAATCAGTTAACGATGAAATCAATTAACGATGAAATCAGTTAAATGAAGATGAAATCAGTTAACGATGAAATCAGTTAAAGATGAAATCAGTTAAATGAAGAATGAAGATGAAATCAGTTAACGATGAAATCAGTTAAATGAAGATGAAATCAGTTAACGATGAAATCAGTTAACGATGAAATCAGTTAAATGAAGAATGAAAATGAAATCAGTTAAATGAAGATGAAATCAGTTAACGATGAAATCAGTTAACGATGGAATCAGTTAACGATGGAATCAGTTAAATGAAGATGAAATCAGTTAACGATGAAATCAGTTAAATGAAGATGAAATCAGTTAACGATGAAATCAGTTAAAGATGAAATCAGTTAACGATGAAATCAGTTAACGATGAAATCAGTTAAATGAAGATGAAATCAGTTAACGATGAAATCAGTTAACGATGAAATCAGTTAAATGAAGATGAAATCAGTTAAATTAAGATGAAATCAGTTAACGATGAAATCAGTTAACGATGAAATCAGTTAAATGAAGATGAAATCAGTTAAAGATGAAATCAGTTAACGATGAAATCAGTTAACGATGAAATCAGTTAAATGAAGATGAAATCAGTTAACGATGAAATCAGTTAACGATGAAATCAGTTAACGATGAAATCAATTAACGATGAAATCAGTTAAATGAAGATGAAATCAGTTAACGATGAAATCAGTTAAAGATGAAATCAGTTAAATGAAGAATGAAGATGAAATCAGTTAACGATGAAATCAGTTAAATGAAGATGAAATCAGTTAACGATGAAATCAGTTAACGATGAAATCAGTTAACGATGAAATCAGTTAAATGAAGATGAAATCAGTTAAAGATGAAATCAGTTAACGATGAAATCAGTTAACGATGAAATCAGTTAAATGAAGATGAAATCAGTTAACGATGAAATCAGTTAACGATGAAATCAATTAACGATGAAATCAGTTAAATGAAGATGAAATCAGTTAACGATGAAATCAGTTAACGATGAAATCAGTTAAATGAAGAATGAAGATGAAATCAGTTAACGATGAAATCAGTTAACGATGAAATCAGTTAACGATGAAATCAGTTAAATGAAGATGAAATCAGTTAACGATGAAATCAGTTAACGATGAAATCAGTTAAATGAAGATGAAATCAGTTAACGATGAAATCAGTTAACGATGAAATCAGTTAAATGAAGATGAAATCAGTTAACGATGAAATCAGTTAACGATGAAATCAGTTAACGATGAAATCACTTAACGATGAAATCAGTTAAATGAAGATGAAATCAGTTAACGATGAAATCAGTTAAATGAAGATGAAATCAGTTAACGATGAAATCAGTTAAAGATGAAATCAGTTAACGATGGAATCAGTTAACGATGAAATCAGTTAACGATGAAATCAGTTAACGATGAAATCAGTTAACGATGAAATCAGTTAAAGATGAAATCAGTTAAATGAAGATGAAATCAGTTAACGATGAAATCAGTTAAATGAAGATGAAATCAGTTAACGATGAAATCAGTTAACGATGAAATCAGTTAACGATGGAATCAGTTAACGATGAAATCAGTTAACGATGAAATCAGTTAAATGAAGATGAAATCAGTTAACGATGAAATCAGTTAACGATGAAATCAGTTAACGATGAAATCAATTAAATGAAGATGAAATCAGTTAACGATGAAATCAGTTAAATGAAGATGAAATCAGTTAACGATGAAATCAGTTAAAGATGAAATCAGTTAACGATGAAATCAGTTAACGATGAAATCAGTTAAATGAAGATGAAATCAGTTAACGATGAAATCAGTTAAAGATGAAATCAGTTAACGATGAAATCAGTTAACGATGGAATCAGTTAAATGAAGATGAAATCAGTTAAATGAAGATGAAATCAGTTAAATGAAGATGAAATCAGTTAACGATGAAATCAGTTAAATGAAGATGAAATCAGTTAAATGAAGATGAAATCAGTTAACGATGAAATCAGTTAACGATGAAATCAATTAACGATGAAATCAGTTAAATGAAGATGAAATCAGTTAACGATGAAATCAGTTAAAGATGAAATCAGTTAAATGAAGAATGAAGATGAAATCAGTTAACGATGAAATCAGTTAACGATGAAATCAGTTAAATGAAGATGAAATCAGTTAACGATGAAATCAGTTAAATGAAGATGAAATCAGTTAACGATGAAATCAGTTAACGATGAAATCAGTTAACGATGAAATCAGTTAAATGAAGATGAAATCAGTTAACGATGAAATCAGTTAACGATGAAATCAGTTAAATGAAGATGAAATCAGTTAACGATGAAATCAGTTAAATGAAGATGAAATCAGTTAACGATGAAATCAGTTAACGATGGAATCAGTTAACGATGAAATCAGTTAACGATGAAATCAGTTAAATGAAGATGAAATCAGTTAACGATGAAATCAGTTAACGATGAAATCAGTTAAATGAAGATGAAATCAGTTAACGATGAAATCAGTTAACGATGAAATCAGTTAACGATGAAATCACTTAACGATGAAATCAGTTAAATGAAGATGAAATCAGTTAACGATGAAATCAGTTAAATGAAGATGAAATCAGTTAACGATGAAATCAGTTAAAGATGAAATCAGTTAACGATGGAATCAGTTAACGATGAAATCAGTTAAATGAAGATGAAATCAGTTAAATGAAGATGAAATCAGTTAACGATGAAATCAGTTAAAGATGAAATCAGTTAACGATGAAATCAGTTAACGATGAAATCAGTTAAATGAAGATGAAATCAGTTAACGATGAAATCAGTTAAAGATGAAATCAGTTAACGATGAAATCAGTTAACGATGGAATCAGTTAACGATGAAATCAGTTAAATGAAGATGAAATCAGTTAACGATGAAATCAGTTAAAGATGAAATCAGTTAACGATGAAATCAGTTAACGATGAAATCAGTTAAATGAAGATGAAATCAGTTAACGATGAAATCAGTTAAAGATGAAATCAGTTAACGATGAAATCAGTTAACGATGGAATCAGTTAAATGAAGATGAAATCAGTTAACGATGAAATCAGTTAAAGATGAAATCAGTTAACGATGAAATCAGTTAACGATGAAATCAGTAAAATGAAGACGAAATCAGTTAAATGAAGATGAAATCAGTTAACGATGAAATCAGTTAACGATGAAATCAGTTAAATGAAGATGAAATCAGTTAAAGATGAAATCAGTTAACGATGAAATCAGTTAACGATGGAATCAGTTAAATGAAGATGAAATCAGTTAACGATGAAATCAGTTAAATGAAGATGAAATCAGTTAACGATGAAATCAGTTAACGATGAAATCAGTTAAATGAAGATGAAATCAGTTAACGATGAAATCAGTTAAATGAAGATGAAATCAGTTAACGATGAAATCAGTTAACGATGAAATCAGTTAAATGAAGATGAAATCAGTTAAATGAAGATGAAATCAGTTAACGATGAAATCAGTTAACGATGAAATCAGTTAAATGAAGATGAAATCAGTTAACGATGAAATCAGTTAACGATGAAATCAGTTAAATGAAGATGAAATCAGTTAACGATGAAATCAGTTAACGATGAAATCAGTTAACGATGAAATCAGTTAAATGAAGATGAAATCAGTTAACGATGAAATCAGTTAAAGATGAAATCAGTTAACGATGAAATCAGTTAAATGAAGATGAAATCAGTTAACGATGAAATCAGTTAAATGAAGATGAAATCAGTTAACGATGAAATCAGTTAAATGAAGATGAAATCAGTTAACGATGAAATCAGTTAACGATGAAATCAGTTAACGATGGAATCAGTTAAATGAAGATGAAATCAGTTAACGATGAAATCAGTTAACGATGAAATCAGTTAAATGAAGATGAAATCAGTTAACGATGAAATCAGTTAACGATGAAATCAGTTAACGATGGAATCAGTTAAATGAAGATGAAATCAGTTAACGATGAAATCAGTTAACGATGAAATCAGTTAAATGAAGATGAAATCAGTTAACGATGAAATCAGTTAACGATGAAATCAGTTAAATGAAGATGAAATCAGTTAACGATGAAATCAGTTAACGATGAAATCAGTTAACGATGGAATCAGTTAAATGAAGATGAAATCAGTTAACGATGAAATCAGTTAAATGAAGATGAAATCAGTTAACGATGAAATCAGTTAACGATGAAATCAGTTAACGATGAAATCACTTAACGATGAAATCAGTTAAATGAAGATGAAATCAGTTAACGATGAAATCAGTTAAATGAAGATGAAATCAGTTAACGATGAAATCAGTTAAAGATGAAATCAGTTAACGATGGAATCAGTTAACGATGAAATCAGTTAAATGAAGATGAAATCAGTTAAATGAAGATGAAATCAGTTAACGATGAAATCAGTTAACGATGAAATCAGTTAAAGATGAAATCAGTTAACGATGAAATCAGTTAAATGAAGATGAAATCAGTTAACGATGAAATCAGTTAACGATGAAATCAGTTAAATGAAGATGAAATCAGTTAACGATGAAATCAGTTAACGATGGAATCAGTTAACGATGAAATCAGTTAACGATGAAATCAGTTAAATGAAGATGAAATCAGTTAACGATGAAATCAGTTAACGATGAAATCAATTAACGATGAAATCAATTAAATGAAGATGAAATCAGTTAACGATGAAATCAGTTAAATGAAGATGAAATCAGTTAACGATGAAATCAGTTAAAGATGAAATCAGTTAACGATGAAATCAGTTAACGATGAAATCAGTTAAATGAAGATGAAATCAGTTAACGATGAAATCAGTTAAAGATGAAATCAGTTAACGATGAAATCAGTTAACGATGGAATCAGTTAACGATGAAATCAGTTAAATGAAGATGAAATCAGTTAACGATGAAATCAGTTAAAGATGAAATCAGTTAACGATGAAATCAGTTAACGATGAAATCAGTTAAATGAAGATGAAATCAGTTAACGATGAAATCAGTTAACGATGGAATCAGTTAAATGAAGATGAAATCAGTTAACGATGAAATCAGTTAAAGATGAAATCAGTTAACGATGAAATCAGTTAACGATGAAATCAGTTAAATGAAGATGAAATCAGTTAAATGAAGATGAAATCAGTTAACGATGAAATCAGTTAACGATGAAATCAGTTAAATGAAGATGAAATCAGTTAAAGATGAAATCAGTTAACGATGAAATCAGTTAACGATGAAATCAGTTAAATGAAGATGAAATCAGTTAACGATGAAATCAGTTAACGATGAAATCAATTAACGATGAAATCAGTTAAATGAAGATGAAATCAGTTAACGATGAAATCAGTTAACGATGAAATCAGTTAAATGAAGAATGAAGATGAAATCAGTTAACGATGAAATCAGTTAACGATGAAATCAGTTAACGATGAAATCAGTTAAATGAAGATGAAATCAGTTAACGATGAAATCAGTTAACGATGAAATCAGTTAAATGAAGATGAAATCAGTTAACGATGAAATCAGTTAACGATGAAATCAGTTAAATGAAGATGAAATCAGTTAACGATGAAATCAGTTAACGATGAAATCAGTTAACGATGAAATCACTTAACGATGAAATCAGTTAAATGAAGATGAAATCAGTTAACGATGAAATCAGTTAAATGAAGATGAAATCAGTTAACGATGAAATCAGTTAAAGATGAAATCAGTTAACGATGGAATCAGTTAACGATGAAATCAGTTAACGATGAAATCAGTTAACGATGAAATCAGTTAACGATGAAATCAGTTAACGATGAAATCAGTTAAATGAAGATGAAATCAGTTAACGATGAAATCAGTTAAATGAAGATGAAATCAGTTAACGATGAAATCAGTTAACGATGAAATCAGTTAACGATGGAATCAGTTAACGATGAAATCAGTTAACGATGAAATCAGTTAAATGAAGATGAAATCAGTTAACGATGAAATCAGTTAACGATGAAATCAATTAAATGAAGATGAAATCAGTTAACGATGAAATCAGTTAAATGAAGATGAAATCAGTTAACGATGAAATCAGTTAAAGATGAAATCAGTTAACGATGAAATCAGTTAAATGAAGATGAAATCAGTTAACGATGAAATCAGTTAAAGATGAAATCAGTTAACGATGAAATCAGTTAACGATGGAATCAGTTAAATGAAGATGAAATCAGTTAAATGAAGATGAAATCAGTTAAATGAAGATGAAATCAGTTAACGATGAAATCAGTTAAATGAAGATGAAATCAGTTAAATGAAGATGAAATCAGTTAAAGATGAAATCAGTTAACGATGAAATCAGTTAACGATGAAATCAGTTAACGATGAAATCAGTTAAATGAAGATGAAATCAGTTAACGATGAAATCAGTTAACGATGAAATCAATTAACGATGAAATCAGTTAAATGAAGATGAAATCAGTTAACGATGAAATCAGTTAAAGATGAAATCAGTTAAATGAAGAATGAAGATGAAATCAGTTAACGATGAAATCAGTTAACGATGAAATCAGTTAACGATGAAATCAGTTAAATGAAGAATGAAAATGAAATCAGTTAAATGAAGATGAAATCAGTTAACGATGAAATCAGTTAACGATGAAATCAGTTAACGATGGAATCAGTTAAATGAAGATGAAATCAGTTCACGGTGAAATCAGTTAACGATGGAATCAGTTAACGATGAGATCAGTTAACGATGAAATCAGTTAACGATGAAATCAGTTAAATGAAGATGAAATCAGTTAACGATGAAATCAGTTAACGATGGAATCAGTTAAATGAAGATGAAATCAGTTAACGATGAAATCAGTTAAATGAAGATGAAATCAGTTAACGATGAAATCAGTTAACGATGAAATCAGTTAAATGAAGATGAAATCAGTTAACGATGAAATCAGTTAACGATGAAATCAGTTAACGATGAAATCAGTTAAATGAAGATGAAATCAGTTAACGATGAAATCAGTTAACGATGAAATCAGTTAAATGAAGAATGAAAATGAAATCAGTTAAATGAAGATGAAATCAGTTAACGATGAAATCAGTTAACGATGAAATCAGTTAAATGAAGATGAAATCAGTTAACGATGAAATCAGTTAACGATGAAATCAGTTAACGATGAAATCAGTTAAATGAAGATGAAATCAGTTAACGATGAAATCAGTTAACGATGAAATCAGTTAACGATGAAATCAGTTAACGATGGAATCAGTTAAATGAAGATGAAATCAGTTAACGATGAAATCAGTTAACGATGAAATCAGTTAAATGAAGATGAAATCAGTTAACGATGAAATCAGTTAAATGAAGATGAAATCAGTTAACGATGAAATCAGTTAACGATGAAATCAGTTAACGATGAAATCAGTTAAATGAAGATGAAATCAGTTAACGATGAAATCAGTTAACGATGAAATCAGTTAAATGAAGATGAAATCAGTTAACGATGAAATCAGTTAAATGAAGATGAAATCAGTTAACGATGAAATCAGTTAACGATGGAATCAGTTAACGATGAAATCAGTTAACGATGAAATCAGTTAAATGAAGATGAAATCAGTTAACGATGAAATCAGTTAACGATGAAATCAGTTAAATGAAGATGAAATCAGTTAACGATGAAATCAGTTAACGATGAAATCAGTTAACGATGAAATCACTTAACGATGAAATCAGTTAAATGAAGATGAAATCAGTTAACGATGAAATCAGTTAAATGAAGATGAAATCAGTTAACGATGAAATCAGTTAAAGATGAAATCAGTTAACGATGGAATCAGTTAACGATGAAATCAGTTAAATGAAGATGAAATCAGTTAAATGAAGATGAAATCAGTTAACGATGAAATCAGTTAAAGATGAAATCAGTTAACGATGAAATCAGTTAAATGAAGATGAAATCAGTTAACGATGAAATCAGTTAAAGATGAAATCAGTTAACGATGAAATCAGTTAACGATGGAATCAGTTAACGATGAAATCAGTTAAATGAAGATGAAATCAGTTAACGATGAAATCAGTTAAAGATGAAATCAGTTAACGATGAAATCAGTTAACGATGAAATCAGTTAAATGAAGATGAAATCAGTTAACGATGAAATCAGTTAAAGATGAAATCAGTTAACGATGAAATCAGTTAACGATGGAATCAGTTAAATGAAGATGAAATCAGTTAACGATGAAATCAGTTAAAGATGAAATCAGTTAACGATGAAATCAGTTAACGATGAAATCAGTTAAATGAAGATGAAATCAGTTAACGATGAAATCAGTTAACGATGAAATCAGTTAAATGAAGATGAAATCAGTTAAATGAAGATGAAATCAGTTAACGATGAAATCAGTTAACGATGAAATCAGTTAAATGAAGATGAAATCAGTTAAAGATGAAATCAGTTAACGATGAAATCAGTTAACGATGGAATCAGTTAAATGAAGATGAAATCAGTTAACGATGAAATCAGTTAAATGAAGATGAAATCAGTTAACGATGAAATCAGTTAACGATGAAATCAGTTAAATGAAGATGAAATCAGTTAACGATGAAATCAGTTAACGATGAAATCAGTTAAATGAAGATGAAATCAGTTAACGATGAAATCAGTTAACGATGAAATCAGTTAAATGAAGAATGAAAATGAAATCAGTTAAATGAAGATGAAATCAGTTAACGATGAAATCAGTTAACGATGGAATCAGTTAACGATGGAATCAGTTAAATGAAGATGAAATCAGTTAACGATGAAATCAGTTAAATGAAGATGAAATCAGTTAACGATGAAATCAGTTAAAGATGAAATCAGTTAACGATGAAATCAGTTAACGATGAAATCAGTTAAATGAAGATGAAATCAGTTAACGATGAAATCAGTTAACGATGAAATCAGTTAAATGAAGATGAAATCAGTTAAATTAAGATGAAATCAGTTAACGATGAAATCAGTTAACGATGAAATCAGTTAAATGAAGATGAAATCAGTTAAATGAAGATGAAATCAGTTAAAGATGAAATCAGTTAACGATGAAATCAGTTAACGATGAAATCAGTTAAATGAAGATGAAATCAGTTAACGATGAAATCAGTTAACGATGAGATCAGTTAACGATGAAATCAATTAACGATGAAATCAGTTAAATGAAGATGAAATCAGTTAACGATGAAATCAGTTAAAGATGAAATCAGTTAAATGAAGAATGAAGATGAAATCAGTTAACGATGAAATCAGTTAAATGAAGATGAAATCAGTTAACGATGAAATCAGTTAACGATGAAATCAGTTAAATGAAGATGAAATCAGTTAAAGATGAAATCAGTTAACGATGAAATCAGTTAACGATGAAATCAGTTAACGATGAAATCAATTAAATGAAGATGAAATCAGTTAACGATGAAATCAGTTAAATGAAGATGAAATCAGTTAACGATGAAATCAGTTAAAGATGAAATCAGTTAACGATGAAATCAGTTAACGATGAAATCAGTTAAATGAAGATGAAATCAGTTAACGATGAAATCAGTTAAAGATGAAATTAGTTAACGATGAAATCAGTTAACGATGGAATCAGTTAAATGAAGATGAAATCAGTTAAATGAAGATGAAATCAGTTAAATGAAGATGAAATCAGTTAACGATGAAATCAGTTAAATGAAGATGAAATCAGTTAAATGAAGATGAAATCAGTTAACGATGAAATCAGTTAACGATGAAATCAGTTAAATGAAGATGAAATCAGTTAACGATGAAATCAGTTAACGATGAAATCAATTAACGATGAAATCAGTTAAATGAAGATGAAATCAGTTAACGATGAAATCAGTTAAAGATGAAATCAGTTAAATGAAGAATGAAGATGAAATCAGTTAACGATGAAATCAGTTAACGATGAAATCAGTTAACGATGAAATCAGTTAAATGAAGAATGAAAATGAAATCAGTTAAATGAAGATGAAATCAGTTAACGATGAAATCAGTTAACGATGAAATCAGTTAACGATGGAATCAGTTAAATGAAGATGAAATCAGTTCACGGTGAAATCAGTTAACGATGGAATCAGTTAACGATGAGATCAGTTAACGATGAAATCAGTTAACGATGAAATCAGTTAAATGAAGATGAAATCAGTTAACGATGAAATCAGTTAACGATGAAATCAGTTAAATGAAGATGAAATCAGTTAACGATGAAATCAGTTAAATGAAGATGAAATCAGTTAACGATGAAATCAGTTAACGATGAAATCAGTTAAATGAAGATGAAATCAGTTAACGATGAAATCAGTTAACGATGAAATCAGTTAAATGAAGATGAAATCAGTTAACGATGAAATCAGTTAAATGAAGATGAAATCAGTTAACGATGAAATCAGTTAACGATGGAATCAGTTAACGATGAAATCAGTTAACGATGAAATCAGTTAAATGAAGATGAAATCAGTTAACGATGAAATCAGTTAACGATGAAATCAGTTAAATGAAGATGAAATCAGTTAACGATGAAATCAGTTAACGATGAAATCAGTTAACGATGAAATCACTTAACGATGAAATCAGTTAAATGAAGATGAAATCAGTTAACGATGAAATCAGTTAAATGAAGATGAAATCAGTTAACGATGAAATCAGTTAAAGATGAAATCAGTTAACGATGGAATCAGTTAACGATGAAATCAGTTAAATGAAGATGAAATCAGTTAAATGAAGATGAAATCAGTTAACGATGAAATCAGTTAAAGATGAAATCAGTTAACGATGAAATCAGTTAACGATGAAATCAGTTAAATGAAGATGAAATCAGTTAACGATGAAATCAGTTAAAGATGAAATCAGTTAACGATGAAATCAGTTAACGATGGAATCAGTTAACGATGAAATCAGTTAAATGAAGATGAAATCAGTTAACGATGAAATCATTTAAAGATGAAATCAGTTAACGATGAAATCAGTTAACGATGAAATCAGTTAAATGAAGATGAAATCAGTTAACGATGAAATCAGTTAAAGATGAAATCAGTTAACGATGAAATCAGTTAACGATGGAATCAGTTAAATGAAGATGAAATCAGTTAACGATGAAATCAGTTAAAGATGAAATCAGTTAACGATGAAATCAGTTAACGATGAAATCAGTAAAATGAAGACGAAATCAGTTAAATGAAGATGAAATCAGTTAACGATGAAATCAGTTAACGATGAAATCAGTTAAATGAAGATGAAATCAGTTAAAGATGAAATCAGTTAACGATGAAATCAGTTAACGATGGAATCAGTTAAATGAAGATGAAATCAGTTAACGATGAAATCAGTTAAATGAAGATGAAATCAGTTAACGATGAAATCAGTTAACGATGAAATCAGTTAAATGAAGATGAAATCAGTTAACGATGAAATCAGTTAACGATGAAATCAGTTAAATGAAGATGAAATCAGTTAACGATGAAATCAGTTAACGATGAAATCAGTTAAATGAAGAATGAAAATGAAATCAGTTAAATGAAGATGAAATCAGTTAACGATGAAATCAGTTAACGATGGAATCAGTTAACGATGGAATCAGTTAAATGAAGATGAAATCAGTTAACGATGAAATCAGTTAAATGAAGATGAAATCAGTTAACGATGAAATCAGTTAAAGATGAAATCAGTTAACGATGAAATCAGTTAACGATGAAATCAGTTAAATGAAGATGAAATCAGTTAACGATGAAATCAGTTAACGATGAAATCAGTTAAATGAAGATGAAATCAGTTAAATTAAGATGAAATCAGTTAACGATGAAATCAGTTAACGATGAAATCAGTTAAATGAAGATGAAATCAGTTAAATGAAGATGAAATCAGTTAAAGATGAAATCAGTTAACGATGAAATCAGTTAACGATGAAATCAGTTAAATGAAGATGAAATCAGTTAACGATGAAATCAGTTAACGATGAAATCAGTTAACGATGAAATCAATTAACGATGAAATCAGTTAAATGAAGATGAAATCAGTTAACGATGAAATCAGTTAAAGATGAAATCAGTTAAATGAAGAATGAAGATGAAATCAGTTAACGATGAAATCAGTTAAATGAAGATGAAATCAGTTAACGATGAAATCAGTTAACGATGAAATCAGTTAACGATGAAATCAGTTAAATGAAGATGAAATCAGTTAACGATGAAATCAGTTAAAGATGAAATCAGTTAAATGAAGAATGAAGATGAAATCAGTTAAATGAAGAATGAAGATGAAATCAGTTAACGATGAAATCAATTAACGATGAAATCAGTTAACGATGAAATCAGTTAAATGAAGATGAAATCAGTTAACGATGAAATCAGTTAACGATGAAATCAGTTAAATGAAGAATGAAAATGAAATCAGTTAAATGAAGATGAAATCAGTTAACGATGAAATCAGTTAAAGATGAAATCAGTTAACGATGAAATCAGTTAACGATGAAATCAGTTAACGATGGAATCAGTTAAATGAAGATGAAATCAGTTCACGGTGAAATCAGTTAACGATGGAATCAGTTAACGATGGAATCAGTTAACGATGAGATCAGTTAACGATGAGATCAGTTAACGATGAAATCAGTTAAATGAAGATGAAATCAGTTAACGATGAAATCAGTTAACGATGGAATCAGTTAACGATGGAATCAGTTAAATGAAGATGAAATCAGTTAACGATGAAATCAGTTAAATGAAGATGAAATCAGTTAACGATGAAATCAGTTAAAGATGAAATCAGTTAACGATGAAATCAGTTAACGATGAAATCAGTTAAATGAAGATGAAATCAGTTAACGATGAAATCAGTTAACGATGAAATCAGTTAAATGAAGATGAAATCAGTTAACGATGAAATCAGTTAAATGAAGAATGAAAATGAAATCAGTTAAATGAAGATGAAATCAGTTAACGATGAAATCAGTTAACGATGGAATCAGTTAACGATGGAATCAGTTAAATGAAGATGAAATCAGTTAACGATGAAATCAGTTAAATGAAGATGAAATCAGTTAACGATGGAATCAGTTAACGATGAAATCAGTTAACGATGAAATCAGTTAAATGAAGATGAAATCAGTTAACGATGAAATCAGTTAACGATGAAATCAGTTAAATGAAGATGAAATCAGTTAACGATGAAATCAGTTAAATGAAGATGAAATCAGTTAAATGAAGATGAAATCAGTTAACGATGAAATCAGTTAACGATGAAATCAGTTAAATGAAGATGAAATCAGTTAAAGATGAAATCAGTTAAAGATGAAATCAGTTAACGATGAAATCAGTTAAATGAAGATGAAATCAGTTAACGATGAAATCAGTTAACGATGAAATCAATTAACGATGAAATCAGTTAAATGAAGATGAAATCAGTTAACGATGAAATCAGTTAACGATGAAATCAGTTAAATGAAGAATGAAGATGAAATCAGTTAACGATGAAATCAGTTAAATGAAGAATGAAGATGAAATCAGTTAACGATGAAATCAGTTAACGATGAAATCAGTTAACGATGAAATCAGTTAAATGAAGATGAAATCAGTTAACGATGAAATCAGTTAACGATGAAATCAGTTAAATGAAGATGAAATCAGTTAACGATGAAATCAGTTAACGATGAAATCACTTAACGATGAAATCAGTTAAATGAAGATGAAATCAGTTAACGATGAAATCAGTTAAATGAAGATGAAATCAGTTAACGATGAAATCAGTTAAAGATGAAATCAGTTAAATGAAGATGAAATCAGTTAACGATGAAATCAGTTAACGATGAAATCAGTTAACGATGAAATCAGTTAAATGAAGATGAAATCAGTTAACGATGAAATCAGTTAACGATGAAATCAGTTAAATGAAGATGAAATCAGTTAACGATGAAATCAGTTAACGATGAAATCAGTTAACGATGGAATCAGTTAACGATGAAATCAGTTAACGATGAAATCAGTTAAATGAAGATGAAATCAGTTAACGATGAAATCAATTAACGATGAAATCAGTTAACGATGAAATCAATTAAATGAAGATGAAATCAGTTAACGATGAAATCAGTTAAATGAAGATGAAATCAGTTAACGATGAAATCAGTTAAAGATGAAATCAGTTAACGATGAAATCAGTTAACGATGAAATCAGTTAACGATGGAATCAGTTAACGATGAAATCAGTTAAATGAAGATGAAATCAGTTAACGATGAAATCAGTTAAAGATGAAATCAGTTAACGATGAAATCAGTTAACGATGAAATCAGTTAAATGAAGATGAAATCAGTTAACGATGAAATCAGTTAAAGATGAAATCAGTTAACGATGAAATCAGTTAACGATGGAATCAGTTAAATGAAGATGAAATCAGTTAACGATGAAATCAGTTAAAGATGAAATCAGTTAACGATGAAGTCAGTTAACGATGAAATCAGTTAAATGAAGATGAAATCAGTTAAATGAAGATGAAATCAGTTAACGATGAAATCAGTTAACGATGAAATCAGTTAAATGAAGATGAAATCAGTTAAAGATGAAATCAGTTAACGATGAAATCAGTTAACGATGAAATCAGTTAAATGAAGATGAAATCAGTTCACGGTGAAATCAGTTAAAGATGAAATCAGTTAAATGAAGAATGAAGATGAAATCAGTTAACGATGAAATCAGTTAACGATGAAATCAGTTAACGATGAAATCAGTTAAATGAAGAATGAAAATGAAATCAGTTAAATGAAGATGAAATCAGTTAACGATGAAATCAGTTAACGATGGAATCAGTTAAATGAAGATGAAATCAGTTCACGGTGAAATCAGTTAACGATGGAATCAGTTAACGATGAGATCAGTTAACGATGAAATCAGTTAACGATGAAATCAGTTAAATGAAGATGAAATCAGTTAACGATGAAATCAGTTAACGATGGAATCAGTTAAATGAAGATGAAATCAGTTAACGATGAAATCAGTTAAATGAAGATGAAATCAGTTAACGATGAAATCAGTTAACGATGAAATCAGTTAAATGAAGATGAAATCAGTTAACGATGAAATCAGTTAACGATGAAATCAGTTAACGATGAAATCAGTTAAATGAAGATGAAATCAGTTAACGATGAAATCAGTTAAATGAAGATGAAATCAGTTAACGATGAAATCAGTTAACGATGAAATCAGTTAACGATGAAATCAGTTAAATGAAGATGAAATCAGTTAACGATGAAATCAGTTAAATGAAGATGAAATCAGTTAACGATGAAATCAGTTAACGATGAAATCAGTTAAATGAAGATGAAATCAGTTAACGATGAAATCAGTTAACGATGAAATCACTTAACGATGAAATCAGTTAAATGAAGATGAAATCAGTTAACGATGAAATCAGTTAAATGAAGATGAAATCAGTTAAATGAAGATGAAATCAGTTAACGATGAAATCAGTTAACGATGGAATCAGTTAACGATGAAATCAGTTAACGATGAAATCAGTTAACGATGAAATCAGTTAAATGAAGATGAAATCAGTTAACGATGAAATCAGTTAACGATGAAATCAGTTAAATGAAGATGAAATCAGTTAACGATGAAATCAGTTAACGATGAAATCAGTTAACGATGGAATCAGTTAACGATGAAATCAGTTAACGATGAAATCAGTTAAATGAAGATGAAATCAGTTAACGATGAAATCAGTTAACGATGAAATCAGTTAACGATGAAATCAATTAAATGAAGATGAAATCAGTTAACGATGAAATCAGTTAAAGATGAAATCAGTTAACGATGAAATCAGTTAACGATGAAATCAGTTAAATGAAGATGAAATCAGTTAACGATGAAATCAGTTAAAGATGAAATCAGTTAACGACGAAATCAGTTAACGATGGAATCAGTTAACGATGAAATCAGTTAAATGAAGATGAAATCAGTTAACGATGAAATCAGTTAAAGATGAAATCAGTTAACGATGAAATCAGTTAACGATGAAATCAGTTAAATGAAGATGAAATCAGTTAACGATGAAATCAGTTAAAGATGAAATCAGTTAACGATGAAATCAGTTAACGATGGAATCAGTTGAATGAAGATGAAATCAGTTAACGATGAAATCAGTTAAATGAAGATGAAATCAGTTAACGATGAAATCAGTTAACGATGAAATCAGTTAACGATGAAATCAGTTAAATGAAGATGAAATCAGTTAACGATGAAATCAGTGAACGATGAAATCAGTTAAATGAAGATGAAATCAGTTAACGATGAAATCAGTTAACGATGAAATCAGTTAAATGAAGATGAAATCAGTTAACGATGAAATCAGTTAACGATGAAATCAGTTAACGATGAAATCAGTTAAATGAAGATGAAATCAGTTAACGATGAAATCAGTTAAAGATGAAATCAGTTAACGATGAAATCAGTTAAATGAAGACGAAATCAGTTAACGATGAAATCAGTTGAATGAAGATGAAATCAGTTAACGATGAAATCAGTTAAATGAAGATGAAATCAGTTAACGATGAAATCAGTTAAAGATGAAATCAGTTAACGATGGAATCAGTTAACGATGAAATCAGTTAACGATGAAATCAGTTAAATGAAGATGAAATCAGTTAACGATGAAATCAGTTAACGATGAAATCAGTTAAATGAAGATGAAATCAGTTAACGATGAAATCAGTTAACGATGAAATCAGTTAACGATGAAATCAGTTAAATGAAGATGAAATCAGTTAACGATGAAATCAGTTAACGATGAAATCAGTTAAAGATGAAATCAGTTAACGATGAAATCAGTTAAATGAAGATGAAATCAGTTAACGATGAAATCAGTTAACGATGAAATCAGTTAAATGAAGATGAAATCAGTTAACGATGAAATCAGTTAACGATGGAATCAGTTAACGATGAAATCAGTTAACGATGAAATCAGTTAAATGAAGATGAAATCAGTTAACGATGAAATCAGTTAACGATGAAATCAGTTAACGATGAAATCAGTTAAATGAAGATGAAATCAGTTAACGATGAAATCATTTAAATGAAGATGAAATCAGTTAACGATGAAATCAGTTAAATGAAGAATGAAAATGAAATCAGTTAAATGAAGATGAAATCAGTTAACGATGAAATCAGTTAACGATGAAATCAGTTAACGATGAAATCAGTTAAATGAAGATGAAATCAGTTAACGATGAAATCAGTTAAATGAAGATGAAATCAGTTAACGATGAAATCAGTTAACGATGGAATCAGTTAACGATGAAATCAGTTAACGATGAAATCAGTTAAATGAAGATGAAATCAGTTAACGATGAAATCAGTTAACGATGAAATCAGTTAAATGAAGATGAAATCAGTTAACGATGAAATCAGTTAAAGATGAAATCAGTTAACGATGAAATCAGTTAACGATGAAATCAGTTAAATGAAGATGAAATCAGTTAACGATGAAATCAGTTAACGATGGAATCAGTTAAATGAAGATGAAATCAGTTAACGATGAAATCAGTTAACGATGAAATCAGTTAAATGAAGATGAAATCAGTTAACGATGAAATCAGTTAAATGAAGATGAAATCAGTTAACGATGAAATCAGTTAAAGATGAAATCAGTTAACGATGAAATCAGTTAAATGAAGATGAAATCAGTTAACGATGAAATCAGTTAACGATGAAATCAGTTAAAGATGAAATCAGTTAACGATGAAATCAGTTAAATGAAGATGAAATCAGTTAACGATGAAATCAGTTAACGATGAAATCAGTTAACGATGAAATCAGTTAAATGAAGATGAAATCAGTTAACGATGAAATCAGTTAACGATGAAATCAGTTAAATGAAGATGAAATCAGTTAACGATGAAATCAGTTAACGATGAAATCAGTTAAATGAAGATGAAATCAGTTAACGATGAAATCAGTTAAATGAAGAATGAAAATGAAATCAGTTAAATGAAGATGAAATCAGTTAACGATGAAATCAGTTAAATGAAGAATGAAAATGAAATCAGTTAAATGAAGATGAAATCAGTTAACGATGAAATCAGTTAACGATGAAATCAGTTAAATGAAGATGAAATCAGTTAACGATGAAATCAGTTAAAGATGAAATTAGTTAACGATGAAATCAGTTAACGATGAAATCAGTTAACGATGGAATCAGTTAAATGAAGATGAAATCAGTTAACGATGAAATCAGTTAACGAGGAAATCAGTTAAATGAAGATGAAATCAGTTAACGATGAAATCAGTTAAATGAAGATGAAATCAGTTAACGATGAAATCAGTTAACGATGAAATCAGTTAAATGAAGATGAAATCAGTTAACGATGAAATCAGTTAACGATGGAATCAGTTAAATGAAGATGAAATCAGTTAACGATGAAATCAGTTAACGATGAAATCAGTTAACGATGAAATCAGTTAAATGAAGATGAAATCAGTTAAAGATGAAATCAGTTAACGATGAAATCATTTAACGATGAAATCAGTTAAATGAAGATGAAATCAGTTAACGATGAAATCAGTTAACGATGAAATCAATTAACGATGAAATCAGTTAAATGAAGATGAAATCAGTTAACGATGAAATCAGTTAAAGATGAAATCAGTTAAATGAAGAATGAAGATGAAATCAGTTAACGATGAAATCAGTTAAATGAAGATGAAATCAGTTAACGATGAAATCAGTTAACGATGAAATCAGTTAAATGAAGAATGAAGATGAAATCAGTTAACGATGAAATCAATTAACGATGAAATCAGTTAACGATGAAATCAGTTAAATGAAGATGAAATCAGTTAACGATGAAATCAGTTAACGATGAAATCAGTTAAATGAAGAATGAAAATGAAATCAGTTAAATGAAGATGAAATCAGTTAACGATGAAATCAGTTAAAGATGAAATCAGTTAACGATGAAATCAGTTAACGATGAAATCAGTTAACGATGGAATCAGTTAAATGAAGATGAAATCAGTTCACGGTGAAATCAGTTAACGATGGAATCAGTTAACGATGAGATCAGTTAACGATGAGATCAGTTAACGATGAAATCAGTTAAATGAAGATGAAATCAGTTAACGATGAAATCAGTTAACGATGAAATCAGTTAACGATGGAATCAGTTAAATGAAGATGAAATCAGTTAACGATGAAATCAGTTAAATGAAGATGAAATCAGTTAACGATGAAATCAGTTAAAGATGAAATCAGTTAAATGAAGATGAAATCAGTTAACGATGAAATCAGTTAAATGAAGATGAAATCAGTTAACCATGAAATCAGTTAACGATGAAATCAGTTAACGATGAAATCAGTTAAATGAAGATGAAATCAGTTAACGATGAAATCAGTTAAATGAAGAATGAAAATGAAATCAGTTAAATGAAGATGAAATCAGTTAACGATGAAATCAGTTAACGATGGAATCAGTTAACGATGGAATCAGTTAAATGAAGATGAAATCAGTTAACGATGAAATCAGTTAAATGAAGATGAAATCAGTTAACGATGGAATCAGTTAACGATGAAATCAGTTAACGATGAAATCAGTTAAATGAAGATGAAATCAGTTAACGATGAAATCAGTTAACGATGAAATCAGTTAAATGAAGATGAAATCAGTTAACGATGAAATCAGTTAAATGAAGATGAAATCAGTTAAATGAAGATGAAATCAGTTAACGATGAAATCAGTTAACGATGAAATCAGTTAACGATGGAATCAGTTAAATGAAGATGAAATCAGTTAACGATGAAATCAGTTAACGATGGAATCAGTTAAATGAAGATGAAATCAGTTAACGATGAAATCAGTTAACGATGAAATCAGTTAAATGAAGATGAAATCAGTTAACGATGAAATCAGTTAAATGAAGATGAAATCAGTTAAATGAAGATGAAATCAGTTAACGATGAAATCAGTTAACGATGAAATCAGTTAAATGAAGATGAAATCAGTTAACGATGAAATCAGTTAAAGATGAAATCAGTTAACGATGAAATCAGTTAAATGAAGATGAAATCAGTTAACGATGAAATCAGTTAACGATGAAATCAGTTAAATGAAGATGAAATCAGTTAACGATGAAATCAGTTAAAGATGAAATCAGTTAACGATGAAATCAGTTAACGATGAAATCAGTTAAATGAAGATGAAATCAGTTAACGATGAAATCAGTTAACGATGAAATCAGTTAAATGAAGATGAAATCAGTTAACGATGAAATCAGTTAAATGAAGATGAAATCAGTTAACGATGAAATCAGTTAAAGATGAAATCAGTTAACGATGAAATCAGTTAACGATGAAATCAGTTAAATGAAGATGAAATCAGTTAACGATGAAATCAGTTAACGATGAAATCAGTTAAATGAAGATGAAATCAGTTAACGATGAAATCAGTTAACGATGAAATCAGTTAAATGAAGATGAAATCAGTTAACGATGAAATCAGTTAAATGAAGATGAAATCAGTTAACGATGAAATCAGTTAACGATGAAATCAGTTAAATGAAGATGAAATCAGTTAACGATGAAATCAGTTAACGATGAAATCAGTTAAATGAAGATGAAATCAGTTAAGGATGAAATCAGTTAACGATGAAATCAATTAAATGAAGATGAAATCAGTTAACGATGAAATCAGTTAAATGAAGATGAAATCAGTTAACGATGAAATCAGTTAAAGATGAAATCAGTTAACGATGGAATCAGTTAACGATGAAATAAGTTAACGATGAAATCAGTTAAATGAAGATGAAATCAGTTAACGATGAAATCAGTTAACGATGGAATCAGTTAAATGAAGATGAAATCAGTTAACGATGAAATCAGTTAACGATGAAATCAGTTAACGATGAAATCAGTTAAATGAAGATGAAATCAGTTAACGATGAAATCAGTTAAAGATGAAATCAGTTAACGATGAAATCAGTTAAATGAAGACGAAATCAGTTAACGATGAAATCAGTTGAATGAAGATGAAATCAGTTAACGATGAAATCAGTTAAATGAAAATGAAATCAGTTAACGATGAAATCAGTTAACGATGAAATCAGTTAACGATGAAATCAGTTAAATGAAGATGAAATCAGTTAACGATGAAATCAGTGAACGATGAAATCAGTTAAATGAAGATGAAATCAGTTAACGATGAAATCAGTTAACGATGAAATCAGTTAACGATGAAATCAGTTAAATGAAGATGAAATCAGTTAACGATGAAATCAGTTAACGATGAAATCAGTTAACGATGAAATCAGTTAAATGAAGATGAAATCAGTTAACGATGAAATCAGTTAAAGATGAAATCAGTTAACGATGAAATCAGTTAAATGAAGACGAAATCAGTTAACGATGAAATCAGTTGAATGAAGATGAAATCAGTTAACGATGAAATCAGTTAAATGAAGATGAAATCAGTTAACGATGAAATCAGTTAAAGATGAAATCAGTTAACGATGGAATCAGTTAACGATGAAATCAGTTAACGATGAAATCAGTTAAATGAAGATGAAATCAGTTAACGATGAAATCAGTTAACGATGAAATCAGTTAAATGAAGATGAAATCAGTTAACGATGAAATCAGTTAACGATGAAATCAGTTAACGATGAAATCAGTTAAATGAAGATGAAATCAGTTAACGATGAAATCAGTTAACGATGAAATCAGTTAACGATTAAATCAGTTAACGATGAAATCAGTTAAATGAAGATGAAATCAGTTAACGATGAAATCAGTTAACGATGAAATCAGTTAAATGAAGATGAAATCAGTTAACGATGAAATCAGTTAACGATGGAATCAGTTAACGATGAAATCAGTTAACGATGAAATCAGTTAAATGAAGATGAAATCAGTTAACGATGAAATCAGTTAACGATGAAATCAGTTAACGATGAAATCAATTAAATGAAGATGAAATCAGTTAACGATGAAATCAGTTAAATGAAGATGAAATCAGTTAACGATGAAATCAGTTAAATGAAGATGAAATCAGTTAACGATGAAATCAGTTAAATGAAGAATGAAAATGAAATCAGTTAAATGAAGATGAAATCAGTTAACGATGAAATCAGTTAACGATGAAATCAGTTAACGATGAAATCAGTTAAATGAAGATGAAATCAGTTAACGATGAAATCAGTTAAATGAAGATGAAATCAGTTAACGATGAAATCAGTTAACGATGGAATCAGTTAACGATGAAATCAGTTAAATGAAGATGAAATCAGTTAACGATGAAATCAGTTAACGATGAAATCAGTTAACGATGAAATCAGTTAAATGAAGATGAAATCAGTTAACGATGAAATCAGTTAACGATGAAATCAGTTAACGATGAAATCAGTTAAATGAAGATGAAATCAGTTAACGATGAAATCAGTTAACGATGAAATCAGTTAACGATGGAATCAGTTAAATGAAGATGAAATCAGTTAACGATGAAATCAGTTAACGATGAAATCAGTTAACGATGAAATCAGTTAAATGAAGATGAAATCAGTTAACGATGAAATCAGTTAAATGAAGATGAAATCAGTTAACGATGAAATCAGTTAAAGATGAAATCAGTTAACGATGAAATCAGTTAACGATGAAATCAGTTAAATGAAGATGAAATCAGTTAACGATGAAATCAGTTAACGATGAAATCAGTTAAAGATGAAATCAGTTAACGATGAAATCAGTTAAATGAAGAATGAAGATGAAATCAGTTAACGATGAAATCAGTTAAATGAAGATGAAATCAGTTAACGATGAAATCAGTTAACGATGAAATCAGTTAAATGAAGATGAAATCAGTTAACGATGAAATCAGTTAAATGAAGAATGAAGATGAAATCAGTTAACGATGAAATCAATTAACGATGAAATCAGTTAACGATGAAATCAGTTAAATGAAGATGAAATCAGTTAACGATGAAATCAGTTAACGATGAAATCAGTTAAATGAAGAATGAAAATGAAATCAGTTAACGATGAAATCAATTAACGATGAAATCAGTTAACGATGAAATCAGTTAAATGAAGATGAAATCAGTTAACGATGAAATCAGTTAACGATGAAATCAGTTAAATGAAGATGAAATCAGTTAACGATGAAATCAGTTAACGATGAAATCAGTTAACGATGAAATCAGTTAAATGAAGATGAAATCAGTTAACGATGAAATCAGTTAACGATGAAATCAGTTAACGATGAAATCAATTAAATGAAGATGAAATCAGTTAACGATGAAATCAGTTAAATGAAGAATGAAAATGAAATCAGTTAAATGAAGATGAAATCAGTTAACGATGAAATCAGTTAACGATGAAATCAGTTAAATGAAGATGAAATCAGTTAACGATGAAATCAGTTAACGATGAAATCAGTTAACGATGAAATCAATTAAATGAAGATGAAATCAGTTAACGATGAAATCAGTTAAATGAAGATGAAATCAGTTAACGATGAAATCAGTTAAAGATGAAATCAGTTAACGATGAAATCAGTTAACGATGAAATCAGTTAACGATGAAATCAGTTAAATGAAGATGAAATCAGTTAACGATGAAATCAGTTAAATGAAGAATGAAAATGAAATCAGTTAAATGAAGATGAAATCAGTTAACGATGAAATCAGTTAACGATGAAATCAGTTAACGATGAAATCAGTTAAATGAAGATGAAATCAGTTAACGATGAAATCAGTTAACAATGAAATCAGTTAAATGAAGATGAAATCAGTTAACGATGAAATCAGTTAACGATGAAATCAGTTAAATGAAGATGAAATCAGTTAACGATGAAATCAGTTAACGATGGAATCAGTTAACGATGAAATCAGTTAACGATGAAATCAGTTAAATGAAGATGAAATCAGTTAACGATGAAATCAGTTAACGATGAAATCAGTTAACGATGAAATCAATTAAATGAAGATGAAATCAGTTAACGATGAAATCAGTTAAATGAAGATGAAATCAGTTAACGATGAAATCAGTTAACGATGAAATCAGTTAAATGAAGATGAAATCAGTTAACGATGAAATCAGTTAACGATGAAATCAGTTAACGATGAAATCAATTAAATGAAGATGAAATCAGTTAACGATGAAATCAGTTAAATGAAGATGAAATCAGTTAACGATGAAATCAGTTAAAGATGAAATCAGTTAACGATGAAATCAGTTAACGATGAAATCAGTTAACGATGAAATCAGTTAACGATGAAATCAGTTAAATGAAGATGAAATCAGTTAACGATGAAATCAGTTAACGATGAAATCAATTAAATGAAGATGAAATCAGTTAACGATGAAATCAGTTAAATGAAGATGAAATCAGTTAACGATGAAATCAGTTAAAGATGAAATCAGTTAACGATGAAATCAGTTAACGATGAAATCAGTTAACGATGAAATCAGTTAAATGAAGATGAAATCAGTTAACGATGAAATCAGTTAAATGAAGAATGAAAATGAAATCAGTTAAATGAATATGAAATCAGTTAACGATGAAATCAGTTAACGATGAAATCAGTTAACGATGAAATCAGTTAAATGAAGATGAAATCAGTTAACGATGAAATCAGTTAACAATGAAATCAGTTAAATGAAGATGAAATCAGTTAACGATGAAATCAGTTAACGATGAAATCAGTTAACGATGAAATCAGTTAAATGAAGATGAAATCAGTTAAAGATGAAATCAGTTAACGATGAAATCAGTTAACGATGAAATCAGTTAAATGAAGATGAAATCAGTTAACGATGAAATCAGTTAACGATGAAATCAATTAACGATGAAATCAGTTAAATGAAGATGAAATCAGTTAACGATGAAATCAGTTAAAGATGAAATCAGTTAAATGAAGAATGAAGATGAAATCAGTTAACGATGAAATCAGTTAACGATGAAATCAATTAACGATGAAATCAGTTAAATGAAGATGAAATCAGTTAACGATGAAATCAGTTAAAGATGAAATCAGTTAAATGAAGAATGAAGATGAAATCAGTTAACGATGAAATCAGTTAAATGAAGATGAAATCAGTTAACGATGAAATCAGTTAACGATGAAATCAGTTAACGATGAAATCAGTTAAATGAAGATGAAATCAGTTAACGATGAAATCAGTTAAATGAAGAATGAAGATGAAATCAGTTAACGATGAAATCAATTAACGATGAAATCAGTTAACGATGAAATCAGTTAAATGAAGATGAAATCAGTTAACGATGAAATCAGTTAACGATGAAATCAGTTAAATGAAGAATGAAAATGAAATCAGTTAACGATGAAATCAATTAACGATGAAATCAGTTAACGATGAAATCAGTTAAATGAAGATGAAATCAGTTAACGATGAAATCAGTTAACGATGAAATCAGTTAAATGAAGATGAAATCAGTTAACGATGAAATCAGTTAACGATGAAATCAGTTAAATGAAGATGAAATCAGTTAACGATGAAATCAGTTAACGATGGAATCAGTTAACGATGAAATCAGTTAACGATGAAATCAGTTAAATGAAGATGAAATCAGTTAACGATGAAATCAGTTAACGATGAAATCAGTTAACGATGAAATCAGTTAAATGAAGATGAAATCAGTTAACGATGAAATCAGTTAAAGATGAAATCAGTTAACGATGAAATCAGTTAACGATGAAATCAGTTAAATGAAGATGAAATCAGTTAACGATGAAATCAGTTAACGATGAAATCAGTTAACGATGGAATCAGTTAAATGAAGATGAAATCAGTTAACGATGAAATCAGTTAACGATGAAATCAGTTAACGATGAAATCAGTTAAATGAAGATGAAATCAGTTAACGATGAAATCAGTTAAATGAAGATGAAATCAGTTAACGATGAAATCAGTTAAAGATGAAATCAGTTAACGATGAAATCAGTTAACGATGAAATCAGTTAAATGAAGATGAAATCAGTTAACGATGAAATCAGTTAACGATGAAATCAGTTAAAGATGAAATCAGTTAACGATGAAATCAGTTAAATGAAGATGAAATCAGTTAACGATGAAATCAGTTAACGATGAAATCAGTTAACGATGAAATCAGTTAAATGAAGATGAAATCAGTTAACGATGAAATCAGTTAACGATGAAATCAGTTAAATGAAGATGAAATCAGTTAACGATGAAATCAGTTAAATGAAGAATGAAAATGAAATCAGTTAAATGAAGATGAAATCAGTTAACGATGAAATCAGTTAAATGAAGAATGAAAATGAAATCAGTTAAATGAAGATGAAATCAGTTAACGATGAAATCAGTTAACGATGAAATCAGTTAAATGAAGATGAAATCAGTTAACGATGAAATCAGTTAAAGATGAAATCAGTTAACGATGAAATCAGTTAACGATGAAATCAGTTAACGATGGAATCAGTTAAATGAAGATGAAATCAGTTAACGATGAAATCAGTTAACGAGGAAATCAGTTAAATGAAGATGAAATCAGTTAACGATGAAATCAGTTAAATGAAGATGAAATCAGTTAACGATGAAATCAGTTAACGATGAAATCAGTTAACGATGAAATCAGTTAAATGAAGATGAAATCAGTTAACGATGAAATCAGTTAACGATGGAATCAGTTAAATGAAGATGAAATCAGTTAACGATGAAATCAGTTAACGATGAAATCAGTTAACGATGAAATCAGTTAAATGAAGATGAAATCAGTTAAAGATGAAATCAGTTAACGATGAAATCATTTAACGATGAAATCAGTTAAATGAAGATGAAATCAGTTAACGATGAAATCAGTTAACGATGAAATCAATTAACGATGAAATCAGTTAAATGAAGATGAAATCAGTTAACGATGAAATCAGTTAAAGATGAAATCAGTTAAATGAAGAATGAAGATGAAATCAGTTAACGATGAAATCAGTTAAATGAAGATGAAATCAGTTAACGATGAAATCAGTTAACGATGAAATCAGTTAAATGAAGAATGAAGATGAAATCAGTTAACGATGAAATCAATTAACGATGAAATCAGTTAACGATGAAATCAGTTAAATGAAGATGAAATCAGTTAACGATGAAATCAGTTAACGATGAAATCAGTTAAATGAAGAATGAAAATGAAATCAGTTAAATGAAGATGAAATCAGTTAACGATGAAATCAGTTAAAGATGAAATCAGTTAACGATGAAATCAGTTAACGATGAAATCAGTTAACGATGGAATCAGTTAAATGAAGATGAAATCAGTTCACGGTGAAATCAGTTAACGATGGAATCAGTTAACGATGAGATCAGTTAACGATGAGATCAGTTAACGATGAAATCAGTTAAATGAAGATGAAATCAGTTAACGATGAAATCAGTTAACGATGAAATCAGTTAACGATGGAATCAGTTAAATGAAGATGAAATCAGTTAACGATGAAATCAGTTAAATGAAGATGAAATCAGTTAACGATGAAATCAGTTAAAGATGAAATCAGTTAACGATGAAATCAGTTAACGATGAAATCAGTTAAATGAAGATGAAATCATTTAACCATGAAATCAGTTAACGATGAAATCAGTTAACGATGAAATCAGTTAAATGAAGATGAAATCAGTTAACGATGAAATCAGTTAAATGAAGAATGAAAATGAAATCAGTTAAATGAAGATGAAATCAGTTAACGATGAAATCAGTTAACGATGGAATCAGTTAACGATGGAATCAGTTAAATGAAGATGAAATCAGTTAACGATGAAATCAGTTAAATGAAGATGAAATCAGTTAACGATGGAATCAGTTAACGATGAAATCAGTTAACGATGAAATCAGTTAAATGAAGATGAAATCAGTTAACGATGAAATCAGTTAACGATGAAATCAGTTAAATGAAGATGAAATCAGTTAACGATGAAATCAGTTAAATGAAGATGAAATCAGTTAAATGAAGATGAAATCAGTTAACGATGAAATCAGTTAACGATGAAATCAGTTAACGATGAAATCAGTTAACGATGGAATCAGTTAAATGAAGATGAAATCAGTTAACGATGAAATCAGTTAACGATGGAATCAGTTAAATGAAGATGAAATCAGTTAACGATGAAATCAGTTAACGATGAAATCAGTTAAATGAAGATGAAATCAGTTAACGATGAAATCAGTTAAATGAAGATGAAATCAGTTAAATGAAGATGAAATCAGTTAACGATGAAATCAGTTAACGATGAAATCAGTTAAATGAAGATGAAATCAGTTAACGATGAAATCAGTTAAAGATGAAATCAGTTAACGATGAAATCAGTTAAATGAAGATGAAATCAGTTAACGATGAAATCAGTTAACGATGAAATCAGTTAAATGAAGATGAAATCAGTTAACGATGAAATCAGTTAAAGATGAAATCAGTTAACGATGAAATCAGTTAACGATGAAATCAGTTAAATGAAGATGAAATCAGTTAACGATGAAATCAGTTAACGATGAAATCAGTTAAATGAAGATGAAATCAGTTAACGATGAAATCAGTTAAATGAAGATGAAATCAGTTAACGATGAAATCAGTTAAAGATGAAATCAGTTAACGATGAAATCAGTTAACGATGAAATCAGTTAAATGAAGATGAAATCAGTTAACGATGAAATCAGTTAACGATGAAATCAGTTAAATGAAGATGAAATCAGTTAATGATGAAATCAGTTAACGATGAAATCAGTTAAATGAAGATGAAATCAGTTAACGATGAAATCAGTTAAATGAAGATGAAATCAGTTAACGATGAAATCAGTTAACGATGAAATCAGTTAAATGAAGATGAAATCAGTTAACGATGAAATCAGTTAACGATGAAATCAGTTAAATGAAGATGAAATCAGTTAACGATGAAATCAGTTAAAGATGAAATCAGTTAACGATGGAATCAGTTAACGATGAAATAAGTTAACGATGAAATCAGTTAAATGAAGATGAAATCAGTTAACGATGAAATCAGTGAACGATGAAATCAGTTAAATGAAGATGAAATCAGTTAACGATGAAATCAGTTAACGATGAAATCAGTTAACGATGAAATCAGTTAAATGAAGATGAAATCAGTTAACGATGAAATCAGTTAACGATGAAATCAGTTAACGATGAAATCAGTTAAATGAAGATGAAATCAGTTAACGATGAAATCAGTTAAAGATGAAATCAGTTAACGATGAAATCAGTTAAATGAAGACGAAATCAGTTAACGATGAAATCAGTTGAATGAAGATGAAATCAGTTAACGATGAAATCAGTTAAATGAAGATGAAATCAGTTAACGATGAAATCAGTTAAAGATGAAATCAGTTAACGATGGAATCAGTTAACGATGAAATCAGTTAACGATGAAATCAGTTAAATGAAGATGAAATCAGTTAACGATGAAATCAGTTAACGATGAAATCAGTTAAATGAAGATGAAATCAGTTAACGATGAAATCAGTTAACGATGAAATCAGTTAACGATGAAATCAGTTAAATGAAGATGAAATCAGTTAACGATGAAATCAGTTAACGATGAAATCAGTTAAAGATGAAATCAGTTAACGATGAAATCAGTTAAATGAAGATGAAATCAGTTAACGATGAAATCAGTTAACGATGAAATCAGTTAAATGAAGATGAAATCAGTTAACGATGAAATCAGTTAACGATGGAATCAGTTAACGATGAAATCAGTTAACGATGAAATCAGTTAAATGAAGATGAAATCAGTTAACGATGAAATCAGTTAACGATGAAATCAGTTAACGATGAAATCAATTAAATGAAGATGAAATCAGTTAACGATGAAATCAGTTAAATGAAGATGAAATCAGTTAACGATGAAATCAGTTAAATGAAGATGAAATCAGTTAACGATGAAATCAGTTAAATGAAGAATGAAAATGAAATCAGTTAAATGAAGATGAAATCAGTTAACGATGAAATCAGTTAACGATGAAATCAGTTAACGATGAAATCAGTTAAATGAAGATGAAATCAGTTAACGATGAAATCAGTTAACAATGAAATCAGTTAAATGAAGATGAAATCAGTTAACGATGAAATCAGTTAACGATGAAATCAGTTAAATGAAGATGAAATCAGTTAAAGATGAAATCAGTTAACGATGAAATCAGTTAACGATGAAATCAGTTAAATGAAGATGAAATCAGTTAACGATGAAATCAGTTAACGATGAAATCAATTAACGATGAAATCAGTTAAATGAAGATGAAATCAGTTAACGATGAAATCAGTTAAAGATGAAATCAGTTAAATGAAGAATGAAGATGAAATCAGTTAACGATGAAATCAGTTAAATGAAGATGAAATCAGTTAACGATGAAATCAGTTAACGATGAAATCAGTTAACGATGAAATCAGTTAACGATGAAATCAGTTAAATGAAGATGAAATCAGTTAACGATGAAATCAGTTAAATGAAGAATGAAGATGAAATCAGTTAACGATGAAATCAATTAACGATGAAATCAGTTAACGATGAAATCAGTTAAATGAAGATGAAATCAGTTAACGATGAAATCAGTTAACGATGAAATCAGTTAAATGAAGAATGAAAATGAAATCAGTTAACGATGAAATCAATTAACGATGAAATCAGTTAACGATGAAATCAGTTAAATGAAGATGAAATCAGTTAACGATGAAATCAGTTAACGATGAAATCAGTTAAATGAAGATGAAATCAGTTAACGATGAAATCAGTTAACGATGAAATCAGTTAAATGAAGATGAAATCAGTTAACGATGAAATCAGTTAACGATGAAATCAGTTAACGATGAAATCAGTTAACGATGAAATCAATTAAATGAAGATGAAATCAGTTAACGATGAAATCAATTAAATGAAGATGAAATCAGTTAACGATGAAATCAGTTAACGATGAAATCAGTTAAATGAAGATGAAATCAGTTAACGATGAAATCAGTTAACGATGAAATCAGTTAACGATGAAATCAATTAAATGAAGATGAAATCAGTTAACGATGAAATCAGTTAACGATGAAATCAGTTAAATGAAGATGAAATCAGTTAAATGAAGATGAAATCAGTTAACGATGAAATCAGTTAACGATGAAATCAGTTAACGATGAAATCAGTTAACGATGAAATCAGTTAAATGAAGATGAAATCAGTTAACGATGAAATCAGTTAACGATGAAATCAGTTAACGATGAAATCAATTAAATGAAGATGAAATCAGTTAACGATGAAATCAGTTAAATGAAGATGAAATCAGTTAACGATGAAATCAGTTAAAGATGAAATCAGTTAACGATGAAATCAGTTAACGATGAAATCAGTTAACGATGAAATCAGTTAAATGAAGATGAAATCAGTTAACGATGAAATCAGTTAAATGAAGAATGAAAATGAAATCAGTTAAATGAAGATGAAATCAGTTAACGATGAAATCAGTTAACGATGAAATCAGTTAACGATGAAATCAGTTAAATGAAGATGAAATCAGTTAACGATGAAATCAGTTAACAATGAAATCAGTTAAATGAAGATGAAATCAGTTAACGATGAAATCAGTTAACGATGAAATCAGTTAACGATGAAATCAGTTAAATGAAGATGAAATCAGTTAAAGATGAAATCAGTTAACGATGAAATCAGTTAACGATGAAATCAGTTAAATGAAGATGAAATCAGTTAACGATGAAATCAGTTAACGATGAAATCAGTTAAAGATGAAATCAGTTAAATGAAGAATGAAGATGAAATCAGTTAACGATGAAATCAGTTAAATGAAGATGAAATCAGTTAAATGAAGATGAAATCAGTTAACGATGAAATCAGTTAACGATGAAATCAGTTAACGATGAAATCAGTTAAATGAAGATGAAATCAGTTAACGATGAAATCAGTTAAATGAAGAATGAAGATGAAATCAGTTAACGATGAAATCAATTAACGATGAAATCAGTTAACGATGAAATCAGTTAAATGAAGATGAAATCAGTTAACGATGAAATCAGTTAACGATGAAATCAGTTAAATGAAGAATGAAAATGAAATCAGTTAACGATGAAATCAATTAACGATGAAATCAGTTAACGATGAAATCAGTTAAATGAAGATGAAATCAGTTAACGATGAAATCAGTTAACGATGAAATCAGTTAAATGAAGATGAAATCAGTTAACGATGAAATCAGTTAACGATGAAATCAGTTAACGATGAAATCAGTTAAATGAAGATGAAATCAGTTAACGATGAAATCAGTTAACGATGAAATCAGTTAACGATGAAATCAATTAAATGAAGATGAAATCAGTTAACGATGAAATCAGTTAACGATGAAATCAGTTAAATGAAGATGAAATCAGTTAAAGATGAAATCAGTTAACGATGAAATCAGTTAACGATGAAATCAGTTAAATGAAGATGAAATCAGTTAACGATGAAATCAATTAACGATGAAATCAGTTAACGATGAAATCAGTTAAATGAAGATGAAATCAGTTAACGATGAAATCAGTTAACGATGAAATCAGTTAAATGAAGATGAAATCAGTTAACGATGAAATCAGTTAACGATGAAATCAGTTAACGATGAAATCAATTAAATGAAGATGAAATCAGTTAACGATGAAATCAGTTAAATGAAGATGAAATCAGTTAACGATGAAATCAGTTAAAGATGAAATCAGTTAACGATGAAATCAGTTAACGATGAAATCAGTTAAATGAAGATGAAATCAGTTAACGATGAAATCAGTTAACGATGAAATCAATTAAATGAAGATGAAATCAGTTAACGATGAAATCAGTTAAATGAAGATGAAATCAGTTAACGATGAAATCAGTTAAAGATGAAATCAGTTAACGATGAAATCAGTTAACGATGAAATCAGTTAACGATGAAATCAGTTAAATGAAGATGAAATCAGTTAACGATGAAATCAGTTAAATGAAGAATGAAAATGAAATCAGTTAAATGAAGATGAAATCAGTTAACGATGAAATCAGTTAACGATGAAATCAGTTAACGATGAAATCAGTTAAATGAAGATGAAATCAGTTAACGATGAAATCAGTTAACAATGAAATCAGTTAAATGAAGATGAAATCAGTTAAAGATGAAATCAGTTAACGATGAAATCAGTTAAAGATGAAATCAGTTAACGATGAAATCAGTTAACGATGAAATCAGTTAAATGAAGATGAAATCAGTTAACGATGAAATCAGTTAACAATGAAATCAGTTAAATGAAGATGAAATCAGTTAAAGATGAAATCAGTTAACGATGAAATCAGTTAAAGATGAAATCAGTTAACAATGAAATCAGTTAACGATGAAATCAGTTAACGATGAAATCAGTTAAATGAAGATGAAATCAGTTAAAGATGAAATCAGTTAACGATGAAATCAGTTAACGATGAAATCAGTTAAATGAAGATGAAATCAGTTAACGATGAAATCAGTTAACGATGAAATCAATTAACGATGAAATCAGTTAAATGAAGATGAAATCAGTTAACGATGAAATCAGTTAAAGATGAAATCAGTTAAATGAAGAATGAAGATGAAATCAGTTAACGATGAAATCAGTTAAATGAAGATGAAATCAGTTAACGATGAAATCAGTTAACGATGAAATCAGTTAACGATGAAATCAGTTAAATGAAGATGAAATCAGTTAACGATGAAATCAGTTAAATGAAGAATGAAGATGAAATCAGTTTACGATGAAATCAATTAACGATGAAATCAGTTAACGATGAAATCAGTTAAATGAAGATGAAATCAGTTAACGATGAAATCAGTTAACGATGAAATCAGTTAAATGAAGAATGAAAATGAAATCAGTTAACGATGAAATCAATTAACGATGAAATCAGTTAAATGAAGATGAAATCAGTTAACGATGAAATCAGTTAACGATGAAATCAGTTAAATGAAGATGAAATCAGTTAACGATGAAATCAGTTAACGATGAAATCAGTTAACGATGAAATCAGTTAAATGAAGATGAAATCAGTTAACGATGAAATCAGTTAACGATGAAATCAGTTAACGATGAAATCAATTAAATGAAGATGAAATCAGTTAACGATGAAATCAGTTAACGATGAAATCAGTTAAATGAAGATGAAATCAGTTAACGATGAAATCAGTTAACGATGAAATCAGTTAACGATGAAATCAATTAAATGAAGATGAAATCAGTTAACGATGAAATCAGTTAACGATGAAATCAGTTAAATGAAGATGAAATCAGTTAAAGATGAAATCAGTTAACGATGAAATCAGTTAACGATGAAATCAGTTAAATGAAGATGAAATCAGTTAACGATGAAATCAGTTAACGATGAAATCAATTAACGATGAAATCAGTTAAATGAAGATGAAATCAGTTAACGATGAAATCAGTTAAAGATGAAATCAGTTAAATGAAGAATGAAGATGAAATCAGTTAACGATGAAATCAGTTAAATGAAGATGAAATCAGTTAACGATGAAATCAGTTAACGATGAAATCAGTTAACGATGAAATCAGTTAAATGAAGATGAAATCAGTTAACGATGAAATCAGTTAAATGAAGAATGAAGATGAAATCAGTTAACGATGAAATCAATTAACGATGAAATCAGTTAACGATGAAATCAGTTAAATGAAGATGAAATCAGTTAACGATGAAATCAGTTAACGATGAAATCAGTTAAATGAAGAATGAAAATGAAATCAGTTAACGATGAAATCAATTAACGATGAAATCAGTTAACGATGAAATCAGTTAAATGAAGATGAAATCAGTTAACGATGAAATCAGTTAACGATGAAATCAGTTAAATGAAGATGAAATCAGTTAACGATGAAATCAGTTAACGATGAAATCAGTTAACGATGAAATCAGTTAAATGAAGATGAAATCAGTTAACGATGAAATCAGTTAACGATGAAATCAGTTAACGATGAAATCAATTAAATGAAGATGAAATCAGTTAACGATGAAATCAGTTAACGATGAAATCAGTTAAATGAAGATGAAATCAGTTAAATGAAGATGAAATCAGTTAACGATGAAATCAGTTAACGATGAAATCAGTTAAAGATGAAATCAGTTAAATGAAGAATGAAGATGAAATCAGTTAACGATGAAATCAGTTAAATGAAGATGAAATCAGTTAACGATGAAATCAATTAACGATGAAATCAGTTAAATGAAGATGAAATCAGTTAACGATGAAATCAGTTAAAGATGAAATCAGTTAAATGAAGAATGAAGATGAAATCAGTTAACGATGAAATCAGTTAAATGAAGATGAAATCAGTTAACGATGAAATCAGTTAACGATGAAATCAGTTAACGATGAAATCAGTTAACGATGAAATCAGTTAAATGAAGATGAAATCAGTTAACGATGAAATCAGTTAAATGAAGAATGAAGATGAAATCAGTTAACGATGAAATCAGTTAACGATGAAATCAGTTAAATGAAGATGAAATCAGTTAACGATGAAATCAGTTAACGATGAAATCAGTTAAATGAAGAATGAAAATGAAATCAGTTAACGATGAAATCAATTAACGATGAAATCAGTTAACGATGAAATCAGTTAAATGAAGATGAAATCAGTTAACGATGAAATCAGTTAACGATGAAATCAGTTAAATGAAGATGAAATCAGTTAACGATGAAATCAGTTAACGATGAAATCAGTTAACGATGAAATCAGTTAAATGAAGATGAAATCAGTTAACGATGAAATCAGTTAACGATGAAATCAGTTAACGATGAAATCAATTAAATGAAGATGAAATCAGTTAACGATGAAATCAGTTAAATGAAGAATGAAAATGAAATCAGTTAAATGAAGATGAAATCAGTTAACGATGAAATCAGTTAAATGAAGATGAAATCAGTTAACGATGAAATCAGTTAACGATGAAATCAGTTAACGATGAAATCAATTAAATGAAGATGAAATCAGTTAACGATGAAATCAGTTAAATGAAGATGAAATCAGTTAACGATGAAATCAGTTAAAGATGAAATCAGTTAACGATGAAATCAGTTAACGATGAAATCAGTTAACGATGAAATCAGTTAAATGAAGATGAAATCAGTTAACGATGAAATCAGTTAAATGAAGAATGAAAATGAAATCAGTTAAATGAAGATGAAATCAGTTAACGATGAAATCAGTTAACGATGAAATCAGTTAACGATGAAATCAGTTAAATGAAGATGAAATCAGTTAACGATGAAATCAGTTAACGATGAAATCAATTAACGATGAAATCAGTTAAATGAAGATGAAATCAGTTAACGATGAAATCAGTTAAAGATGAAATCAGTTAAATGAAGAATGAAGATGAAATCAGTTAACGATGAAATCAGTTAAATGAAGATGAAATCAGTTAACGATGAAATCAGTTAACGATGAAATCAGTTAAATGAAGATGAAATCAGTTAACGATGAAATCAGTTAAATGAAGAATGAAGATGAAATCAGTTAACGATGAAATCAATTAACGATGAAATCAGTTAACGATGAAATCAGTTAAATGAAGATGAAATCAGTTAACGATGAAATCAGTTAACGATGAAATCAGTTAAATGAAGAATGAAAATGAAATCAGTTAACGATGAAATCAATTAACGATGAAATCAGTTAACGATGAAATCAGTTAAATGAAGATGAAATCAGTTAACGATGAAATCAGTTAACGATGAAATCAGTTAAATGAAGATGAAATCAGTTAACGATGAAATCAGTTAACGATGAAATCAGTTAAATGAAGAATGAAAATGAAATCAGTTAACGATGAAATCAATTAACGATGAAATCAGTTAACGATGAAATCAGTTAAATGAAGATGAAATCAGTTAACGATGAAATCAGTTAACGATGAAATCAGTTAAATGAAGATGAAATCAGTTAACGATGAAATCAGTTAACGATGAAATCAGTTAACGATGAAATCAGTTAACGATGAAATCAGTTAACGATGAAATCAATTAAATGAAGATGAAATCAGTTAACGATGAAATCAGTTAACGATGAAATCAGTTAACGATGAAATCAATTAACGATGAAATCAGTTAAATGAAGATGAAATCAGTTAACGATGAAATCAGTTAAAGATGAAATCAGTTAAATGAAGAATGAAGATGAAATCAGTTAACGATGAAATCAGTTAAATGAAGATGAAATCAGTTAACGATGAAATCAGTTAACGATGAAATCAGTTAACGATGAAATCAGTTAAATGAAGATGAAATCAGTTAACGATGAAATCAGTTAAATGAAGAATGAAGATGAAATCAGTTAACGATGAAATCAATTAACGATGAAATCAGTTAACGATGAAATCAGTTAAATGAAGATGAAATCAGTTAACGATGAAATCAGTTAACGATGAAATCAGTTAAATGAAGAATGAAAATGAAATCAGTTAACGATGAAATCAATTAACGATGAAATCAGTTAACGATGAAATCAGTTAAATGAAGATGAAATCAGTTAACGATGAAATCAGTTAACGATGAAATCAGTTAAATGAAGATGAAATCAGTTAAATGAAGATGAAATCAGTTAACGATGAAATCAGTTAACGATGAAATCAGTTAAATGAAGAATGAAAATGAAATCAGTTAACGATGAAATCAATTAACGATGAAATCAGTTAACGATGAAATCAGTTAAATGAAGATGAAATCAGTTAACGATGAAATCAGTTAACGATGAAATCAGTTAAATGAAGATGAAATCAGTTAACGATGAAATCAGTTAACGATGAAATCAATTAAATGAAGATGAAATCAGTTAACGATGAAATCAGTTAAATGAAGATGAAATCAGTTAACGATGAAATCAGTTAAAGATGAAATCAGTTAACGATGAAATCAGTTAACGATGAAATCAGTTAACGATGAAATCAGTTAAATGAAGATGAAATCAGTTAACGATGAAATCAGTTAACGATGAAATCAGTTAACGATGAAATCAATTAAATGAAGATGAAATCAGTTAACGATGAAATCAGTTAAATGAAGATGAAATCAGTTAACGATGAAATCAGTTAAAGATGAAATCAGTTAACGATGAAATCAGTTAACGATGAAATCAGTTAACGATGAAATCAGTTAAATGAAGATGAAATCAGTTAACGATGAAATCAGTTAAATGAAGAATGAAAATGAAATCAGTTAAATGAAGATGAAATCAGTTAACGATGAAATCAGTTAACGATGAAATCAGTTAACGATGAAATCAGTTAAATGAAGATGAAATCAGTTAACGATGAAATCAGTTAACAATGAAATCAGTTAAATGAAGATGAAATCAGTTAACGATGAAATCAGTTAACGATGAAATCAGTTAACGATGAAATCAGTTAACGATGAAATCAGTTAAATGAAGATGAAATCAGTTAAAGATGAAATCAGTTAACGATGAAATCAGTTAACGATGAAATCAGTTAAATGAAGATGAAATCAGTTAACGATGAAATCAGTTAACGATGAAATCAATTAACGATGAAATCAGTTAAATGAAGATGAAATCAGTTAAAGATGAAATCAGTTAAATGAAGAATGAAGATGAAATCAGTTAACGATGAAATCAGTTAAATGAAGATGAAATCAGTTAACGATGAAATCAATTAACGATGAAATCAGTTAACGATGAAATCAATTAACGATGAAATCAGTTAAATGAAGATGAAATCAGTTAACGATGAAATCAGTTAACGATGAAATCAGTTAACGATGAAATCAATTAACGATGAAATCAGTTAAATGAAGATGAAATCAGTTAACGATGAAATCAGTTAAAGATGAAATCAGTTAAATGAAGAATGAAGATGAAATCAGTTAACGATGAAATCAGTTAAATGAAGATGAAATCAGTTAACGATGAAATCAGTTAACGATGAAATCAGTTAACGATGAAATCAGTTAAATGAAGATGAAATCAGTTAACGATGAAATCAGTTAAATGAAGAATGAAGATGAAATCAGTTAACGATGAAATCAATTAACGATGAAATCAGTTAACGATGAAATCAGTTAAATGAAGATGAAATCAGTTAACGATGAAATCAGTTAAAGATGAAATCAGTTAACGATGAAATCAGTTAACGATGAAATCAGTTAACGATGAAATCAGTTAAATGAAGATGAAATCAGTTAACGATGAAATCAGTTAAATGAAGAATGAAAATGAAATCAGTTAAATGAAGATGAAATCAGTTAACGATGAAATCAGTTAACGATGAAATCAGTTAACGATGAAATCAGTTAAATGAAGATGAAATCAGTTAACGATGAAATCAGTTAACAATGAAATCAGTTAAATGAAGATGAAATCAGTTAACGATGAAATCAGTTAACGATGAAATCAGTTAACGATGAAATCAGTTAACGATGAAATCAGTTAAATGAAGATGAAATCAGTTAAAGATGAAATCAGTTAACGATGAAATCAGTTAACGATGAAATCAGTTAAATGAAGATGAAATCAGTTAACGATGAAATCAGTTAACGATGAAATCAATTAACGATGAAATCAGTTAAATGAAGATGAAATCAGTTAAAGATGAAATCAGTTAAATGAAGAATGAAGATGAAATCAGTTAACGATGAAATCAGTTAAATGAAGATGAAATCAGTTAACGATGAAATCAATTAACGATGAAATCAGTTAACGATGAAATCAATTAACGATGAAATCAGTTAAATGAAGATGAAATCAGTTAACGATGAAATCAGTTAACGATGAAATCAGTTAACGATGAAATCAATTAACGATGAAATCAGTTAAATGAAGATGAAATCAGTTAACGATGAAATCAGTTAAAGATGAAATCAGTTAAATGAAGAATGAAGATGAAATCAGTTAACGATGAAATCAGTTAAATGAAGATGAAATCAGTTAACGATGAAATCAGTTAACGATGAAATCAGTTAACGATGAAATCAGTTAAATGAAGATGAAATCAGTTAACGATGAAATCAGTTAAATGAAGAATGAAGATGAAATCAGTTAACGATGAAATCAATTAACGATGAAATCAGTTAACGATGAAATCAGTTAAATGAAGATGAAATCAGTTAACGATGAAATCAGTTAACGATGAAATCAGTTAAATGAAGAATGAAAATGAAATCAGTTAACGATGAAATCAATTAACGATGAAATCAGTTAACGATGAAATCAGTTAAATGAAGATGAAATCAGTTAACGATGAAATCAGTTAACGATGAAATCAGTTAAATGAAGATGAAATCAGTTAACGATGAAATCAGTTAACGATGAAATCAGTTAACGATGAAATCAGTTAAATGAAGATGAAATCAGTTAACGATGAAATCAGTTAAATGAAGATGAAATCAGTTAACGATGAAATCAGTTAACGATGAAATCAGTTAACGATGAAATCAATTAAATGAAGATGAAATCAGTTAACGATGAAATCAGTTAAATGAAGAATGAAAATGAAATCAGTTAAATGAAGATGAAATCAGTTAACGATGAAATCAGTTAACGATGAAATCAGTTAAATGAAGATGAAATCAGTTAACGATGAAATCAGTTAACGATGAAATCAGTTAACGATGAAATCAATTAAATGAAGATGAAATCAGTTAACGATGAAATCAGTTAAATGAAGATGAAATCAGTTAACGATGAAATCAGTTAAAGATGAAATCAGTTAACGATGAAATCAGTTAACGATGAAATCAGTTAACGATGAAATCAGTTAAATGAAGATGAAATCAGTTAACGATGAAATCAGTTAAATGAAGAATGAAAATGAAATCAGTTAAATGAAGATGAAATCAGTTAACGATGAAATCAGTTAACGATGAAATCAGTTAAATGAAGATGAAATCAGTTAACGATGAAATCAGTTAACAATGAAATCAGTTAAATGAAGATGAAATCAGTTAACGATGAAATCAGTTAACGATGAAATCAGTTAACGATGAAATCAGTTAAATGAAGATGAAATCAGTTAACGATGAAATCAGTTAACGATGAAATCAGTTAAATGAAGATGAAATCAGTTAACGATGAAATCAGTTAACGATGAAATCAGTTAACGATGAAATCAATTAAATGAAGATGAAATCAGTTAACGATGAAATCAATTAAATGAAGATGAAATCAGTTAACGATGAAATCAGTTAACGATGAAATCAGTTAAAGATGAAATCAGTTAACGATGAAATCAGTTAACGATGAAATCAGTTAACGATGAAATCAGTTAAATGAAGATGAAATCAGTTAACGATGAAATCAATTAACGATGAAATCAGTTAACAATGAAATCAGTTAAATGAAGATGAAATCAGTTAACGATGAAATCAGTTAACGATGAAATCAGTTAAAGATGAAATCAGTTAAATGAAGATGAAATCAGTTAACGATGAAATCAGTTAACGATGAAATCAGTTAACGATGAAATCAGTTAAATGAAGATGAAATCAGTTAACGATGAAATCAGTTAAATGAAGAATGAAGATGAAATCAGTTAACGATGAAATCAATTAACGATGAAATCAGTTAACGATGAAATCAGTTAAATGAAGATGAAATCAGTTAACGATGAAATCAGTTAACGATGAAATCAGTTAAATGAAGAATGAAAATGAAATCAGTTAACGATGAAATCAATTAACGATGAAATCAGTTAAATGAAGATGAAATCAGTTAACGATGAAATCAGTTAAATGAAGAATGAAAATGAAATCAGTTAACGATGAAATCAGTTAACGATGAAATCAGTTAAATGAAGATGAAATCAGTTAACGATGAAATCAGTTAACGATGAAATCAGTTAAATGAAGATGAAATCAGTTAACGATGAAATCAGTTAACGATGAAATCAGTTAAATGAAGATGAAATCAGTTAAATGAAGATGAAATCAGTTAACGATGAAATCAGTTAACGATGAAATCAGTTAAATGAAGATGAAATCAGTTAAAGATGAAATCAGTTAACGATGAAATCAGTTAACGATGAAATCAGTTAAATGAAGATGAAATCAGTTAACGATGAAATCAGTTAACGATGAAATCAATTAACGATGAAATCAGTTAAATGAAGATGAAATCAGTTAACGATGAAATCAGTTAAAGATGAAATCAGTTAAATGAAGAATGAAGATGAAATCAGTTAACGATGAAATCAGTTAAATGAAGATGAAATCAGTTAACGATGAAATCAATTAACGATGAAATCAGTTAACGATGAAATCAATTAACGATGAAATCAGTTAAATGAAGATGAAATCAGTTAACGATGAAATCAGTTAAAGATGAAATCAGTTAAATGAAGAATGAAGATGAAATCAGTTAACGATGAAATCAGTTAAATGAAGATGAAATCAGTTAACGATGAAATCAATTAACGATGAAATCAGTTAACGATGAAATCAATTAACGATGAAATCAGTTAAATGAAGATGAAATCAGTTAACGATGAAATCAGTTAAAGATGAAATCAGTTAAATGAAGAATGAAGATGAAATCAGTTAACGATGAAATCAGTTAAATGAAGATGAAATCAGTTAACGATGAAATCAATTAACGATGAAATCAGTTAACGATGAAATCAATTAACGATGAAATCAGTTAAATGAAGATGAAATCAGTTAACGATGAAATCAGTTAACGATGAAATCAGTTAACGATGAAATCAATTAACGATGAAATCAGTTAAATGAAGATGAAATCAGTTAACGATGAAATCAGTTAAAGATGAAATCAGTTAAATGAAGAATGAAGATGAAATCAGTTAATGATGAAATCAGTTAAATGAAGATGAAATCAGTTAACGATGAAATCAGTTAACGATGAAATCAGTTAACGATGAAATCAGTTAAATGAAGATGAAATCAGTTAACGATGAAATCAGTTAAATGAAGAATGAAGATGAAATCAGTTAACGATGAAATCAATTAACGATGAAATCAGTTAACGATGAAATCAGTTAAATGAAGATGAAATCAGTTAACGATGAAATCAGTTAACGATGAAATCAGTTAAATGAAGAATGAAAATGAAATCAGTTAACGATGAAATCAATTAACGATGAAATCAGTTAACGATGAAATCAGTTAAATGAAGATGAAATCAGTTAACGATGAAATCAGTTAACGATGAAATCAGTTAAATGAAGATGAAATCAGTTAACGATGAAATCAGTTAACGATGAAATCAGTTAACGATGAAATCAGTTAAATGAAGATGAAATCAGTTAACGATGAAATCAGTTAACGATGAAATCAGTTAACGATGAAATCAATTAACGATGAAATCAGTTAAATGAAGATGAAATCAGTTAACGATGAAATCAGTTAACGATGAAATCAGTTAACGATGAAATCAGTTAACGATGAAATCAGTTAAATGAAGAATGAAAATGAAATCAGTTAACGATGAAATCAATTAACGATGAAATCAGTTAACGATGAAATCAGTTAAATGAAGATGAAATCAGTTAACGATGAAATCAGTTAACGATGAAATCAGTTAAATGAAGATGAAATCAGTTAACGATGAAATCAGTTAACGATGAAATCAGTTAACGATGAAATCAGTTAAATGAAGATGAAATCAGTTAACGATGAAATCAGTTAACGATGAAATCAGTTAACGATGAAATCAATTAAATGAAGATGAAATCAGTTAACGATGAAATCAGTTAACGATGAAATCAGTTAAATGAAGATGAAATCAGTTAACGATGAAATCAGTTAACGATGAAATCAGTTAAATGAAGATGAAATCAGTTAAATGAAGATGAAATCAGTTAAAGATGAAATCAGTTAACGATGAAATCAGTTAACGATGAAATCAGTTAAATGAAGATGAAATCAGTTAACGATGAAATCAGTTAACGATGAAATCAATTAACGATGAAATCAGTTAAATGAAGATGAAATCAGTTAACGATGAAATCAGTTAAAGATGAAATCAGTTAAATGAAGAATGAAGATGAAATCAGTTAACGATGAAATCAGTTAAATGAAGATGAAATCAGTTAACGATGAAATCAATTAACGATGAAATCAGTTAACGATGAAATCAATTAACGATGAAATCAGTTAAATGAAGATGAAATCAGTTAACGATGAAATCAGTTAAAGATGAAATCAGTTAAATGAAGAATGAAGATGAAATCAGTTAACGATGAAATCAGTTAAATGAAGATGAAATCAGTTAACGATGAAATCAATTAACGATGAAATCAGTTAACGATGAAATCAATTAACGATGAAATCAGTTAAATGAAGATGAAATCAGTTAACGATGAAATCAGTTAAAGATGAAATCAGTTAAATGAAGAATGAAGATGAAATCAGTTAACGATGAAATCAGTTAAATGAAGATGAAATCAGTTAACGATGAAATCAATTAACGATGAAATCAGTTAACGATGAAATCAATTAACGATGAAATCAGTTAAATGAAGATGAAATCAGTTAACGATGAAATCAGTTAACGATGAAATCAGTTAACGATGAAATCAATTAACGATGAAATCAGTTAAATGAAGATGAAATCAGTTAACGATGAAATCAGTTAAAGATGAAATCAGTTAAATGAAGAATGAAGATGAAATCAGTTAACGATGAAATCAGTTAAATGAAGATGAAATCAGTTAACGATGAAATCAGTTAACGATGAAATCAGTTAACGATGAAATCAGTTAAATGAAGATGAAATCAGTTAACGATGAAATCAGTTAAATGAAGAATGAAGATGAAATCAGTTAACGATGAAATCAATTAACGATGAAATCAGTTAACGATGAAATCAGTTAAATGAAGATGAAATCAGTTAACGATGAAATCAGTTAACGATGAAATCAGTTAAATGAAGAATGAAAATGAAATCAGTTAACGATGAAATCAATTAACGATGAAATCAGTTAACGATGAAATCAGTTAAATGAAGATGAAATCAGTTAACGATGAAATCAGTTAACGATGAAATCAGTTAAATGAAGATGAAATCAGTTAACGATGAAATCAGTTAACGATGAAATCAGTTAACGATGAAATCAGTTAAATGAAGATGAAATCAGTTAACGATGAAATCAGTTAACGATGAAATCAGTTAACGATGAAATCAATTAAATGAAGATGAAATCAGTTAACGATGAAATCAGTTAAATGAAGAATGAAAATGAAATCAGTTAAATGAAGATGAAATCAGTTAACGATGAAATCAGTTAACGATGAAATCAGTTAACGATGAAATCAATTAAATGAAGATGAAATCAGTTAACGATGAAATCAGTTAAAGATGAAATCAGTTAAATGAAGAATGAAGATGAAATCAGTTAACGATGAAATCAGTTAAATGAAGATGAAATCAGTTAACGATGAAATCAATTAACGATGAAATCAGTTAACGATGAAATCAATTAACGATGAAATCAGTTAAATGAAGATGAAATCAGTTAACGATGAAATCAGTTAAAGATGAAATCAGTTAAATGAAGAATGAAGATGAAATCAGTTAACGATGAAATCAGTTAAATGAAGATGAAATCAGTTAACGATGAAATCAATTAACGATGAAATCAGTTAACGATGAAATCAATTAACGATGAAATCAGTTAAATGAAGATGAAATCAGTTAACGATGAAATCAGTTAACGATGAAATCAGTTAACGATGAAATCAATTAACGATGAAATCAGTTAAATGAAGATGAAATCAGTTAACGATGAAATCAGTTAAAGATGAAATCAGTTAAATGAAGAATGAAGATGAAATCAGTTAATGATGAAATCAGTTAAATGAAGATGAAATCAGTTAACGATGAAATCAGTTAACGATGAAATCAGTTAACGATGAAATCAGTTAAATGAAGATGAAATCAGTTAACGATGAAATCAGTTAAATGAAGAATGAAGATGAAATCAGTTAACGATGAAATCAATTAACGATGAAATCAGTTAACGATGAAATCAGTTAAATGAAGATGAAATCAGTTAACGATGAAATCAGTTAACGATGAAATCAGTTAAATGAAGAATGAAAATGAAATCAGTTAACGATGAAATCAATTAACGATGAAATCAGTTAACGATGAAATCAGTTAAATGAAGATGAAATCAGTTAACGATGAAATCAGTTAACGATGAAATCAGTTAAATGAAGATGAAATCAGTTAACGATGAAATCAGTTAACGATGAAATCAGTTAACGATGAAATCAGTTAAATGAAGATGAAATCAGTTAACGATGAAATCAGTTAACGATGAAATCAGTTAACGATGAAATCAATTAACGATGAAATCAGTTAAATGAAGATGAAATCAGTTAACGATGAAATCAGTTAACGATGAAATCAGTTAACGATGAAATCAGTTAAATGAAGAATGAAAATGAAATCAGTTAACGATGAAATCAATTAACGATGAAATCAGTTAACGATGAAATCAGTTAAATGAAGATGAAATCAGTTAACGATGAAATCAGTTAACGATGAAATCAGTTAAATGAAGATGAAATCAGTTAACGATGAAATCAGTTAACGATGAAATCAGTTAACGATGAAATCAGTTAAATGAAGATGAAATCAGTTAACGATGAAATCAGTTAACGATGAAATCAGTTAACGATGAAATCAATTAAATGAAGATGAAATCAGTTAACGATGAAATCAGTTAACGATGAAATCAGTTAAATGAAGATGAAATCAGTTAACGATGAAATCAGTTAACGATGAAATCAGTTAAATGAAGATGAAATCAGTTAAATGAAGATGAAATCAGTTAAAGATGAAATCAGTTAACGATGAAATCAGTTAACGATGAAATCAGTTAAATGAAGATGAAATCAGTTAACGATGAAATCAGTTAACGATGAAATCAATTAACGATGAAATCAGTTAAATGAAGATGAAATCAGTTAACGATGAAATCAGTTAAAGATGAAATCAGTTAAATGAAGAATGAAGATGAAATCAGTTAACGATGAAATCAGTTAAATGAAGATGAAATCAGTTAACGATGAAATCAATTAACGATGAAATCAGTTAACGATGAAATCAATTAACGATGAAATCAGTTAAATGAAGATGAAATCAGTTAACGATGAAATCAGTTAAAGATGAAATCAGTTAAATGAAGAATGAAGATGAAATCAGTTAACGATGAAATCAGTTAAATGAAGATGAAATCAGTTAACGATGAAATCAATTAACGATGAAATCAGTTAACGATGAAATCAATTAACGATGAAATCAGTTAAATGAAGATGAAATCAGTTAACGATGAAATCAGTTAAAGATGAAATCAGTTAAATGAAGAATGAAGATGAAATCAGTTAACGATGAAATCAGTTAAATGAAGATGAAATCAGTTAACGATGAAATCAATTAACGATGAAATCAGTTAACGATGAAATCAATTAACGATGAAATCAGTTAAATGAAGATGAAATCAGTTAACGATGAAATCAGTTAACGATGAAATCAGTTAACGATGAAATCAGTTAACGATGAAATCAATTAACGATGAAATCAGTTAAATGAAGATGAAATCAGTTAACGATGAAATCAGTTAAAGATGAAATCAGTTAAATGAAGAATGAAGATGAAATCAGTTAACGATGAAATCAGTTAAATGAAGATGAAATCAGTTAACGATGAAATCAGTTAACGATGAAATCAGTTAACGATGAAATCAGTTAAATGAAGATGAAATCAGTTAACGATGAAATCAGTTAAATGAAGAATGAAGATGAAATCAGTTAACGATGAAATCAATTAACGATGAAATCAGTTAACGATGAAATCAGTTAAATGAAGATGAAATCAGTTAACGATGAAATCAGTTAACGATGAAATCAGTTAAATGAAGAATGAAAATGAAATCAGTTAACGATGAAATCAATTAACGATGAAATCAGTTAACGATGAAATCAGTTAAATGAAGATGAAATCAGTTAACGATGAAATCAGTTAACGATGAAATCAGTTAAATGAAGATGAAATCAGTTAACGATGAAATCAGTTAACGATGAAATCAGTTAACGATGAAATCAGTTAAATGAAGATGAAATCAGTTAACGATGAAATCAGTTAACGATGAAATCAGTTAACGATGAAATCAATTAAATGAAGATGAAATCAGTTAACGATGAAATCAGTTAAATGAAGAATGAAAATGAAATCAGTTAAATGAAGATGAAATCAGTTAACGATGAAATCAGTTAACGATGAAATCAGTTAAATGAAGATGAAATCAGTTAACGATGAAATCAGTTAACGATGAAATCAGTTAACGATGAAATCAATTAAATGAAGATGAAATCAGTTAACGATGAAATCAGTTAAATGAAGATGAAATCAGTTAACGATGAAATCAGTTAAAGATGAAATCAGTTAACGATGAAATCAGTTAACGATGAAATCAGTTAAATGAAGATGAAATCAGTTAACGATGAAATCAGTTAAATGAAGAATGAAAATGAAATCAGTTAAATGAAGATGAAATCAGTTAACGATGAAATCAGTTAACGATGAAATCAGTTAACGATGAAATCAGTTAAATGAAGATGAAATCAGTTAACGATGAAATCAGTTAACAATGAAATCAGTTAAATGAAGATGAAATCAGTTAACGATGAAATCAGTTAACGATGAAATCAGTTAACGATGAAATCAGTTAACGATGAAATCAGTTAAATGAAGATGAAATCAGTTAACGATGAAATCAGTTAACGATGAAATCAGTTAAATGAAGATGAAATCAGTTAACGATGAAATCAGTTAACGATGAAATCAGTTAAATGAAGAATGAAAATGAAATCAGTTAACGATGAAATCAATTAACGATGAAATCAGTTAACGATGAAATCAGTTAAATGAAGATGAAATCAGTTAACGATGAAATCAGTTAACGATGAAATCAGTTAAATGAAGATGAAATCAGTTAACGATGAAATCAGTTAACGATGAAATCAATTAAATGAAGATGAAATCAGTTAACGATGAAATCAGTTAAATGAAGAATGAAAATGAAATCAGTTAAATGAAGATGAAATCAGTTAACGATGAAATCAGTTAACGATGAAATCAGTTAAATGAAGATGAAATCAGTTAACGATGAAATCAGTTAACGATGAAATCAGTTAACGATGAAATCAATTAAATGAAGATGAAATCAGTTAACGATGAAATCAGTTAAATGAAGATGAAATCAGTTAACGATGAAATCAGTTAAAGATGAAATCAGTTAACGATGAAATCAGTTAACGATGAAATCAGTTAACGATGAAATCAGTTAAATGAAGATGAAATCAGTTAACGATGAAATCAGTTAACAATGAAATCAGTTAAATGAAGATGAAATCAGTTAACGATGAAATCAGTTAACGATGAAATCAGTTAACGATGAAATCAGTTAAATGAAGATGAAATCAGTTAAAGATGAAATCAGTTAACGATGAAATCAGTTAACGATGAAATCAGTTAAATGAAGATGAAATCAGTTAACGATGAAATCAGTTAACGATGAAATCAATTAACGATGAAATCAGTTAAATGAAGATGAAATCAGTTAACGATGAAATCAGTTAAAGATGAAATCAGTTAAATGAAGAATGAAGATGAAATCAGTTAACGATGAAATCAGTTAAATGAAGATGAAATCAGTTAACGATGAAATCAGTTAACGATGAAATCAGTTAACGATGAAATCAGTTAAATGAAGATGAAATCAGTTAACGATGAAATCAGTTAAATGAAGAATGAAGATGAAATCAGTTAACGATGAAATCAATTAACGATGAAATCAGTTAACGATGAAATCAGTTAAATGAAGATGAAATCAGTTAACGATGAAATCAGTTAACGATGAAATCAGTTAAATGAAGAATGAAAATGAAATCAGTTAACGATGAAATCAATTAACGATGAAATCAGTTAACGATGAAATCAGTTAAATGAAGATGAAATCAGTTAACGATGAAATCAGTTAACGATGAAATCAGTTAAATGAAGATGAAATCAGTTAACGATGAAATCAGTTAACGATGAAATCAGTTAAATGAAGATGAAATCAGTTAACGATGAAATCAGTTAACGATGAAATCAATTAAATGAAGATGAAATCAGTTAACGATGAAATCAGTTAACGATGAAATCAGTTAAATGAAGATGAAATCAGTTAACGATGAAATCAGTTAACGATGAAATCAGTTAACGATGAAATCAATTAAATGAAGATGAAATCAGTTAACGATGAAATCAGTTAAATGAAGATGAAATCAGTTAGCGATGAAATCAATTAAATGAAGATGAAATCAGTTAACGATGAAATCAGTTAAATGAAGATGAAATCAGTTAACGATGAAATCAGTTAAAGATGAAATCAGTTAACGATGAAATCAGTTAACGATGAAATCAGTTAACGATGAAATCAGTTAAATGAAGATGAAATCAGTTAACGATGAAATCAGTTAAATGAAGATGAAATCAGTTAACGATGAAATCAGTTAACGATGAAATCAGTTAACGATGAAATCAATTAAATGAAGATGAAATCAGTTAACGATGAAATCAATTAAATGAAGATGAAATCAGTTAACGATGAAATCAGTTAACAATGAAATCAGTTAAATGAAGATGAAATCAGTTAACGATGAAATCAGTTAACGATGAAATCAGTTAAAGATGAAATCAGTTAACGATGAAATCAGTTAACGATGAAATCAGTTAACGATGAAATCAGTTAACGATGAAATCAGTTAAATGAAGAATGAAAATGAAATCAGTTAACGATGAAATCAATTAACGATGAAATCAGTTAACGATGAAATCAGTTAAATGAAGATGAAATCAGTTAACGATGAAATCAGTTAACGATGAAATCAGTTAAATGAAGATGAAATCAGTTAACGATGAAATCAGTTAACGATGAAATCAATTAAATGAAGATGAAATCAGTTAACGATGAAATCAGTTAAATGAAGAATGAAAATGAAATCAGTTAAATGAAGATGAAATCAGTTAACGATGAAATCAGTTAACGATGAAATCAGTTAAATGAAGATGAAATCAGTTAACGATGAAATCAGTTAACGATGAAATCAGTTAACGATGAAATCAATTAAATGAAGATGAAATCAGTTAACGATGAAATCAGTTAAATGAAGATGAAATCAGTTAACGATGAAATCAGTTAAAGATGAAATCAGTTAACGATGAAATCAGTTAACGATGAAATCAGTTAACGATGAAATCAGTTAAATGAAGATGAAATCAGTTAACGATGAAATCAGTTAAATGAAGAATGAAAATGAAATCAGTTAAATGAAGATGAAATCAGTTAACGATGAAATCAGTTAACGATGAAATCAGTTAACGATGAAATCAGTTAAATGAAGATGAAATCAGTTAACGATGAAATCAGTTAACAATGAAATCAGTTAAATGAAGATGAAATCAGTTAACGATGAAATCAGTTAACGATGAAATCAGTTAACGATGAAATCAGTTAACGATGAAATCAGTTAAATGAAGATGAAATCAGTTAAAGATGAAATCAGTTAACGATGAAATCAGTTAACGATGAAATCAGTTAAATGAAGATGAAATCAGTTAACGATGAAATCAGTTAACGATGAAATCAATTAACGATGAAATCAGTTAACGATGAAATCAGTTAAATGAAGATGAAATCAGTTAACGATGAAATCAGTTAAAGATGAAATCAGTTAAATGAAGAATGAAGATGAAATCAGTTAACGATGAAATCAGTTAAATGAAGATGAAATCAGTTAACGATGAAATCAGTTAACGATGAAATCAGTTAACGATGAAATCAGTTAAATGAAGATGAAATCAGTTAACGATGAAATCAGTTAAATGAAGAATGAAGATGAAATCAGTTAACGATGAAATCAATTAACGATGAAATCAGTTAACGATGAAATCAGTTAAATGAAGATGAAATCAGTTAACGATGAAATCAGTTAACGATGAAATCAGTTAAATGAAGAATGAAAATGAAATCAGTTAACGATGAAATCAATTAACGATGAAATCAGTTAACGATGAAATCAGTTAAATGAAGATGAAATCAGTTAACGATGAAATCAGTTAACGATGAAATCAGTTAAATGAAGATGAAATCAGTTAACGATGAAATCAGTTAACGATGAAATCAGTTAACGATGAAATCAGTTAAATGAAGATGAAATCAGTTAACGATGAAATCAGTTAACGATGAAATCAGTTAACGATGAAATCAATTAAATGAAGATGAAATCAGTTAACGATGAAATCAGTTAACGATGAAATCAGTTAAATGAAGATGAAATCAGTTAAATGAAGATGAAATCAGTTAACGATGAAATCAGTTAACGATGAAATCAGTTAAATGAAGATGAAATCAGTTAAAGATGAAATCAGTTAACGATGAAATCAGTTAACGATGAAATCAGTTAAATGAAGATGAAATCAGTTAACGATGAAATCAGTTAACGATGAAATCAATTAACGATGAAATCAGTTAAATGAAGATGAAATCAGTTAACGATGAAATCAGTTAAAGATGAAATCAGTTAAATGAAGAATGAAGATGAAATCAGTTAACGATGAAATCAGTTAAATGAAGATGAAATCAGTTAACGATGAAATCAATTAACGATGAAATCAGTTAACGATGAAATCAATTAACGATGAAATCAGTTAAATGAAGATGAAATCAGTTAACGATGAAATCAGTTAAAGATGAAATCAGTTAAATGAAGAATGAAGATGAAATCAGTTAACGATGAAATCAGTTAACGATGAAATCAATTAACGATGAAATCAGTTAAATGAAGATGAAATCAGTTAACGATGAAATCAATTAACGATGAAATCAGTTAACGATGAAATCAGTTAACGATGAAATCAGTTAAATGAAGATGAAATCAGTTAACGATGAAATCAGTTAACGATGAAATCAATTAACGATGAAATCAGTTAAATGAAGATGAAATCAGTTAACGATGAAATCAGTTAAAGATGAAATCAGTTAAATGAAGAATGAAGATGAAATCAGTTAACGATGAAATCAGTTAAATGAAGATGAAATCAGTTAACGATGAAATCAATTAAAGATGAAATCAGTTAACGATGAAATCAATTAACGATGAAATCAGTTAAATGAAGATGAAATCAGTTAACGATGAAATCAGTTAAAGATGAAATCAGTTAAATGAAGAATGAAGATGAAATCAGTTAACGATGAAATCAGTTAACGATGAAATCAGTTAACGATGAAATCAATTAACGATGAAATCAGTTAAATGAAGATGAAATCAGTTAACGATGAAATCAATTAACGATGAAATCAGTTAACGATGAAATCAGTTAAATGAAGATGAAATCAGTTAACGATGAAATCAGTTAACGATGAAATCAGTTAAATGAAGAATGAAAATGAAATCAGTTAACGATGAAATCAATTAACGTTGAAATCAGTTAACGATGAAATCAGTTAAATGAAGATGAAATCAGTTAACGATGAAATCAGTTAACGATGAAATCAGTTAAATGAAGATGAAATCAGTTAACGATGAAATCAGTTAACGATGAAATCAGTTAACGATGAAATCAGTTAAATGAAGATGAAATCAGTTAACGATGAAATCAGTTAACGATGAAATCAGTTAACGATGAAATCAATTAAATGAAGATGAAATCAGTTAACGATGAAATCAGTTAACGATGAAATCAGTTAAATGAAGATGAAATCAGTTAAATGAAGATGAAATCAGTTAACGATGAAATCAGTTAACGATGAAATCAGTTAACGATGAAATCAGTTAAATGAAGATGAAATCAGTTAAAGATGAAATCAGTTAACGATGAAATCAGTTAACGATGAAATCAGTTAACGATGAAATCAATTAACGATGAAATCAGTTAAATGAAGATGAAATCAGTTAACGATGAAATCAGTTAAAGATGAAATCAGTTAAATGAAGAATGAAGATGAAATCAGTTAACGATGAAATCAGTTAAATGAAGATGAAATCAGTTAACGATGAAATCAATTAACGATGAAATCAGTTAACGATGAAATCAGTTAACGATGAAATCAATTAACGATGAAATCAGTTAAATGAAGATGAAATCAGTTAACGATGAAATCAGTTAAAGATGAAATCAGTTAAATGAAGAATGAAGATGAAATCAGTTAACGATGAAATCAGTTAAATGAAGATGAAATCAGTTAACGATGAAATCAATTAACGATGAAATCAGTTAACGATGAAATCAATTAACGATGAAATCAGTTAAATGAAGATGAAATCAGTTAACGATGAAATCAGTTAACGATGAAATCAGTTAAATGAAGAATGAAAATGAAATCAGTTAACGATGAAATCAATTAACGATGAAATCAGTTAACGATGAAATCAGTTAAATGAAGATGAAATCAGTTAACGATGAAATCAGTTAACGATGAAATCAGTTAACGATGAAATCAGTTAACGATGAAATCAGTTAACGATGAAATCAGTTAAATGAAGATGAAATCAGTTAACGATGAAATCAGTTAACGATGAAATCAGTTAACGATGAAATCAATTAAATGAAGATGAAATCAGTTAACGATGAAATCAGTTAAATGAAGAATGAAAATGAAATCAGTTAAATGAAGATGAAATCAGTTAACGATGAAATCAGTTAACGATGAAATCAGTTAAATGAAGATGAAATCAGTTAACGATGAAATCAGTTAACGATGAAATCAGTTAACGATGAAATCAATTAAATGAAGATGAAATCAGTTAACGATGAAATCAGTTAAATGAAGATGAAATCAGTTAACGATGAAATCAGTTAAAGATGAAATCAGTTAACGATGAAATCAGTTAACGATGAAATCAGTTAACGATGAAATCAGTTAAATGAAGATGAAATCAGTTAACGATGAAATCAGTTAAATGAAGAATGAAAATGAAATCAGTTAAATGAAGATGAAATCAGTTAACGATGAAATCAGTTAACGATGAAATCAGTTAACGATGAAATCAGTTAAATGAAGATGAAATCAGTTAACGATGAAATCAGTTAACAATGAAATCAGTTAAATGAAGATGAAATCAGTTAACGATGAAATCAGTTAACGATGAAATCAGTTAACGATGAAATCAGTTAACGATGAAATCAGTTAACGATGAAATCAGTTAAATGAAGATGAAATCAGTTAACGATGAAATCAGTTAACGATGAAATCAGTTAAATGAAGATGAAATCAGTTAACGATGAAATCAGTTAACGATGAAATCAGTTAAATGAAGATGAAATCAGTTAACGATGAAATCAGTTAACGATGAAATCAGTTAAATGAAGATGAAATCAGTTAACGATGAAATCAATTAACGATGAAATCAGTTAACAATGAAATCAGTTAAATGAAGATGAAATCAGTTAACGATGAAATCAGTTAACGATGAAATCAGTTAAAGATGAAATCAGTTAACGATGAAATCAGTTAACGATGAAATCAGTTAACGATGAAATCAGTTAAATGAAGATGAAATCAGTTAACGATGAAATCAGTTAAATGAAGAATGAAAATGAAATCAGTTAAATGAAGATGAAATCAGTTAACGATGAAATCAGTTAACGATGAAATCAGTTAAATGAAGATGAAATCAGTTAACGATGAAATCAGTTAACGATGAAATCAGTTAACGATGAAATCAATTAAATGAAGATGAAATCAGTTAAATGAAGATGAAATCAGTTAACGATGAAATCAGTTAACGATGAAATCAGTTAACGATGAAATCAGTTAAATGAAGATGAAATCAGTTAACGATGAAATCAGTTAAAGATGAAATCAGTTAACGATGAAATCAGTTAACGATGAAATCAGTTAACGATGAAATCAGTTAAATGAAGATGAAATCAGTTAACGATGAAATCAGTTAAATGAAGAATGAAAATGAAATCAGTTAAATGAAGATGAAATCAGTTAACGATGAAATCAGTTAACGATGAAATCAGTTAACGATGAAATCAGTTAACGATGAAATCAGTTAAATGAAGATGAAATCAGTTAACGATGAAATCAGTTAACAATGAAATCAGTTAAATGAAGATGAAATCAGTTAACGATGAAATCAGTTAACGATGAAATCAGTTAACGATGAAATCAGTTAAATGAAGATGAAATCAGTTAACGATGAAATCAGTTAAATGAAGATGAAATCAGTTAACGATGAAATCAGTTAACGATGAAATCAGTTAAATGAAGATGAAATCAGTTAACGATGAAATCAGTTAACGATGAAATCAGTTAACGATGAAATCAATTAAATGAAGATGAAATCAGTTAACGATGAAATCAATTAAATGAAGATGAAATCAGTTAACGATGAAATCAGTTAACAATGAAATCAGTTAAATGAAGATGAAATCAGTTAACGATGAAATCAGTTAACGATGAAATCAGTTAAAGATGAAATCAGTTAACGATGAAATCAGTTAACGATGAAATCAGTTAAATGAAGATGAAATCAGTTAACGATGAAATCAATTAACGATGAAATCAGTTAACAATGAAATCAGTTAAATGAAGATGAAATCAGTTAACGATGAAATCAGTTAACGATGAAATCAGTTAACGATGAAATCAGTTAACGATGAAATCAGTTAACGATGAAATCAGTTAAATGAAGAATGAAAATGAAATCAGTTAACGATGAAATCAATTAACGATGAAATCAGTTAACGATGAAATCAGTTAAATGAAGATGAAATCAGTTAACGATGAAATCAGTTAACGATGAAATCAGTTAAATGAAGATGAAATCAGTTAACGATGAAATCAGTTAACGATGAAATCAATTAAATGAAGATGAAATCAGTTAACGATGAAATCAGTTAAATGAAGAATGAAAATGAAATCAGTTAAATGAAGATGAAATCAGTTAACGATGAAATCAGTTAACGATGAAATCAGTTAAATGAAGATGAAATCAGTTAACGATGAAATCAGTTAACGATGAAATCAGTTAACGATGAAATCAATTAAATGAAGATGAAATCAGTTAACGATGAAATCAGTTAAATGAAGATGAAATCAGTTAACGATGAAATCAGTTAAAGATGAAATCAGTTAACGATGAAATCAGTTAACGATGAAATCAGTTAAATGAAGATGAAATCAGTTAACGATGAAATCAGTTAACGATGAAATCAGTTAAATGAAGAATGAAAATGAAATCAGTTAACGATGAAATCAATTAACGATGAAATCAGTTAACGATGAAATCAGTTAAATGAAGATGAAATCAGTTAACGATGAAATCAGTTAACGATGAAATCAGTTAAATGAAGATGAAATCAGTTAACGATGAAATCAGTTAACGATGAAATCAGTTAACGATGAAATCAGTTAAATGAAGATGAAATCAGTTAACGATGAAATCAGTTAACGATGAAATCAGTTAACGATGAAATCAATTAAATGAAGATGAAATCAGTTAACGATGAAATCAGTTAACGATGAAATCAGTTAAATGAAGATGAAATCAGTTAAATGAAGATGAAATCAGTTAACGATGAAATCAGTTAACGATGAAATCAGTTAACGATGAAATCAATTAAATGAAGATGAAATCAGTTAACGATGAAATCAGTTAACGATGAAATCAGTTAAATGAAGATGAAATCAGTTAAATGAAGATGAAATCAGTTAACGATGAAATCAGTTAACGATGAAATCAGTTAACGATGAAATCAGTTAAATGAAGATGAAATCAGTTAAAGATGAAATCAGTTAACGATGAAATCAGTTAACGATGAAATCAGTTAAATGAAGATGAAATCAGTTAACGATGAAATCAGTTAAAGATGAAATCAGTTAAATGAAGAATGAAGATGAAATCAGTTAACGATGAAATCAATTAACGATGAAATCAGTTAAATGAAGATGAAATCAGTTAAAGATGAAATCAGTTAAAGATGAAATCAGTTAACGATGAAATCAGTTAACGATGAAATCAATTAACGATGAAATCAGTTAAATGAAGATGAAATCAGTTAACGATGAAATCAGTTAAAGATGAAATCAGTTAAATGAAGAATGAAGATGAAATCAGTTAACGATGAAATCAGTTAAATGAAGATGAAATCAGTTAACGATGAAATCAATTAACGATGAAATCAGTTAACGATGAAATCAGTTAACGATGAAATCAATTAACGATGAAATCAGTTAAATGAAGATGAAATCAGTTAACGATGAAATCAGTTAAAGATGAAATCAGTTAAATGAAGAATGAAGATGAAATCAGTTAACGATGAAATCAGTTAAATGAAGATGAAATCAGTTAACGATGAAATCAATTAACGATGAAATCAGTTAACGATGAAATCAATTAACGATGAAATCAGTTAAATGAAGATGAAATCAGTTAACGATGAAATCAGTTAACGATGAAATCAGTTAAATGAAGAATGAAAATGAAATCAGTTAACGATGAAATCAATTAACGATGAAATCAGTTAACGATGAAATCAGTTAAATGAAGATGAAATCAGTTAACGATGAAATCAGTTAACGATGAAATCAGTTAACGATGAAATCAGTTAAATGAAGATGAAATCAGTTAACGATGAAATCAGTTAACGATGAAATCAGTTAACGATGAAATCAGTTAAATGAAGATGAAATCAGTTAACGATGAAATCAGTTAACGATGAAATCAATTAAATGAAGATGAAATCAGTTAACGATGAAATCAGTTAAATGAAGAATGAAAATGAAATCAGTTAAATGAAGATGAAATCAGTTAACGATGAAATCAGTTAACGATGAAATCAGTTAACGATGAAATCAGTTAAATGAAGATGAAATCAGTTAACGATGAAATCAGTTAACGATGAAATCAATTAACGATGAAATCAGTTAAATGAAGATGAAATCAGTTAACGATGAAATCAATTAACGATGAAATCAGTTAACGATGAAATCAATTAACGATGAAATCAGTTAAATGAAGATGAAATCAGTTAACGATGAAATCAGTTAAAGATGAAATCAGTTAAATGAAGAATGAAGATGAAATCAGTTAACGATGAAATCAGTTAACGATGAAATCAGTTAACGATGAAATCAATTAACGATGAAATCAGTTAAATGAAGATGAAATCAGTTAACGATGAAATCAGTTAAAGATGAAATCAGTTAAATGAAGAATGAAGATGAAATCAGTTAACGATGAAATCAGTTAAATGAAGATGAAATCAGTTAACGATGAAATCAGTTAACGATGAAATCAGTTAACGATGAAATCAGTTAACGATGAAATCAATTAAATGAAGATGAAATCAGTTAACGATGAAATCAGTTAAATGAAGATGAAATCAGTTAACGATGAAATCAGTTAAAGATGAAATCAGTTAACGATGAAATCAGTTAACGATGAAATCAGTTAACGATGAAATCAGTTAAATGAAGATGAAATCAGTTAACGATGAAATCAGTTAAATGAAGAATGAAAATGAAATCAGTTAAATGAAGATGAAATCAGTTAACGATGAAATCAGTTAACGATGAAATCAGTTAACGATGAAATCAGTTAAATGAAGATGAAATCAGTTAACGATGAAATCAGTTAACAATGAAATCAGTTAAATGAAGATGAAATCAGTTAACGATGAAATCAGTTAACGATGAAATCAGTTAAATGAAGATGAAATCAGTTAACGATGAAATCAGTTAAATGAAGAATGAAGATGAAATCAGTTAACGATGAAATCAATTAACGATGAAATCAGTTAACGATGAAATCAGTTAAATGAAGATGAAATCAGTTAACGATGAAATCAGTTAACGATGAAATCAGTTAAATGAAGAATGAAAATGAAATCAGTTAACGATGAAATCAATTAACGATGAAATCAGTTAACGATGAAATCAGTTAAATGAAGATGAAATCAGTTAACGATGAAATCAGTTAACGATGAAATCAGTTAAATGAAGATGAAATCAGTTAACGATGAAATCAGTTAACGATGAAATCAGTTAACGATGAAATCAGTTAAATGAAGATGAAATCAGTTAACGATGAAATCAGTTAACGATGAAATCAGTTAACGATGAAATCAGTTAACGATGAAATCAATTAAATGAAGATGAAATCAGTTAACGATGAAATCAGTTAAATGAAGAATGAAAATGAAATCAGTTAAATGAAGATGAAATCAGTTAACGATGAAATCAGTTAACGATGAAATCAGTTAAATGAAGATGAAATCAGTTAACGATGAAATCAGTTAACGATGAAATCAGTTAACGATGAAATCAATTAAATGAAGATGAAATCAGTTAACGATGAAATCAGTTAAATGAAGATGAAATCAGTTAACGATGAAATCAGTTAAAGATGAAATCAGTTAACGATGAAATCAGTTAACGATGAAATCAGTTAACGATGAAATCAGTTAAATGAAGATGAAATCAGTTAACGATGAAATCAGTTAAATGAAGAATGAAGATGAAATCAGTTAACGATGAAATCAGTTAACGATGAAATCAGTTAACGATGAAATCAGTTAAATGAAGATGAAATCAGTTAACGATGAAATCAGTTAACGATGAAATCAATTAAATGAAGATGAAATCAGTTAACGATGAAATCAGTTAACGATGAAATCAGTTAAATGAAGATGAAATCAGTTAAATGAAGATGAAATCAGTTAACGATGAAATCAGTTAACGATGAAATCAGTTAAATGAAGATGAAATCAGTTAAAGATGAAATCAGTTAACGATGAAATCAGTTAACGATGAAATCAGTTAAATGAAGATGAAATCAGTTAACGATGAAATCAGTTAACGATGAAATCAATTAACGATGAAATCAGTTAAATGAAGATGAAATCAGTTAACGATGAAATCAGTTAAAGATGAAATCAGTTAAATGAAGAATGAAGATGAAATCAGTTAACGATGAAATCAGTTAAATGAAGATGAAATCAGTTAACGATGAAATCAATTAACGATGAAATCAGTTAAATGAAGATGAAATCAGTTAACGATGAAATCAGTTAAAGATGAAATCAGTTAAATGAAGAATGAAGATGAAATCAGTTAACGATGAAATCAGTTAAATGAAGATGAAATCAGTTAACGATGAAATCAATTAACGATGAAATCAGTTAACGATGAAATCAATTAACGATGAAATCAGTTAAATGAAGATGAAATCAGTTAACGATGAAATCAGTTAACGATGAAATCAGTTAACGATGAAATCAATTAACGATGAAATCAGTTAAATGAAGATGAAATCAGTTAAAGATGAAATCAGTTAACGATGAAATCAGTTAACGATGAAATCAGTTAAATGAAGATGAAATCAGTTAACGATGAAATCAGTTAACGATGAAATCAATTAACGATGAAATCAGTTAAATGAAGATGAAATCAGTTAACGATGAAATCAGTTAAAGATGAAATCAGTTAAATGAAGAATGAAGATGAAATCAGTTAACGATGAAATCAGTTAAATGAAGATGAAATCAGTTAACGATGAAATCAATTAACGATGAAATCAGTTAACGATGAAATCAATTAACGATGAAATCAGTTAAATGAAGATGAAATCAGTTAACGATGAAATCAGTTAAAGATGAAATCAGTTAAATGAAGAATGAAGATGAAATCAGTTAACGATGAAATCAGTTAAATGAAGATGAAATCAGTTAACGATGAAATCAATTAACGATGAAATCAGTTAACGATGAAATCAGTTAAATGAAGATGAAATCAGTTAACGATGAAATCAGTTAAAGATGAAATCAGTTAAATGAAGAATGAAGATGAAATCAGTTAACGATGAAATCAGTTAAATGAAGATGAAATCAGTTAACGATGAAATCAATTAACGATGAAATCAGTTAACGATGAAATCAATTAACGATGAAATCAGTTAAATGAAGATGAAATCAGTTAACGATGAAATCAGTTAACGATGAAATCAGTTAACGATGAAATCAATTAACGATGAAATCAGTTAAATGAAGATGAAATCAGTTAACGATGAAATCAGTTAAAGATGAAATCAGTTAAATGAAGAATGAAGATGAAATCAGTTAACGATGAAATCAGTTAAATGAAGATGAAATCAGTTAACGATGAAATCAGTTAACGATGAAATCAGTTAACGATGAAATCAGTTAAATGAAGATGAAATCAGTTAACGATGAAATCAGTTAAATGAAGAATGAAGATGAAATCAGTTAACGATGAAATCAATTAACGATGAAATCAGTTAACGATGAAATCAGTTAAATGAAGATGAAATCAGTTAACGATGAAATCAGTTAACGATGAAATCAGTTAAATGAAGAATGAAAATGAAATCAGTTAACGATGAAATCAATTAACGATGAAATCAGTTAACGATGAAATCAGTTAAATGAAGATGAAATCAGTTAACGATGAAATCAGTTAACGATGAAATCAGTTAAATGAAGATGAAATCAGTTAACGATGAAATCAGTTAACGATGAAATCAGTTAACGATGAAATCAGTTAAATGAAGATGAAATCAGTTAACGATGAAATCAGTTAACGATGAAATCAGTTAACGATGAAATCAATTAAATGAAGATGAAATCAGTTAACGATGAAATCAGTTAAATGAAGAATGAAAATGAAATCAGTTAAATGAAGATGAAATCAGTTAACGATGAAATCAGTTAACGATGAAATCAGTTAACGATGAAATCAGTTAACGATGGAATCAGTTAAATGAAGATGAAATCAGTTAACGATGAAATCAGTTAACGATGAAATCAGTTAAATGAAGATGAAATCAGTTAACGATGAAATCAGTTAACGATGAAATCAGTTAACGATGAAATCAATTAAATGAAGATGAAATCAGTTAACGATGAAATCAGTTAAATGAAGATGAAATCAGTTAACGATGAAATCAGTTAACGATGAAATCAGTTAAATGAAGATGAAATCAGTTAACGATGAAATCAGTTAAATGAAGAATGAAAATGAAATCAGTTAAATGAAGATGAAATCAGTTAACGATGAAATCAGTTAACGATGAAATCAGTTAAATGAAGATGAAATCAGTTAACGATGAAATCAGTTAACAATGAAATCAGTTAAATGAAGATGAAATCAGTTAACGATGAAATCAGTTAACGATGAAATCAGTTAACGATGAAATCAGTTAAATGAAGATGAAATCAGTTAACGATGAAATCAGTTAAATGAAGAATGAAGATGAAATCAGTTAACGATGAAATCAATTAACGATGAAATCAGTTAACGATGAAATCAGTTAAATGAAGATGAAATCAGTTAACGATGAAATCAGTTAACGATGAAATCAGTTAAATGAAGAATGAAAATGAAATCAGTTAACGATGAAATCAATTAACGATGAAATCAGTTAACGATGAAATCAGTTAAATGAAGATGAAATCAGTTAACGATGAAATCAGTTAACGATGAAATCAGTTAAATGAAGATGAAATCAGTTAACGATGAAATCAGTTAACGATGAAATCAGTTAAATGAAGAATGAAAATGAAATCAGTTAACGATGAAATCAATTAACGATGAAATCAGTTAACGATGAAATCAGTTAAATGAAGATGAAATCAGTTAACGATGAAATCAGTTAACGATGAAATCAGTTAAATGAAGATGAAATCAGTTAACGATGAAATCAGTTAACGATGAAATCAGTTAACGATGAAATCAATTAAATGAAGATGAAATCAGTTAACGATGAAATCAGTTAAATGAAGATGAAATCAGTTAACGATGAAATCAGTTAAAGATGAAATCAGTTAACGATGAAATCAGTTAACGATGAAATCAGTTAAATGAAGATGAAATCAGTTAACGATGAAATCAGTTAAATGAAGAATGAAAATGAAATCAGTTAAATGAAGATGAAATCAGTTAACGATGAAATCAGTTAACGATGAAATCAGTTAAATGAAGATGAAATCAGTTAACGATGAAATCAGTTAACAATGAAATCAGTTAAATGAAGATGAAATCAGTTAACGATGAAATCAGTTAACGATGAAATCAGTTAAATGAAGATGAAATCAGTTAACGATGAAATCAGTTAACGATGAAATCAATTAACGATGAAATCAGTTAAATGAAGATGAAATCAGTTAACGATGAAATCAGTTAAAGATGAAATCAGTTAAATGAAGAATGAAGATGAAATCAGTTAACGATGAAATCAGTTAAATGAAGATGAAATCAGTTAACGATGAAATCAGTTAACGATGAAATCAGTTAACGATGAAATCAGTTAAATGAAGATGAAATCAGTTAACGATGAAATCAGTTAAATGAAGAATGAAGATGAAATCAGTTAACGATGAAATCAATTAACGATGAAATCAGTTAACGATGAAATCAGTTAAATGAAGATGAAATCAGTTAACGATGAAATCAGTTAACGATGAAATCAGTTAAATGAAGAATGAAAATGAAATCAGTTAACGATGAAATCAATTAACGATGAAATCAGTTAACGATGAAATCAGTTAAATGAAGATGAAATCAGTTAACGATGAAATCAGTTAACGATGAAATCAGTTAAATGAAGATGAAATCAGTTAACGATGAAATCAGTTAACGATGAAATCAGTTAACGATGAAATCAGTTAAATGAAGATGAAATCAGTTAACGATGAAATCAGTTAACGATGAAATCAGTTAACGATGAAATCAATTAAATGAAGATGAAATCAGTTAACGATGAAATCAGTTAACGATGAAATCAGTTAAATGAAGATGAAATCAGTTAAATGAAGATGAAATCAGTTAACGATGAAATCAGTTAACGATGAAATCAGTTAACGATGAAATCAGTTAAATGAAGATGAAATCAGTTAAATGAAGATGAAATCAGTTAACGATGAAATCAGTTAACAATGAAATCAGTTAAATGAAGATGAAATCAGTTAACGATGAAATCAGTTA